>NC_044282.2:21638081-21955081 GCF_004027225.2 Strigops habroptila
AAAGGAAAGGAAAGGAAAGGAAAGGAAAGGAAAGGAAAGGAAAGGAAAGGAAAGGAAAGGAAAGGAAAGGAAAGGAAAGGAAAGGAAAGGAAAGGAAAGGAAAGGAAAGGAAAGGAAAGGAAAGGAAAGGAAAGGAAAGGAAAGGAAAGGAAGGAAGGAAGAGAGAGAGAGAAAAAAGAAATACCCACAGGTAGAATTTAAAACAAAAGGTTTATCAGCACGGAAAGCCCACTGCCCTGGGTAAATGTGCTTCCTTGCAACAATAAAGACAAATAAAGTACTAAAAAAGGATAAAGCAGGAGATTACAGACCTAGCTGTGGTTTGATAAATGGCACTCTACTCCACTCTGCTTATTGTGTACTTCATACCTTGCTCTTGAATATGGAAGAGAATTTTATTAAAGATTTAGCCACGGTGGTGGTGGTGACTGGCTCACAGTAATTTTCCTACAAAGTAGTTTAATCTATCACAGGGCAGACAGTGCACCTTCTTACCATGTATCATATCTGTCTATTGAGTAAGTGCTATCCAAATCCAATTTCTTTTCATTTTTGGAACCCGTGATGCATATTCAAGATACATTTTCTTTTTGTCTGTGGCCTAAATTAGGTCCTGTATAAAGAAAAAAAGAAAAAAAAAAGTGAAGTAATAAAAAAGACTGGACTCTGGAGGCTGCGTTTCTCTGTGGGCATCTTCTTTTTTCTTTTTTTTTTTTAGCCTTACAGATTCAGTACAGTACTAATGATGCAAAACAATGGCATGTGTGGGTGTCACTGCACTCATGACACTGCTGGTGCACAGCCATACCCTTGAAATCCTTGCCCCAGCTCTTACAAGTGAAACTTCTAAACCCACTGCAATAAAGCCTTAACTTTCTTTAATATTTCAATGCTTGTTTTCTGTATTTAATTAAAATAATGATAAAAAACACTGTGCTTGATTTTACTGAATGATCTTAGGCTAGAAAAATTGCTGGTTTAGGCAGTCAAAACCAGAGTCTAAGGATTTAGAAATACAGAATTCCCCCACCACCACCACCAAGCAGAAGATACAGCTTCTAACAATTTCTTCATTTCAACTATTGATTGTTACAAATAAAGACTCATTTTTGAAAACTATCATTAATACAGAATATAGTACTCCTCCCGGATCTCAGCATAAAGCACACCAAAGCATAAAATAAACAGGTACTTCAACAAACTTTCTAGGGGCAACCAAAGATGATGGACTTAGTCCTGTGTGGTTTGCATCTTCTGATTCCAGAGTCTAATTCCACTCCCTTTGTTAAACCAGCACCTAGGATCAGTGTATGCATATCAAGGTAAGAATCAGAATGTTTAATAACAGGTTTGAATTTATGCCTGATACTCTATGGGTGATTATCAGATGTGCCAGAGAAAATAAACTTTATATATATGACTATGATTTTACCTACAGTAGCTTTCAAATCTTGGAAATGGCAGACTTGGAAATGTGAGAGTCTTAGCCTAGGAGAACTAGCCAATATCATCATGTCTATTCCAGCTTTGATCCATGGAAGGATCCTTTTCGGGTTGTATTAACAAGATTCTTTCTCTCAACTTGATCTTTTGTGACATATGCAACAGGCTGAAACAGTTACCACTAATGTGTGGGGGTTTTTTTCTCTTGATATAAATGATATCATATTCTTTTCTTGGACTTCCTCATTCTTTTAATTTAAGCACCGTTATCCTAGTTCCTATAGACATAGGTCCATTCGGGTCTCAGATTTCAAAAACAGCAGAGGCTACAAAAAATGGTGTTTGCATACTCAGTACTAACGATTTTCACTAGTCTGCAAAATGTGTGCATGACTAGCAATTTCAGTCCGTATGTCATCTTAGACAAGACTAGTGAAAAAGCAAGCCAGGTTAGTGTACTCTGAGTTTGCTGAGAGCTTATTCCTCCTTAGAAGTTGTTCTCAAAGTCTCTTCATC
The DNA here is from genome assembly GCF_004027225.2 of Strigops habroptila. Classification (NCBI taxonomy): domain Eukaryota; kingdom Metazoa; phylum Chordata; class Aves; order Psittaciformes; family Psittacidae; genus Strigops; species Strigops habroptila. The sequence continues at coordinate 21,640,041 of NC_044282.2, forward strand.
AGTTCCCTGTCTCTACAAAGACAACACTTACACTCAGAGATTAATTGAAAGGATTGCCAAATTTTTCATTTTACCAGGAATTTCTTCCCTGATTCCATTACAGATCATGTTTTTGTCTAGTGAACAATATACACTGTTAACATACACTTTGAATGAAAGAACAAACAGGTTAACCCTTTCATTTTCTACTATTTCAGTTTTTCCCATAGTGTTAATATTACAGAATCTCATTATTTCTTTGTTCAGATGTAAATCACTCTATGCCCTGTTTCTTCCAAGCTGACAGTTCAGCCATCTTTAACTCCAATGTCCACTACTGCTCCTGTGAAGGGAATTCTCTGAGGTAGCACTCATGCAGTGATGTCCTGTGGGAGCCTAAAAATACTTTCAAGGGAGTTGAAAATTGGTGGAAATCAATTCTTGCCATTTCCCTTTAAATGGGAAAGTCCAGGCTTTTTCTGGACTTTTTATGTTTATTGAGGTTACAGTTGTGGTGGTTTTTTTGGTCTTCTAGTCCCTTTCTGCCTAATGTCTTTTTTGCAGCAGTGCAGATCCTCTACTATATCCACAGCATCAGGGCATTGCCTACTCTCTCTGAGCATCTTACTGGTCTTACTTTTACTCTTACACAGCAAAGTAAATGACTTTTAAGATTTGGATTGGTCAGCACCAGCTTTCAGAGAAATGACTCACTTAGCTCCCTAAACTGCAGCATTTAAATTTGCTTTTAAACAAATTTCAAACACTTAGATCTTCGTATTTGCTTAGAAAATGCTTAGGAAAAGCATCAGGTTTATATTTATATGGAATAGAATGCTCTTCAAATTTCTCTAACGCAACTAGTTTTCTTAGCTGATTTAACTGAAAACTACTGAAAACATCAAGCGATTGTCATCTTATCAAAAGAAATAACACTACCACTTAATTTCTTCATTCTGAGGTATCTATTTCTTGCAGTTACTTACTGGAAGTGCTGTTTAAACCTTATTCTGTTGTCCTATACATCTTCAGAGAATTTGTAATGGGTGGAGATTTAACAACCCTCTTTTCTATGAAGGGTATTTTCTGTTATTTGTGGTATTTTATCTCATTTTACTTGTGCTATTACATTTTCTTGAGGAAACATTCTGGTCTATGGAGTTTGACAGAGGCCTGTATTGTTACTATCTGAGTTGCAATCATTCTCCACTACACACTACTACCAGGTACTATACACACTGTACTAACAAAGTACAATTTGCCATGGGCTTTCACAGTGTTGAGATTTAACCCTAGCTAGCAACAAAGTAGCATGCAGCCACTTGCTCACTCCCTCCTCCTCTGGATGGAGAGGAGAATTGGAAAAGGTAAAACTGGATCTCCTGCACAGGTCCCTTGACCTTGCTTTGTTTTATGGCAAAACGGGCCTTCAGAAGGATTTGGATTATTTTCTTCCCGTTCTCAAAAACTTCTGTTGCATTGCCCCACACAATGATGTTATTAATGTACTGTAGGTGGTCCAGAGCTTCACCTCATTCCACTGCAGTCTGGAAAAGTCCATGGCAGATGGTAGGGCTGTGTTTCCATCCCTGGGACCATTGATTCCAAGTGTACTGGATGCCCCTCCAAGTAAAAGTGAATTATGGCCTGCACTCTGCTGCCAAAGGGATTGAGAAAAACGCATTGGCAATATCAATTGTGGCATACCACTTGGCTGCCTTTGACTCCAGTTCATACTGAAGTTCTAGCATGTCTGGTACAGCAGCACTCAATGGTGGTGTGACTTCATTCAAGCCATGATATTCTACTGTTAGTCTCCACTCTCCATTAGACTTTTGCACTGGCCATATGGGGCTATTAAAGGGTGAGCAGGTCCTGTTGATCACTCCTTGGCTCTCCAGTCTATGGATCAGCTTCTGGATGGGAATCAGGGAGTCTTGGTTAGCGCGATATTGCCACTGGTGCACTGTTGTGGTCGTGATTAGCACTTGTTGTTCTTCGACCTTCAGCAACCCCACAACAGAAGGATCCTCTGAGAGAACAGCCAAGGTGGACAGCCGCTTAATTTCCTCCATCCCCAAGGCAGCTATACCAAAAGCCCATCGCTAGCCTTTTGGGTCTTTGAAGTATCTTCTCCTGAGATAGTCTATGCCAAGGATGAGCAGGGCTCAGTAGGTATGAGCCAAGCCTCAGCATGTTGTAGTTATTTGTACCTCTCTGGTATTGCCAGGAGAGCAGCATATTTTTTCCAAATATTTTACATTTTTTTTTCTGGATTTTGCACTTGTTCAGGGGTGAAAGTTCCAAAGCACTGGAGGAGCCCACTGGCCTCGGTACTTGCCCATACTATCCCAAACACCCTGCCACTCATGACTGTCCAGCTTTGGGGCACATCTCTGGGTGGTATTCTTAAATACTTCTTTATCCTTAAACAAGACCTGAACCATACACAGCAACTTGCTGGTTCCTAGCAAAAGGAAGACATAGGAAGATGCAGTCTCCCCCCATAGGTTGGCTTTCTGAGGAGAAAAGGCAAAAGGTATAATTATTAATAGTTCCCAACAGATGGCTCAGAAGTACAGATGATGGCAAAGCTGAGTACACATACCAGATCAGTTTCATGACCAGTAACTCTATCATACCATAAGCCAAGACAACACAGTACAACAAAATGATAACCTTAGCCTAGGCCCCAGGGACAATAAACACCACCACAGGGAACACATACTGCAAGTAAGGTGCAACACAGCGCCACAACTCTGAGAGCAAATAAATCAACGTTGTGACCAGTGACTATTAAACCAATACAATGAATGCTTATAACAAATTTGGTTTAACACTCTCTGGTCAGATCTGTTGTTACCTCAACTCTTTGTGCCCTACACTGGGTGCCAAAAAGGACTGTTGTGGTTTAAACCCAGCCAGCAACAGCTTGCACCCAGCTCATTCCCAAGCAGCAATCAGTGGCTCCCAGCCAACTCCCCCCGGTTTACATAGTGGGCATGACCTGCTGTGGTATGGAATACCCCTTTGGCCACTTTGGTCAGGTGTCCTGTCTCTGCTCCCTCCCAGCTTCTCGTGCCCCTCCTCACTGGCAGAGCACTAGAGACTTGAAAAGTCTTTGATCAGGGTAAGCGCTACTTAGCAGCAACTAAGACATCGGTGTGTTATAAACATTATTCTCATACCAAAACCAAAACACAGCACTGTACCAGCTACTAGGAAGAAAATTATCCCAGCCAAAATCAGGACACACAGCTACATTTCCCCACAGATGGGACCAAACACTTGTAGATGATAGCAGAGACAAAATAACCAAACAATACCTTATACTATCACTGCCAGTAAGGATACTGTCCAGATAGGCAACGATATAAGCAAAGGTGAGCAAAACTAGACTTAAAGCTCTGCTTACATGAGATGTCATAGCACCAAGGAAGAAGGCTGCTCAGCTTCTATGCTGGAAGGAAAAATCTAACTGAAATATGCCACTAAACTGGGGAAGAAGATATTAGACATTTGAAGAAGATACTTTGAACATGAAGAGCAACAAATATTTAAGATAAGAACAAAATAAATGAGCATCTTGACTTTTACATTAAATAGCCTAACCCATGTAATTACAAACATGAAAAAGGAAACCCAGGAGACCATTACTCCAGGCCATCTAAAAGTTTTGCAAATCTATCACTTTGAATATGAGAAAAATGCAATCACATATGAAAGGGATCTATCAGCTTAGATATATGCAGAAATAACTTGCTTTAGGAACAAAATCACAGAAATGTTGCAAGTCAGAAACACTGATACAAAGCATGGAGGAAAAAAATTGCAAGGTATCTGTCAGAATTAGATATGCCTTTACTAGCCATCACATTCAAAATGTTACATTCATAAAATTTTTGGACAATATCTGACCAGAAATAATAATTAAAAAAAAAAAAAAAAAATTACATACAAAAATTAGAAATCAAAATATGGTGAAGAAAAGTCTTACAGTACTTTTGAGCAGCTTCAAACAGAATGATCAGAAAAACTGATTTGGTTACACTGGTATAGGATGAACCTTCATGTTGAGTCAGAAACACTATATTTAACATACATCTGCTTTGTTGTCGAATACCTTATTTGTTGAATTATAATAGAATCACTGTAATTTCTGAGACAAATTAAAACTATATTTGTCTTTTCATTTCATACAGAGGTTGGTCTTTTTCTGAAGACATCTGTATACCTTAGAATGTTAAGTTGTAATGTTAACCAAGCACTAAACAGGCATTGCAGACCCACGCACCTCTGGCTGTTTAGCAGAAACCTTGCTTCAGCCAGGCTGTGGACTAAATCCTTAGGCCAGATCATTCTTTGACAAAAGCAGGAAGTACTGCCCTAGAATGTTACTTCAGGCTAGCCGCCATATTTTAGCAGGCAGATAATATTTCTAAGAATCTGGTTTTGCATTCTTTGAGACAACAAAATTCATCTCAAGCATTTAGTTATTTATGTAGTTTAGCTCTTAAAGATTTTGAAACATAACTTCCTTTTTTTAGTTTTTCATTATAGAGTATTTAGTACCTTTCTTACCTCTCTGTTTTAAACCACTATATGGATTTTGGTCCTGACTCTCAGTTAGAACAGTTATTTTCCATAATTAGGTCTGAAGAATAAGTTGCATTACCTCTTGAGAGAGGACAATAGGAATTAGAGCAATAGGAAACTATGTTGCAGCTAGAAAGTAAGACTTAACCTGAAGGAATCCCAACATTATACATCATCAATCAAAGATGATACAAAATTGTAACTTCAAAACAATCTATAATCAACTATTAAACATTAGTCCAAAATTCAAATTGAACTTTAAAAAACCCAATTGAAGTAAAATATGGACATCAGATACCATTTCAATAAAGCAAAGTTTTTGTCATGGCATACATCCATAATACAATCATGTGAAATATGTATTACAATCTCAAGCAAGATTAAACTGATTTGACTAGTTCATAAAGCATTTACAGGCAATAAACCAAACCCTGTAATTCTCCTAAATCAGAGCAGCTTTCTGAAAATCTAGCTAGCAGCACAAGTACTCTACACAGACTCTACCCGAGAAACTGACCGAGGAAAACTTTTCTATGTAAAAAGTTATCTTTTTAATAATTTTGATTAATAAGAAATACTTGCAAAATATCTTTTTAAATTGTATTAATTTTCCCACTTAAAGCAAAAAAACCCTAACTCTGTCAGAGATCTAATTTTGGTACAAGGATCAATGGATACGCCAGACATGTCCAAATAACCGGCTTCATACAGTCCTCACCTACTTCTGTCAAGATTTATACCCTGTCATGTCCACCGCAAGCATATACTTCTTTATAACCCCCCTGCAGGATTCAGTTCTAAGTCTGGACCAGAAATACCAAGTAAGCCAAGCAAGATACTCAGGGTGTGACTGCTGAGCAGAGCATGCCGCCTAGAGGTACGGAGGGTCCACACTGCTCTCTAACTTGGATACCTCAAACTTCCAGTGAATGTTCAGAGCATTTAGTAGCCAAAGGCTCAACATAATTAAAGAAATAAAATGCAATAACTAAACATTACACACAGCCATCACACTCAGATGATACCCAAACAGTATGTATAATACATATATTTGTGTATCCCTCTGTGTTTGGTACCCAAGTTGGGCTCTTCACCATCTGAGTAGAAAGCTAGGAAGAAATTTTAAAACATAAATACGTTGATGTTGCTTAGATTCTTCAAAGGTTTTTTGAGAATTTTTGACATATATTTTTTCCCCTACAAAGGGAACGTCACTCAGTTACACAACAAGGAGGATCGGCTTTTATGGTTACATATAAACAAAACAAAAACATGCAAAGAAATTTATTCTTGTTGAAAAAACTAATAAAATAGAGGAGATGATATTCACAGATGCAGGAAGGTTCCTCTGTCCTTGAGCTCATTAAGAAAGTGAATAAGGAAATTACCTCTTCTGCCTATGCATTCAATATCAGCTTTATCTAGAAACAGCATGGTTTCATTAGTATCTGTCACAACATTACCATTATATTAGAAACGGCTTGAAGCCAATATCCCAGGTACAACAGTCCCAAACCCTAGGAAAGGCCAGATACAGGCTGTGCAACACAGGGTGCCTTTGCATTTTGTGGATGATGGTTTACTACTGGAAAATTTTACTTGTATTTGTTTGTCTCATCTATCTAGGACTTTTTCATATAACCCATGGCTAACAATGTATTTTATTTTTCTAGGCTAAATTACTGAAGACATAATGATATTCAGGAAAAAAAGAAAAAAAAAGATCACTGAATTATATTATTGCTCAATATAAATATTTGCCCAGAAGTGTTTCTCTAATCAATATTTAAAGTGAGTCAAGGAAGTTTAATAGCTAAATCTTGCTCTCATTACATGTCATCATCCTTTATCTGATATCTTCTGAAGCTATAGACCCCTCAGAGGTTGGGAGAAAGCAAACAATTAATTTCACAAAATTTTCATAAGAAAAAACTTCTAATTTGAAAAAATATAACAAAATTGGATTAGCATTTTCATGCAGTCAGGATTGCACTTACATACTGCAATAACTTCTTTAATAACGAAATACGCTTTGATCCTATTATACGTTTCAGAAATAATTATATCCTGTCAAAGCACAAAAGCAAGTGAAAATACAAATGGTTCACAAACAAAAATCATTGTAAATCATGAGCAATATACGGATATCTCTTTAGAACAAAGACTGTACTTAGGGACTGTATGTATACAACTGCACGTGCACTCATGTACATATTGCTGTGGTGCCTACCAGAAATGGCTTGATCTGGTGTCTGTTATTTTTGATCATATGCCATTGTGACAGCCCTGTGCTGAAATCCAAGTGAAATCTGTATTTGCACTACAATTTTCAGTGTACCAATGAATAAAACATATTTCCGTTTTCTTTCAGTTATGAAGATATCTCCTATTTTGTAACAAGTATTACCAAACCCTCCCATACAAACAAGATACTGAACACTTTTGCAGCACGAGTCACTGATGAGAATGAGCATTGAAGATTTGGATGACAGATACTTAAAGTACTAAATAATATCTTTATGACATACTTGCCTCTTTACAATGCCAGCTCTGAACTGGGAAAACAAAGCAGTAGATGCTACTCTAGGCACTGATGCAAACAAAGGCCTCTGCCCCAAACTGCTTACTAGGAAAGCACAAGACTGACAGAAACTCCTGGTACTGAAGGACAGATAGGAAAGCCAAGGAAACAACAGTATCAGTAGAATAGTCAATAGTCTCTAAATACCAGCCAGATTTATTAATTACAAATTATACTGTGAATGCGTTATTTTTAGGCCCAAATGCTGAAAGTTGCCTAAGGGAATGAATGCCTCATTTCTGCAGAAGGTCTGTATCCAAATGAAGTTTTCTAGATAATTTTGCATACACCAGTTGAATTTCTAGGTAAAACAGAACTATTTTTGAACCTACATAAATGCACAGACTATGATTCACTTCACTCCTTAGTAGCTGAAGTGACTATATTTTTTTTTTTTTAAATTCAATGCAAAAAAATTATCTGCATTACCTCCCCAAAGCTTAAATACACTTGAAAGTTCTAGTTAATGCAGTATTTTCCATGTAAAGCTTGATCTGCTGTGGTGAATTATCAAAGATGGCACAGACCTCTCAGATCTGCAAAAATCAAATGAGCATTTTTAGTCTCAAGGGCCTTTTGTTGTGAAAATGGGAAAAATACATTTGCACTCAGGTACAGTTACTCCACTGCCTTCTCTGCTATCATACTTCTGCTTTGGATGATTTGGATGCTTTGGATGTCACAAGAACAGTGACAACTTTAGCATAAAAATGAGACAATCAAGAGCCAGAAAAACTAAATAATTAGAAAAAAATTATCTAACCCAAAACTAAATGCAACAAAAGCCACTGCATATCATCAATAAAGATAATTTTATTCATGTTCTTAGCATTGATTAATTATGGCAAGTGTGGTTTAGGAAAACATTTTAAGAAAATCCTTTAAGAACCTTGAAGTAAATTATCTATAGAAGTAAGATGATGTAGTAGTGATACTACTAGACTGGAAACCTGGAAGGACTGCTGCTGACTACTACTCATTTTTACTGTGTTAAAAGAAAAGTCGTCTTGTATTTCTTAGTGATTGTAGTAGTTTTTACCTATGTCTTTGCAATGCAATACACAGATTCATTCTTATCTGTGACACGCTTTTAGATGGTCCCATAAACTGTGCTTTGAAAGCCTGGATTCAAAACACTACTGGACTGCAGTGACCAATATTGATTTATGGCCATCTGCTTTATGGCCAACATTGACCTCGCTATTTAATTTCCCATTGCCTAAATTCTCTGGCAATGGAGATAAAACCTGCTTGCTTTCTCTCTACTTCTATACTTCCGTACAACACTTCTGGACATCATTACATTGGAGGTTGGAAGGACTAAAGGACTATAAGAATATGTGTTGCAAAGATACATATATAATGGCATAATTCAGCCAGAGCTTCAACTGTGTTAAAGTGGATCCCTGTTCTGTTTTGGACTCCCAATAAAGGTGAGAAAAATCAATAATATCATCAAACAAGCATTCTCAATCTCTTCAAACTAACACCACTTAAATTTATTTAAATTTACACATCACAAACATTAGGCATGTTTAACTGCTACCCAGCTTGGCTTCTGTTGATGCTTTCCAGTCAGACCACAGATGTCAAACACCAAAATAACTTTAGCTGTCAGAAATTGGGATGCAAGGCAGAGGGAATAAGAGATTACACAAGAATACTATTTTTGCAATACAGGGAAGGATTAAGGGCTTATATTATTATATAGTAATATAAATGTACTAATAATACCAAGAAGAAAGGAGGGAGAAGAAAGGTAAACTGGGATTTTTAGCACTGTTGTTAAATTTGAATAATCTTCAAGAATCTAACCCAGCGAACAGTGACCCCAATAGTGAAAGAGGCATGCGGGACCAGCCAGAAAGAAACTTCAAGTAGCAGAGGGGCATAAAGGTGTCCCGTTGGCCTCAAACTATTAATTAGCAACTAGCAAAGCTGTACCACAGATTCACTGCTCCAGCATTCCTCCTCCAGAGGTTGCTGCTAGTCTGCCTCATTATCATCTGGATAGAAAACAAGACTCTTTCCTGGGAGTTCTCTGAAACAGTCTTATTGATTAAGTTCCCACAGTGTTAAATCATTCTGTAGCTTTCACTCCATTCTGCCTACCTTCCCACCCCTGAATAATAAAAGCTTTGGTGGATTTATGAGGGTGGTGCAGTAGATGAAGAGCATTTGATAAACACCATAGCATAATATGGTTTCTATTTATGCAATGCCCTTAGCTTCAGAACATTTCACATACCAGGACAGTATTTAAAAAAGCAAAACGAAACTAATCTGATTTTGTTCTTGCTTGTATACTGCTTCTGTTACCCTTAGGAACCTCTTCCAAACACATCCAAATGTGTCCTTTCCTGGTTGTAGTGAACTTGAAATAACGAGGAGAAAAACCCTAGTAAGGCAGTGATGGCTCCTTTCTCGTCATCCTTCCAGTTGGAGTTACCCAACAACTTCAAAATACATTTTGTGTTATTTTTTTCACAGGCATACATTTGGGATATGCAAATCTGTGTAACACAATTAGAAAAAATAAAGCAAGAATGAAAGTTTAATTTCTACTAGAAATAAAACTGAATTACCTCTCATTGTGAAAGAACCTATCCAGAATCATGGATCCTTATGTACCTTGAACACCACTAAAGGTTTAGGCTTAAGATTACTATATAGCTGTGTTATTTTGGAACTGGAGCTAACTGAGGATTTTTCTTTTTTAATAAATCATGCATTAAGGAGACACTTAGTGTTAAGAGGACCCAGGCAAGGGAAGATGCAACTTATCCAAATGGACCCTGAGTTATCTTGAGTGGAAGTGGGCTGACAAAGAAGACTCGGGAGAGATGTCCTGAAACTGTAAAACTAATGATTATTAATCCAGAAAAAAAGGGTAAAATAACTGAAACCACCACTCAAGAGAAGGCTAAGATAGCATATGCTAGAAAAGAGGAAAGAGGAAAATGAGGCTGGACTAGGTTTTCTGGCAACATAACCCAGTGATAAAATTCAGTTGATATGGATTTTCAGTTGAAAACAGAATATTTCTTATTCAGGAAAATAAAACTAAAAAAAACCCAAAACAAACAAAAAACCAACAGAACAAAACCCACCCAGCATAATGTCTGTTACAATATCCAATCACTATGGCACTTTAAAAATCCTACAAGAGGAATTCTTGCTATGCATAGAAATGTTTTCTTAAGTAAAACATTAACAAGATTTTATTATTAACTCAAACTCAAAATGCACCATTTTGAATTCAAAACTACATTTGTGAAATGCAGATTTTACAAATCTGTGTATTTAGATGGACTAGAGTTCAAGCTTTTTACTATCTTTTTCATATTACTGATCATTAATAAAACAGCATCACTGATCAGCTTTTGTTCTGCCCATGGCTGCACATCATATGATTTCTAGTACCTTATTGCCAGCAGCAAGTAGATTGACTCCCTCCAGACAAACAGCACAGCATCCTTTCTCCTTCCTACAATCACTTTTAAACAAGCTAGATGTTGTCATAAATGCGCCTCTTAGGCATGTTCAGCTGAGGGAGGCCAGTGCCTGCTGTTCACCCAGTGGACCCTGGCCGGTAGTGCTAGGTTGTTGTCAGGAGCGGACAGCAGGAGCTGAGCCTGCAGCAGGGACAGTGTTCTTCCTCTTCAGCAACTGAAGGGATATTTTTACTTTCTGCATTTCTTTCTGCCTGGATATACCACTAAATCATTATTGAGAAGAAATATTCTCAGAAAAAAGAAGAAAAATTGCTAATACTCTAACCTACCAGGCATTTACACTTTGATTCAACAGGTATCACTGCAGGAAAGAAATTAAACTGCACTGAAATGAATTCAGTATGAAAAGTGTAAATCTCTGATCACCAATATACTCTAAACACAATAAAACCTGTGGCAGGAATATGTGTGCCATTTCTAATATCCCAGCTTATTCCCACTACAAATAACTGCACCTTGCTACCTAATGATATCAACAGGTTTACTTTGATTATTTGAATTTTACTCCCTTCCCCCCAAAAAACCAAATTCTCGTACTGTGACCACATCATAAGTTATTAAATTTTAACCAGGATATATAGATTTACATCTTGTTTTCCATTTCATATCGTTTGTGAAGAGCATATTTTCTTACCCATCTTTACAGAAAGTACTTATTCCACAAAAATTCCCGATTTCAATCCAAATGCTCACAGAGTAAATTACTAAATAGAATTAATGAAAGCAGAACTTTTGCATTAGTTTATGCAGTTAGCTTTAAAAGGAAAACAAAAAAACCCAGAGGTATGCTCTGTACTTCTTGGTCCTATATGTATATATGCATTCCTCTAGCATTTACAAAAATTTGTTGAAATTTATCCACTGGAAATATTTGAAATATTTTAAGTCACTTCTTAGCTACCAAAGCATATTCACACTCAGTCCTTTGCAAATTCTTCTTTGTTTTATAAAGTAATATTACTGGGAAGACAGTTCTCAAAGCTACAGCTGTATCAGTGATGAAATATTTTCTTGGTGAGTATGTCTTTTTCCACTTTGAGACACGCTCTCAAAAAGTCAGTCTCTGGATCAGAAACTATGATTCATTATGGATTTGTCCTGGGACTTACAATAAGTTTCAGCAGAAAGTTCTGCAGCCCGAGCTGGAGGTTTCAGCTGAACATAGTTACAACTTTTAGTAAAAGATAGAGTTTACCAGGGGACCATCTAATAACTAAGACATGAAAAAGTGCCATAAGGAAAAGATATAGTTTCTAGAATTCTGTTCTAAGAATAAACATGAAACTGAAATGTTTCTGTTACTCTGCAGGACTGAACATAATATTTACAATATTTGTCCATTACATTTTCTTAAATAACATTTTCCTAGTTCTCAAATAAATAAAACAAGAAATGGAGAAACCCATTTTCAAACAGCAAGCATGGGATGATATTTATCCCTTCTAATTTTATCCATCTAAAAGTTAAATATTTAGTGTAAGATAAGTTTCCAAGACCTGCTGAGCAGGCAGTGAAGAAAAACATGCCAGTGTCTAAAAGAGCCAATTCTACAGTTTGTATACTGTCTGTGGAATATGACTATGATCTGTTACCAAACAGCTAGCTGTTTTTTCTTTATCTCTTTCTCCTCTGGAGGAGTTACATGTGCAAAGACATTTCTGGTTTGGATTTGCTTTTTTTATTTGTTTGCTTTATTTAAATCTTGATCTGCTTTTCCATTGGAGTTGGTGACACGGTTTGTCCTCTGAAGATGCCTCTCTCTCTATTGCCTGCCTGCATGGCCTAGGTAAAATGCTTAAATTTGTGTATGCCACTTACAGTTATTTTAAGTAACCAAAATGTAGTGAATTTGACTCACTGACAGGTTCCGAAAAGCAGCAGTTTCTTTATCAATATTTCAATTCATTGAATATATCAAATTGCCAATATGTGATGCTGGTTTTAGTAGATGCCAGAAAGAATAGTTCTTGGCCGAATGTAATAATATCTTTAATAATGTCCTTTTTAGGAAGTTAAACTATCAGAACACAGGGAGGTCAAGAGGATGATAAACAGTGAGTTGAGTGTGACTGATGCAAAGGACCACCTAGCTGAATGGTCACAGTCAGCAAAATATACAGTTATAAATAGAGTTACTTCTACATTTTAATGCAAGGAAATACGTAGTTGGGAGAAAAACCCCAAACATTTTTCATTGAAAAGCAGTATTATGGGAAATTATAAATATCTATCTCAGTATCATTGCTTCATGCAATGTTGTGGCACTAACAGTTAAAAAATTCTCATATACCACAAACCAGAAGCAAGGAAGAGACTCTCCATATGCAAAATTTTGGTGAGACCACTCTTGTAACACTTATTCACACTGCAAAGAATGTGTGAAGTAGAAAACTTAGAAGAGAGCTACATAAGTGATGCAAGGTTATAAAAAAAAAAAAAAAAGCCAAAAATATGAGACTGAAGGTGCTCCAACTAGCTTATCAAAAAGAAGGTCAAAAGTGTGGGTATCTACAAATGGAAAAAATATATCAGAGAAACAGCTCAAAATATACTTTATAAATACTTTGAAGGACACTTTTTTATGCACAGGGAGTGGATATGAATTCTTCAAGTGTGAGCAGGCAGGCCAGATTTGAAAAGTTAAGGAAAATTATCAGTCATATGATGCATGTGCCCTAATGTGAGAATCTAAAACTGCAACCAAGTTTAGGTTCTCTTTAACGTTAATGGAAAGAACCAAGCATCTTTACAGGTCAATCCATCTCATTCTAAGTAGAAGCCTGAAATTACATGGAATGCATCTGCTCATACCTGTTTCTCTCCTTTCACTAGAATAGGAGCAGAAACTACTAGTTCAGACTGAGGCATCTATGATTTCTATGTCCAAAATTAGGTGACATGTATCCCAGTCTGTATTACTTTTTAGAGCCAGACTGTCTTCAGGATTTGAAGTGTTATCACCAGCAAACTGATAATCTGTATTCTTCTTTGTCCTGGGGAGGAAAGCTTATCCCCTTGCCTGTGTATGAGAGCGTAGAGAGAAAGAAAGAGGGAATCTTTCAGTAGCTTAGGGCAGTAGTGCATAATCACTAGATTTTTCATTTCAGCTTTCAACTTGAAATTACAGATCTAACTTCCATTTATGACTGCTATGACTGTACTGAGATTAGCATTTACCATATCACTTTCTACAGCTGGTATCAGTGAAAATATTTATGCACACAGTGAGAGGAGAAAAGTATCTGCCAAAACCTGTGGGTGCCACTAAAAACATTTCTTTCAAATCTGTGTTTTTGTACAGTGCAACAGCACAATGGTATTCTGCTTAGAGTTGGAAACACCAGGCACTTCCATAATCCCAAAAAAATAAAGTAAAAATAATTATCGCCCTGTAGTAGTAATTATATCTAGAGCAAATTAGGCACTGTAAGTAGAACAGAGCATCAGTCATGCCACCTCAGTGGAGAGAGATGTTGACTTTCTAATGAAGCCCCCCTCCCGTGACAGATGTGGCTGTAAAGTCTAGTCTTAACTTTAAGATCTCCTTAGATTTTCAATAAACAGATATAGTGCACATGAAAATAAAACCAAATAAAATATGAACATGCAGAGCTCCCCTAGCATAAGGATAATCAACCAGTTTAGAGTTTCAAACACTATGATGGTAGGAGTCCTTCTTAGATACTTGGAGATGATGGGGTGCTACCAGAGCCAGACAACTAAAAACCAGTTGGATTGTGAAGTCTGGGCCAGGTCTTCTCAATATAAATTGCTGAACAAACTGTTCCTTCTTACCACCATTTGGCAGAGAATACTTTGGGGGGTTTTAATTGGCATTGCTACAAGCCATAGAAAGGTTTATGTGATGGTGACGGAATGCTGACCTCACTGAAGAAAGACCAGTTTTACCTTAGTTAATGAATAATAGTCACCATTTTCTGTAATTGTCGTCCCCCCCCTTTACTGTCACAAATGGTCTTATGATAATAATCATAGTATATAATCTGATGCAAGAGCTCTTAACGAAATTTCTAGTAAAGGGCTGCAGCCTCTGTGGGAGGTAACTGTCGGAATTATCTTAAACCACTACCTGTCTTCCACTACAATAGAAAAGGCCTTTAATCGAAATAATCCTTTTTCAAACGAGCAACTTTTTTTTTCCCTCTGCAATTCACTCATCTTAAAAAGAGCACTATAGCTTTTGTGCATAACTTAATTCATTCTTCAAGACAAGTACAAAATTTGTCACTGACATTTAGCGCCAGCCGTAGGCAATGGATAAAATGAACTAGTTAGCAATTTAACCTGTAAAAAAAACAGAGTGGGATGAACAATTTTCTGCCATCAAAGCAAATGGCTAACATTTAGCAAGATTTTATTTTTATTTTTCAGCCCATCCCATCCTCAAGAAGAAAGAAGTCAGGCTAACATTTTTTCTGGGTCCTAAATCTTCCTCTCAGCCTATTTCTTTAATGGTTTAAAGTAAATGACTATCCAGAGGATAATTAGGCACTGTGCTGTCGCATCGTGTCAGGTCACAGCTGGATTTAGTCAGCATTAACCTTTGGGGAGAATTGGAATATCAGTATCATTTAAAATTAAAGACGTGTAAGCAGGCATTTCTGGAGATGTTAGAAAAGTAATTGTCTGTAAATTGTTTGACCTTGAGATTTAATTGCATGCACAACACATATTCTAGCAAGAACCCTGGACTGTGTTCATTCTCTTTCACCTCCGTACCTCTCACTTTGCAGAACTCATTAAGCTACCTGTGGATTTTTCTGTAATATATTAAAGATTGTTTTATACCGAGAACAAAAGCTTTTAAGCAAGACCTCTTGCAAACAAAACTGTTAAATTGCTGTAGTATAGACCTCACCTATTTGAATTCCAGTCCTTTCATATACTTAGAAATGTTTATAATGTTTATATATACATAGAAAATACTTCTGTTAAAGAGCTATACTTAATTTTCATTCCCTTTTTTCTTTTCACTAACAAGTTTGCATATTATGCCTTATTCCCTTTTCCCCTAATGAGACAGCTTATGTTTTCAAAGTCCCTCAAGCTAGGCAAATCTCTCCACTGCTTCCACTGTTAATAATGAAACTTCATAATTATACAAATCCAAGGTGGCCAATCAGCTTCTCGGGCTGAGCCTTCTGGTACCTCACGCATTATTTATGTGGCACTTGGGCCTGTGAACTCACTTGCTTATATTAGAAGCCTAATTAATATTTAATCACACATAGAGAGGGCACACAAAGCTGTGTTAGTCCCAGAAAGAAGTGCAAATAAGAGTGTACACAGGTGCTTGTTTGCTTGTGTGTGTGCATGCTCTATAATATGCACACTCAGACACACTGATCAGAATACTCCCTTCAGATTAGGAACGAGGCAAGTCTTTGAAGATGCTAACATATGCTGGTAAAGACATACATAGTTTTGATCCTAACTGCAAAATGTTTTTCTCAAGTGATGCTGAAACCAGTTAAGACTCTCCATGAAAACATTCAGGAATGACTTTCTACCTGTCTACCTGTCTATACTCTTGGGGCTAGACTCTCTATTCATACTGGCACTAAGTCATCAGCTGCAAAGCAGTTCTTGGTTTTATTACAGTCCATGAGAGAAAGTAGTAATATCTCCAAGTACCCTCTCTTTTGCGTATAACCATCTTTTCCCTGGCATGGGAATGTTGGATAATCCCAGCTGCCAGCTTGTACAGACAAGAAAGGTCTTGAAACAACTGTAGTTATAGTGATGATGATGATTTAAGTTGCAGAAGATGTCACTTGTTACCTCATTTTTTCCATATAAAACTTCATTTCAGTTGATGCTCAATTATTTTCATTCTTACCTATCATTGTGCCTCTACCTGCAAAATCCTCAGTCGTCTTGCTTCCTTTTTGTTTACACAGGCAATGACAGATCACACTACAGTATGAAACCTTTTTCATGGGAAGGGAGATCCATATCTTGAAAACTCTCTGAATAAACAAGTCAAAGCAGTGAGAAAATTTGGTCTTAATAAATTCCACTTAGCACAATGTAGTTTAATATTTAACAAAATGTTTCATCACATTGATACTACTATTATTTCAACCAATATTTCCAAAGAAGCCATTAACTTTCTGAGTTACTATCCTCTCAGACCATCGCAATCTCTACCCATCATTTGTGCTATAGCTTCTAAGGCAGACAATTAAGGACTTCATCTGAACTTCCTCTCTAAAACATTGTTTTCATTTGTATTTTCATTAGCTTTGCCTCCCCATAAACAATATCAAATAGGACTTACATACTTAATTCCAGCATCTGCCATTAAAGTATTAATGTGGACTCCAAGTGCTTGATCTTATCAATAAATAAAATGGCTGTGATAACCACAGCTGGAAAAACAAAACAAACAAAAAAAAAAAATCAAAACAACACAAAACAAAACAAAATTTAAAAAAAAAACAAAAAACCAAAAAACAACCCATGCCACAAGAAACCTTGGTAGCCAGGAGAAGAAAATTAGGAAGAAAAACAGTGAGGACTCTGAAGGTCACCTGGAGTTCTGTGTCCAGATCTAGGTGCCCCAGTACAAGAGGTGTAGATCTACTGGACAAAGTCCAGTGGAGGACCACGAAGATGATGAAAGGACTGGAGCATTTCTCCTATGAGGAAAGTCTGAGAGAGATGGGACTTTTGTTTAGCGTAGAGCAGAGAAGGCTCAGGAGGAATCTTGATGTGTACAAGGTGCGAGGGTATGAAAAAGAGGGAACCAGGCTCTTTCCAGCGGTGCCCAGTGACAGCACCAGAGGCAATGGGCACAAACTGAAACACGGAGGGTCCCTCTGAACATCCTAAACATCAGCAAACACTTTTTTTCACTGTGAAGGTGTCCAAGCCCTGGCACAGGTCATCCAGAGAGGTTGTGGATGCCATTCTTGGAGATAGTCAAAATCACCTGAACAAGATCCTGGACAACCAGCTTTGGGTGGCCCTGCTTGAGCTGGGGAGGTTGGAATAGATGACCTTCAGGGGTCCCTTCCAACCTCAACCATGCTGTGAGTCTGTGGCAAGTTTTAAAAAATTGTCCAAGAAAAAATGTAGAATTTCTGTCTAATATTTGGCACTTCATTTTTCCTATATTTTCTTTTTAATTAATAAATTTTATTTTTAAAATTAAAAGCAAGAAGTTTACACATTAAATGAAATACTAATTTTTGTTTTGCTAGGATATTTCATTTTGAAGACAACACTGTGCAAAGTTCCTACTCTTCTCCCAACTTAGTTTTGGTTGAAACTATGACTATTCTTTCAGCATGAATCAAAGATCGAAACATTTTTAGTTACTTCAAATACCCATGTGAATAAAATTTGTTGAAATAATATCTCATAGTTCTGGTAATACTGATCCAGGTTCAGAAACTCGGTGAAACTTTAAATCGGTAAGGAATCTTTACAGTCTTGAACAAAATATGCTACACAAATAAAAAGTATTGTTATTTTTAAACAATCAAGTGAAACTAGAAAACATTGTAACAATTGTTCAAGTGACGCAATCCATCCCTCTTCTTCTACTCTCATTTCTCTCTGAAATTCCAGATTCCAGAGCTTAAATTTGTCATTACATCAACTTATGAAGTAAAACAGCCTAACAGTGCAACCTCAAAACTAAGCTGGATCTCAGTGGTGCAAAACATTTCTTGTAAAACAACTTAAAAGATGTAGGAAACTAAGTGACTTCAAACGTTTGACATCAAAGTTCTTAAAATCAAACTGCTCTTAAGAAACCGTGGACTGCCTCTTGAGGCATCACTTGTACTCACTATACAGGACCTTCCATAGGAAATTGATAGAAATGAATGAGTTGGCCCACCATGCACTCCATACCATTCCATGTATGCAATATATATACACATGATATATTGACATCAGTTTGCTAAACACCTCTGGCAATCACTGAAAAAAATAGACATGCATATATTAGTTCAGTAATATGTTTTAAATTAAACCAAAATTGAATTCATGCTGATTTTTTTTTTTTCCTCCTTTCAGGAACAAAAATAGTGAGGGATTAAATGTATGCTAGGAACCCTTTACCACACATCTGGCAAATTTATGGGGTTTTGCATCCATTTTCCAGTGCTACAGTCCCAGAGGTGCATGAAATGAGAAGAAACATTTGTTGTAGTTCCAGGGAGAGTTTGCAATTTCATAATCTTATTTAAGATACTTTCATTTTAAAAAATCAAACATTTGCAGCCATGTTTACACTATTTCCTTACAACAAGAGACATGCAGAATTTGAAATATGTTTAATTCACTAATAAGAACTAAACGAATCATGGCGATTTTTTTTTTTCATTCACCTTTCTTTTGCATTGTAGTTACTATTTTAACACCGAACTAAGTCTAAGGATAGATAGAGCACTGACTAATATCAATAGCTGCAGAGGTAAAATGAATTTCTTCTTTTCAAAAGTCATCAAAAAGTGGGTTGCTTTTGCAATATTGTGCAAAAAATATTTTCCAGTATTGTGGTTGTTTGCTAAATGCAGCATTACACCACCAACTCCAAAGCATAAACTTGATCTGCCTAAGACCTGTCTACCAAACAGGACAACAGAGACGGAAAGAAAAAGATTAAAAAAAAAAAAAATCATCTAACATTACTAGTTTCCATATTCCATTCCAGTTTCAATATAGGATTGTTCTATTAACTGTATTCTCTAATGGTCTGGTCAGCCTACCATTAAATTATTCAAATAAAGATGAGGGACCTGATTCTCAGCTGGCATACATCAGTATAGTTTCATTGATTTAAATAGGGCCATACCAATTTACATCTCCTGTGAATCATGCCCATCATTTCAATCAGAATGATTAAATGATTAGTTTCCTAGTATATTAGCATAAATTGGTAATAACTCATAATTCTCTGCCTTTTTGTAAAGCTCTTTTCAAGCATAGGAGCATTCACCTGGGGGATTGGTGAATACATAAGCTGTTGTCACATATGCAACTGAATAGTGTTACATAGCACAGCCAAAACCATGGAAAAGATGTACAGTCCTTCTGAATCTACAACTCACAGTGCCCAAGAAATTCAAGGGAATTTTTAGCTGAGATTAAAAGAACAGATATTGCTGCTTTACAGTAGTACAAAATAATAATAATGCAACAAATGGCCTAAGATGGTATTAATTTTATGCTATAAAAAGACTAACGTACCTTTCTTTGAAAGAAAGCATTACTCCAGAAGCAGAATATATGAGAAAAATATCATTTTTTAACAAAAAATGCAGATGAAATAGCAAATGCCATACTAAAGAAAACATCAGTTACAATATCACATATGTAAATAAATGAAAACAAGTGAAAGTTCTTAGTGTAATTATGTCTTGTTAAAAATATCACCAGTATTTTCAAACCGTCAAGTATTCACCCGCTGTCTTAACAAACTCAGCGCCACCTGAAGGTGCTTTTCCCCAGTCATTATTACTTTTACGTTTCAGTGTGAAGCAGGGATTTTAACTCTCTTTGCCACAAGGAGAACACTTTCTGCACTCTTCGGTATCTTCACGGCATGGCAGAGTGAAGAGTACCAAGAGTATCTGTGGCAATTCCAGAAACCACTTCCCTCTAAAAAAGTTCCCAGATTTTCTTGGGTATCAGTCCAAGGCAAAGAAATTAACTCCTCCAATAATAAAAACCCATAACACAGTCCCCCTTTTTTTTTTCCTATTTAAAAGTCTCAGTGTATTGCTCTGTTTTCTGTAACAACCTTACACCACATAGGAAGAAAATAAATCTTAAAATAGTAATTTAAAGATAAGATTTTTTTTTTTCCAGATAAATAAATGTAGCAGAATATATATATAAAAAAATAAAATCACACAGGGACAAATGCTCATCCCAGAATGTTCTGCATTCCATAGTTTCCTTAGATTTTGTGTACTTCAGCTTTTAAAGGTACAATAATATTGAAGGGATTTATCACAAAATATGAATAATAAATACACTCAGAAACATCAGGTTATACCTGCTCTGGTTACAGCTTGCAAAATTTCTGAAAAAGCTTAATAAAGAAAATACAGACTTTGGGAAACATAAATTATCATGAAATCACTAAAAATTTTGCTGGACTGAAAAAAGAAATTAAAAAAGAGAAGAACAAAATAGAGAATGAAAGACAAAAGGCAAGAATAAGAAGAGAGAGAAAAAATGAAAGAGAGAATACTAAACTAACTTTACTCACAGTCAAAATGTCATTCAGCAATCTTGGTTTTATTCCTAAAAAGTACCTGGATTAAACCCATTTTTATTAAAAGTGGGGTGTGCTGCCCAGCTTGACTTTACCTTCTAAATATATATATACACAGACATACAATCAATTTTTGACTCCTGATCAGAATAATTCATTTCAAATCCTAATCTCATTCTTTTTTGTTATCCAGGACCTGTTTGGAGTTTCTATACAAATTTAGGAAGATCAAGACCTTGAATTTCACTGCAGGTGTTCCCAGTGTGCATTATCAATAATAAATTCTTAGATATAACTCTCAAACACCATGGACCTTTTATATAATATTTTTCAAAGTTTTGCTGATGAAAAATAAGTACCTGATACAGCTAGGAAACTTTGTTGTAAATTAAATTTATAACATAATTGTATTTATACACTTGGATAAGTATGTATCAGTGAGGTGTGTCACCGAATCACAGAATCATTAGAGTTGGAAGGGACCTCTGCAGATCATCTAGTCCAGTCCTCAAAGCATACACTCATCTATGCATTTTACTTACGGGTATACATATGTATGTGCTTGTATTTATCAAAATCTTCAAAACTGCTTCAGCAATTAAACAGAGCTTTTTCCACAATTAATGCATCAGTAATATAATTGTCAGTAAACTTGATTTCCATCACTATCCACCTTTCCTAGTTTGATATTGAAATTCACCATTACGCAAAACTTTTACTAATCCAAATTAAGAAAATAAATAAAATCCATACATAGAAAATAAATAAAATCCATACATAAAAAACATAGAAAACGTGTTTCTTTTGTCTGACTTCTGCAAAACTATTGACACTTGCTGCTCCCTTTCAAATCTCAGCTAAGAGAGCTGTCGATTAAAACGATCATCTCTGCAAAAGCCTTGTTTCTTTAAATGAATGGAGCACAAACTGATTTCAGGCATAACTTCCCCAGTGTTTCTTCATGTTTTCATATCTGCTATACAGGAGCAAAATGTACAATAGGATACAAGAAAACCCACTTTGGAAAGTTGGAAGACTGAGATCAAATCTGCAATTTTTCACTGTTTTCCTACACAGTTAAAGTACGGGTGATATTTGCTACTTGGATACATTTACATAGAAACATTTCTTCTTCTGCACTCCCTTGAAAGTCGATGGGAGGTTTTCTGTTGACTTCACTGAAGTAAGGATGAGGCATTATACAGCCAAAAGAAGACACTGTTCTTGACAACACACAGTGTGCATGCACTCCCTTTTCAAGTTTTACTCTTTTACCACCTCCTTCCCTGTGAGTCTAGAGAAATGCAGTAAAGTCTGTATCTTCTCTACAACCTCTGTCTTCAACAGTGGGAAAGGAAATGAGAATGAAACTGAAGTGGCTCGAATTATATCCTCTATTCCTGCCATCTAGCAGTACTATAATAAGTCCTTTTTGCAGTATAGAGACGAGACTTCTCTGCAGTTTACATTACAATAGTGATAAAAAAAATAAAGGAATTGAGCTGACTCAAAATACAACTGTATGAAAGAACCCTAACATATATTTGATTCTAATGTACACCTCTGGTATAACTATATTTAATATCTGCTGTCTTTTCTATCACCTACAAATGCAAAACTTAGAACCAAAGCAAGTATTTCTTTGCAAAATATTTTGGCTAGAACTGGTGAGACTCTCCTACACACTAGGGATAGCTTCACTGTATTTAATGAGTGTTTTAATTACAGAAACTTTCAGTCACTGTTTTTAAGTTTAAGAGAAATCATAATAGTAAGTTTTAACAGAATACTTTGCCTACTGTTTCTATTGGTAAGTTAGCTGGTACAGAAAATGAAATGAAACGCTATTGCAATCAATGTCAAGAGTTGAACATTTTGGATTTTGTGTACTAAATGTCATTAAAGAGTTCCACTTTGAAGAAGTGCATTCCAGTGTGATAAAAACTGGTAGCCTTTTTCACAGTTAAAATTTTCCTACTTTGTTGCCAAGTATCTGCATATTAATAAGTAATGACATTTATTGAGAGGAAGCGCTCCAAAGTAACACACTTAACTCACTGTCTTTATTCACTCCATCATAGTAAAAATGTACACTTATGCCAAAGGGAAGTTATGCCTTTAAACTGAAACTCTAAATTGCAACTAACATGCTGAAGCAAGGATGTCACAGTTACACATAATTACCATTTCTACAGGAGCCTGTTTCCTGTGGTGACAGTAGCATATTTAAAAGATAGCATTTTCAGTCTTTGATGTCACTTTTCTCATACAAAACTGTTTTTTCCACTAAGAGCCCCATTCAGTAGTCCAGCCTTATCCAGTAAAGCACTTAAGCATATGCCTAGATCCTATTTATTTCAAAGGAACTTAGGCACACGATTATGATTATTTTCCTGGAAAAGGATTGAACTTAAATATATGTTTCAAATGCTTTGTCATATAGGAACCTAAAATAGGAGCATAACTGCTAACTGCAATACCACTAATACTCCCGACTACCCAGGAATTTTAGTGACAACAAGTTTTATCACGTTTTACAGGTTTATTTTTCCAAATAATATTTTAGTATCATCTCGTCTTATCACAGAGCACATGTTGTAAGCTTATTACAAGCCAACAAAAAGTTTGAAAAAATATTAAGCTTAATCATATTTGAATCTTCAATACTTTACCAGTGCTCCTCGTGGCTTAAAGACCATAAGCCTTAAATACCACAGAAGCTTTTTTTTTCTTAATATTTGAAATGAGAATGCTAAGAAAGGTATCTGCTGCTTATACAACAGGTTGGAAACCAGAAGTTCACAGAGAAGCCAGGAGAAAACCCCTTCCTATATCTGCATTTCTCTTTCCATCTTTTGCTTTTTCTTATTCATAATCACTGTAATAA
This sequence comes from Strigops habroptila, assembly GCF_004027225.2. Lineage (NCBI taxonomy): Eukaryota > Metazoa > Chordata > Aves > Psittaciformes > Psittacidae > Strigops > Strigops habroptila. Next base: position 21,663,857 of record NC_044282.2, read on the forward strand.
AAAAGGTGTTTTCCTGGATAAATATTACAGAACAAAGAATACAGTGTGATTGGCTCTGCTATACTACCAAATTTTTTTCCAGCAACCTAGCTGTAATAGTGCCCAGACTGTACAGCAATAGAAACTGTCACTTACTCCCCTTGTACAAAATACCTCTGTGTTTACCAAAGCCTTTTTAGCAACCTAACATTGAAATCAGCCTTTATAGAAATACTTCATGTCTAACATCACAGTATTGTTTGTTGGTGTTTTTAAATTAACATCCTCATTTTAACAGTCTCTGTTGATTTTAACATTTATGCCCTAAGGTTGACACATCAGGAAGACTGTGTCATTGTTCTTGTAACGAAACTGGGTGCAGTTTTCCTTGGGGCCCTTCAGTGATTTTCATGACTAGGGTAGACCATAGTGGCTGCTGAGGTACGTATAATGCACTGCCTCTTCTTCCTAAGCTCATTATATTTTCTCTCTTAGGATAATTTCTTACAGCTAGAGCACAAAATCAAAAATGTGGAAATATATTTTCCATTTTTCACTGGGCCACAGACTCTCCGTGTGGACCTTGAACAAATTGTTTTACTTAGTCTACCTCTGCTTTTCACCTCAGAAAAGCAGAGATAAAAGCAACAGGAGCACTGAAAGGCTTAATTCATTAGAATTGTCAAAGAACTTTCAGGTCAATGAATGAAGGCTGCTACAGATTAACATATTAAAAGTTTTAATAATTTATTTGTGATCTACTTTAACTGATGCAAGATGTTTCTATACTAGAAGCACCAGGAAAATTTAACACTATGTCACTGGTATACATGTCCAGTTTTATAGACCAGTAACTGTAACTGAGAGATATTAATATGTTTCATCTATTTGGGCTGTGCACCAGAGTTCTAACATACACTTCAGGAACAACCTTCTTCCAATGGAAAGTTAGAACAAACCTAAATGAAATACAAACATATACCTCATATTTACACACACATACATAGTACACATACAGAAAATGTGTATTGAGATACCTGTCCAAAGAAACAAAAAGATTATTCCCTGATTGTGTTACAAGGCCATAATTCCTCAAGATCAATGTTATATGTTGCAGAAATGCTCTGAAATAAAATGCCTGTAATTAACTAAAATACGATTTTATATAAGATCCTTTGTTTTATATGTCTTCATATTAATGCACTGTGGCTAAAATAAAATAAAATAGTTAGCAGAGGAAGAAAAGACATAATTGTATTTTTAAAAATAAAATCTGCTTTATTCCAATAGCATTTTTTTCCTTGGGATTTTTTCCTTTTAAAAATAAAAATTCCATTTTCCTGTCTGAATTCAAAATGATTGACTGGAGCACAATATTAAGTAATAAATAAAACAGTCCCAGTGCCTGAAAGACTCCTGAATAAAGAGAAAATTATTTTTGGATTTTCCTCCTGATCAGATATGAAATATTCTGAAACGCCACCTCTATAATTTGATAAAAAGCTTGATATCCCCAAATGAAAATAGGATTCAGCACTTTCATTTTTCTGTCTCTAAAGGAACCTCTAGGTAAACTGATTTTAAAAAAATGAAAATCTCAAGCATAAAGGTGGGAGTAATGAAGCAAGTTTAAATATGTGCTGACCTTTGAAATGAACTGCATTCCATGTTGTTTGGCCAAGAAGCTGGCTGTGTTGCTGTATCCATCAATTTCCACAGCATAAAAGATGTGGGTTTTGGAGCTGCCCTGCTCTCTGGTGGATATCGATAGGCATCGCCGCAAATACACCAGTGCTGGTAGCAACTGCCATATGTTCATTGCTCTGAAATATTAAAAAGAAATCCACATGGAATAAAAGTGTAAGCATCTTCTTTTGTTGTTGTTCACTGTAAGAATTTGCCCAGAAGTGACTGTATTTTATTTTCCCCTTCTTTGTTTAAAAAAATAAAATCCTACAATCCTTTACTTAGTAGTAATATTAAACCAAGAAGAAGAAAACAAAACAAAACATTTTTGGAAGCTAAGAGTATTATCCTGTTTGACATCATCTAAAAACAAGGTAATGTTATATGATTTTATTCATACAGATTTAAAAATAAGAATGTACGCTACTTTGCTGCTTTAGTTATGTAATTATTTCCTTTTTCCACTCCTGTTTTATTATATAAGTTTTACTAGTTTTAGTCAGTGATTTGCTAATCTCAAGCTGTTCACTAGACTTGAAGGTCAAATAGCATTCTCTGAAAAACTTCAGTGTTTGATATCAAAATGGTAGATTGCTACGTGAATGTACAGTAATTTTAATAATGACCACTAATCTAAATATGTGTATATCTCCTCTAAGTCCTTCTGTAATATATTTTATCAAATATCATTTTGAAAGCAAGTCTTATGATCTAATCATATATTGCCTAGAAAAAATGAATTCCAGAAAGATGACAAAGTCAAGACTATACATGTGAGAAGTACCATGGGTATCTTAATTAAGCAATATTCATACCTGTACAAAAAATGATTCTGTACATGCTAACTCTTAGGCACTAGTTCCTGTCTTTAAAAATATGACAGTAGCAAGTAACAAAAGCATCCTGAGTGATATCCTGGTATTTCATCTGTGATGAAACACGGGTATCTTTATAGTGTATGTGCTACTAAGTGCAAAAAGTGGTAGAAATCCAGCTAACCTTGCCACCTGCATTCCCATTCTTTTATGTACCTGTTAAGATCTGTATAATAATAGAATTTAAAAAACAATTTTTAAATGGATGGGACAATATAGTTTTGCATGTTACAGGCGGTCATGTTCATTTATATTTGCAATATTTGCAGCAATTACTATTCAAATAGTCTTCTAAAACAGCAGTTAGATATAAACTATCAGTGGGACCATACAAATATGTAGAAATAAACCATTGTGTCAATCCAGTCTTTGAGGATATACGCCTGTCTTGCCTAGGCAACATCTTTCATCCACATCCTTCTTGGAAGCCCAAGAATTAACACAAAGCAGCTGGTGCATGAATTCGACCCCTAGACCCAGTAGTAGCTTTTTTTAATATTAGGTGCAAATTAAGGTGCAACAGATAAAACAGTTTATCTTGTATCTTTCAGTCCATAATAATATAAACCTATGAACTTTAATAAACACTGCCAGACTGAAAAAATATACTTAAGGTATCTGCACAGTTAAAGATAAAAATCAGATCTTGAATGAGATCCTACCACCTAGATACTTCTGAAAAGGCCTAGTAAAGCCTATCATATGGAATCCCTACTAATTATGTTAGAGTGTTTCTGGACGCTGACTGTTACGTGAAGCATGGACAGAGCCTCACAGAGGTGGGGGTTGGTTTTTTTTTTAAGCCAGATATATGCAGTCTAAATTTCTAAAGTTTTTCTTCAAATCTCAGTTAAATAAGTAGTAGGGTCACTACTGGTTTTTTTCCACGTCGTGTTTTCTGGGACACCAAAGATTGAGGTTGTGGGAACTGCAATTTATTTCTGTTTCCTAGCTAAGCAATCAGATTACAGCCCCATGAACTGAAGCACCGTAATCAATGGAAAGGAAGCCATGAAGATTACAGAAGTTTCAGCTTCTACCTGTAACGACAATGCATGAGGCTAAAGGTTATTTGGCTTGGTGTTTCTTCTGCTAATGCAGGTCCATACTTTGTATGGGTTATTTACTTATATGGTGATTGAGTCAGAAAAATAAAAAGATGACAGTGTAGCTCATCTATTCTAAACATGATTCAGCATGGATTTCAACCAAGGTCTCTTCTTATCAATTCTAATGCAATCTAGAGCCAATTTGATCTCCACAGCCAGCTTAGGGCAATGCAGTTGCCCTATATTTACAGTAAGCCAAAGGCTGAGGAGTGTACAGAGGAATTGGGGCTGCAGAGAGTATTAAGAAAACAAAACAAAACAAACTGATAATTTACACCCACCCTGTGTAACTCATACAGAATAAAACATTTTCAGAATAAAAGATCAAAATCGGTCTACCTAGAATGCCCAAATCATAAGAGCATTCTTTCAGGAAAAGAAAAACACAGGTTCATCCCCCTGCAGAAAGTCGTAGGTGGAGAGCACCATATTTTTCGGTAAGATACTGGTAACTCTGGTATTGGTAAAAGTGTTTTTTACCTCTTCTCTGATGCTATATTCCTTGACATCCACTCTACAGCTTTTCAACAGAAACTATTTTGCTAGTCATAAAGTAGAGATCTGCAGAACTTACTTGTTTTTTCAAGCTGATAGGTTTGGCAAATTTGACCTGACCTGAATGGAGCCACTCTGCAGATTAATTTTTTTGTTTGTTTGTTTGTTTGTTTTTGACTACCAATCACTACCCAATTTTCTGGGTAAAAAGAAAAAAAATACAGAAAAAAATTCTTTAGAGAATACAATGCAAACATGTCTGAGAGGCATTTCTTATATACTAGTGGCTTATGCTAACTCCTAATAAAAATGGGGAAAAAATGCAGGTAGATTAAAAGAGAAAGAATATAAAAAGCAATAACCATATCTTGGGCTGCATCAAAAGACGCATGACCAGCAGGCCAAAGGAGGTGATCCTGCCCCTCTACTCTGCTCTCGTGAGACCTCACTTGGAGTGCTGTGTACAGTTCTGGTGTCCTCAACATAAAAAGGACATGGAGCTGTTGGAGCGAGTCCAGAAGAGGGCCATGAGGATGATAAGAGGGCTGGAGCACCTCCTGTATGAAGACAGGCTGAGAGAGTTGGGGCTGTTCAGCCTGGAGAAGAGAAGGCTGCGTGGAGACCTCACAGCAGCCTTCCAGTATCTGAAGGGGGCCTATAAGGATGTTGAGGAGGGACTCTTCATCCAGGACTGTAGTGGTAGGACAAGGGGTAATGGGTTCAAACTTAAACAGGGGAAGTTTAGACTAGATATAAGGAAGAAGTTCTTTACAGTGAGGGTGGTGAGGCACTGGAATGGGTTGCCCAAGGAAGTTGTGGATGCTCCATCCCTGGCGGTGTTCAAGGCCAGGTTGGACAGAGCCTTGGACCACATGGTTTAGTGCGAGGTGTCCCTGCCCATGGCAGGGGGGTTGGAACTAGATGATCTTAAGGTCCTTTCCAACCCTTACTATCCTGTGATTCTATGAATCACTGAAAGACTCTGCTATTCATAGGAAGCTTACATTAGTAAGCTTCCACCACCAATATATAGTCATATGTGACATCAAGATGATACTTAGAAAAACACTTGACCGACAAACTGGAGAAAAAAACACTACAATTAGTAAAATTTTAGATGGCCATTTCTGAAAACAGACGGTAACCCTGCAAATGTATATTTTCACAGAAGAGTTATATATTTCATAATTTTCCTTTCCAGAAAAGTACCAATTGACTGGATTCTTGCTCTCTGAGAAATTAGAAATCCATCCTAAAAAGTGAAGTTGGTAAACCCACTCAAATACACTTCTAAAAGCAAAGTCAATTATTTAAAGAATATTTCATAGGTACAAGTAATAATTGGACACCTTCACAACCATGGTGTTGAAGCAAACCAAAACAGGTGTAGTTTCACCCCAGTTATTAGCTTCTGAAAGCGAAGTGGGTGGGGAAAATACATTAGTGTGCCTTTACAAAAATTCTATCTACTACTTTGTGGAAACCTTTGGGTCTCACCCATAATGTGGAATAGGGTGAAATCCTGTGGAATAGGGATGTTAAATCCAGCATGCAATGAAAATTTACCCAAACTTGGACAAGATAATAAGGCTTGAAAGGTACAGTCACAACAAGGTAGGAGAGGCATGCAATAGTTGAAAATCGAAATCATGAAAGATTTCACCTGCACAAAGTAATTCCCATCCCAAGACTGATTCTATATATCTCCCATAACGCAGTTTTTCCCTCTTTTCCAATCCATATATTGAGATAACAAAGAGACTGTCTCACCTATACTCTCCAAAGGCAGTACTAATGGAAGGTAAATTGGACAGAGGAGCATCTGTGTGGCAGTAGACTGGGAGAATGGAAAAGAAGGGTCTGCTGTTGGGCATGAATGAAACTGGTGATTTATGTTGGAGTCCTTGGATTGACTGATTAGGATGACTAGGACTGAGAACTGAGTGCCAGCGAAGTGGGACTATTGCTTGAAAGCAAAAGAGGGTACAAAAGAACCACATTACCAGGTGGTGAGAGACTTGAAATAAATTATTTGTACACCTGGACTCACAGAGACCTCAGCTGATCTGAACTTAGTTGGTTCAAGTGATAGAGAGTTTTAAAAGGTCCATCATTAGATTAAGAGATCTGAGTGATTTAGGGAGGGAAAGATTAGAGAAGACGAGAACTGAAAGAAATACAGAGTGCTGAAGAACAGCCGATTGCAGAGAAACAAATGCAGCAAGGAACCACGAGCATGCAACTGTGACTTTTGGGGCAGAGACCCAGGGCAAGAACATCAGCTCTGAAAGAGGAACGGATGAGAAAGGACATGTAACACTGAAAAACTTAACCAGGTTGTAAATAACAAAACACAAGACTCTATAACCTTCAGACTAGCTCTTCACGACAGCCTGGAACCAAATCCTAACTTCCAGACCTTGTTCCAATAAAACTGGAAGACACAAAGGAATCCAGTGTCTTAATTCCACCTACTGAGACACAGGTATAGTTAAAGCCTACTACTTAGAAGAGTGTGAGTGTGTTCCTTCCAACAGCAATGTTCTCTGCTGTGGATGTAAGGATTTCGCTACCATTTATGTCTCAATATTAGCAAATTACGAAGGATGACATTTCTACTCATTCTGCTAAGAAAACCCTAATCATGAACACTACATACTACATTGATAAAATTTTATCAAATCCAACATTAAAAATTTTCAAATTCAGACTATTGGTGTAAATTGTAAATAAAGAGTGAAAGGTATTTTTAGAGGCAGTTAAAGAAGAAACGTAGTTAAACGCCTGACTGCATACAACGTATCTTCTTCAGTATCTGCCTTTATTCAACTTTCACAGTAAATACAATATATCCTGAAGTGGGCTCTCAAAGCCTAGTAACTAGTGAAATCCTAGTAACTAGTGAAATCCATGATTAATGTTATATGAGGGGACATACCCTACACAGGTCACTGCTTCAACTTGTCCTAATCTGTTTTTTCAACAACAAATCCTGAAGAAAATGCTTTGGTTTCAACAGTAAGGATTAAACTTTACTTACATACACTGGAAAGCAAGTTAACTTCAGAACACAGGATTTCACCTAACTTACCAAGATAGAAGACTCATAATAGTATTAAATTCTACAGGGGGAGGGAAAGGATGGATTTAAGTTTTTCCTCCTGGTGTGACAAATACAGTAGTACTGTGCAACTGAAATTCCACATAATGAATGAAAACATAAAAATGTTTTAAACCACACATATGCAATAACAGAATAAATTTATTTTTAATAATGTGATATAATTAAGACCAAATAAAAATATAAATTAAATACACAATATCAATAAAGCACACAATTTATTGCAGCCACCTCTCTCTAGATAGTCAGCAGCTACTACAATACATAATGTTGACAGGCTTTGTTCTTTTTTTAAATGCAGCTGAAGTTACCCCACAGTGTACTGCAAACTGCATACTTGTTCCATTAACTGAATCTAAAACAACAACCAAAAAAAACCTCACCAAACCCCAAGACAGACAAAAACTAAAAAAGCCTCCACCAAACCCAAAAAACCCTCTAATGTTATTTTGGTTTTAGGATAAGAGTATGAGGTACTATCATATAAGAAAAAAAAATAGAGTTTCTGTATTGATCAAAAGGTTAGAGGATTGATACTATACTTGTTACAGGTCTTTACTCAGTTGACCAACTAGGACCAATGCTATTGCAGTAGTGTTTCTACTACTGTTTGTCACAATAATAGAAATTAAAAAAAAAAAAAAGAGTATTTTTAAATACCACTGAATCTTTTACAGGGTCAGTAGCAGATGAGCACCATGTTTTACAAATACTAGTCTTGAGAGTATTCTGGGTTTGTAACATCAAAGATTTCAGTTTAAATTCTACATATGAATCATAAAATCTCCAACAAATGAGTAACTTCCTAAAGTAATTACACAATGCATGCTTACATTTCTGAATTGTAATTTTGCTACATAAGCCAATACACACCAAAAAAAGACTACTGGTGCTTACAGTCACACAGAGAAAAATACCCAGATGTGAACCTAAATTTCTTAAGGTGATTGAAGATAAATATGTTTTAATAATATTTAATAGTAAAAACCAGTAATTACCTCCAGAAATATTTCCAACAAAAGTTGAGGAAAAAAATTACATGTGAAGCAATAGCAGATTTCCACTTTTTGTTAGAAGTGTCTGTTGTTTTGTAAAACAATGAAATCTAACACAAAAGAAAAAGAAAGAGAAGAAACACTGAGGGTGGAGGGGTTTTTAATGAAAACAATTGTCTTTCTTCTTGTATCATCTTCACCGAGGAAAAAATATCCCCTTTAACCGTGGTGAGACATTCTTAGATTTTGAAGAAACATTGCAAAACAGCTGAATTATGTGCACCACTTTTAGCAGTATGAACAGTCTTCTTACAAGCTTTGTATCATATGCTGAACAAGCCCAGTTTTGCTCTGGTTTATGAAATGTGACAAGACCACAGTTAAAGTTGATCTATGCTGCAGGCTATTCATGTTGTCTACTCAGATACGTCATAATGCCATGAGTCCAGATACTGTACCTTCTTTGTTTTGCTTCATTTATTTGACTGAAGTTTTATAAAACCAGATAGAGAGGCAAGATCCAAATTTATGGCAGTTTCTGCCCATTAAGAATAAGCACTAAACCATAAGGGTGTATTCAGAAACATCTCCTGTGATGTCTCAGACCTGCAGAGACAGTGAGTACTGTTGATTTTGGGGTTTTTTTCACTTTAGAATCATTTAGGTGAAGAGTGTATAATACTACACACATCATTTTACTGCATTTTTACTAAGCAATATTTGGTTTTGTTTTAAAATGTATTGGTACTGGCAACCACTTTTTAAAGAATTATCTTAGAAACTGTCAGCATTTCAGCATTTTCCAGCTTTATCAAAGCATTATCAATTGTACTACAAACTGAATAGAGTTCAGTTACTGATACAGGGTTTACCACACTTTCAGAGGACACCACCGAGCAACAAGAAACTTCAGAAATTAACAAATTCTGTAGATAGTTTAATCTTGAAATAGGGACATTTATGATGGAGTGCATTTTGTTCCTTTAGTTGCTAGCAATTTTGTTGGAAAATAAGAAACACAACAATTACACATTCCTCAAAATATTTTACAAACCACATGCACAATAACACGAGAATGATAAATAGAAAAATAAATACAAAACTACAGCTATCTAGGATTTTTGGACTGGCTAAACTGTTTATTAAAGGACTGAACTAGTATAAAACTTCTTGAACTGGAAGGGAGGAATTAGTTATGTCTAATCAGCATGTTACTGTGAATTAAGTAGTACTACTCTAGCCATGTGTTCTAACAGTGTAAATATGCACAGTTTATAAGAAGTGTTACTATCATCTATTACACTAAATGATATATTTGAGGAGAAAATGACAAGCTTTCAGGCATGCAGTCTGCAAGCAGAATTAGCAATCTTCCAAACCAAAAAAAAGTTGAGAACAATTGCTCCAATTTTAATTTACTCAAACTTGCCAATTCAAGTAACTGAAAGATAAGATAGTAGGATAGATAGATAGTTCAGAAATACAGGGTGGAGAAATATTAGAAAGGGAAAGACAATACATTTGTTTGCTCCTATGGGGGGGGGGGACGAGAGGGGAAGGGAGAGAGAGACATAATTTATTGTCTGTGCAGCATGGAAAGGTTATCCTGGGGTGGCAAAAAATATAATGTGCCATAAAAACAATGTCTCTGTTGAGTCCATGGTTTTTAGTGCCCAGTAGAGTTATGAATTCTAGTTCCAGAATTATCTTCTGAAGGTATTTTGTATGTTTCCCTTGAGCAGCAGGGCTGAGAGGTCAGAGATGAAGTGGCTGTTCTGGATTAAAGCAAATGCGACACAGCTATGCAAACTGGAATTCAAAATTCAATCAGACTGGTATAGCTATTCTACTTCAAGGTTCTCTCTAATTGCAGAGTGTGTTCATTCCCAGAAACAAAACTAATGCAAAGCCTCCACTTAAGCCATTTTCAACTGTTAGAATAGTGTGAAATAACCTTAAACCAGTCTTGAATGATACCAGAAAATTATTGAACTGTGATAGTTATAGGACCATTATAGAAAATGAGAAACTTATACCTGGTATTAAGCACTTGTTTCTTTCTGCTCTGATAAAATTGAGAGAAAACCCAGAAAAACTCAAGATAATCTTTTACTCCACATAACTTCAATGAACTCATGAGCTTGTTCTAAAGGACTTCCAGAATTCATATTAACTTCAGTGCCAGGAAAGATAAAGAATGGCTCAAAACTAACTGTTGGCTTAGGAGAACATTTTCCTAGTGTATGCAAAGGTGTAACCACTTCAAAAATGTTGAAAGAGTAGTTTGAAGGCTCTAAGACTTCTTTACTGAAGAACCACCAACACTGATTGTGCTCAGGAAGTTTTCCAAGCTGAAGTCCTCCAAGAGATCTTTTTGGGTTTTTTTAGACATTAAATTCCAGCTGCCAAACCATATCTCAGACATGCTATACTGTAAAGGTTTAACCACTCACTAGGTGGTTATCCCACACTTAAAATTGCCCAAATTATGCTATCACTCAATGGATGATATAATAGATAAATTAAGTGTTCTAAATTACCTAGGCTGTCATGCTAGCTTCTGTGTGCTTCATCGCTAGTCAGCAATAAGGCTGCAAAAAAATCTTATGAAAAAGATACAGATATCTGATTGTAACAAAGGGGAGAAAGAACAGCTTCTCCCCTGAGAATTGAAAAAGGGGGGTGGGGTCCCGATAAATTAATGTTACATATTTAATGTAAAGAAAATGTATCTGAAACTTTATATATGTATGAATAAAGAAGAAACAGAATAAATAGGAGGCATAGTGAAACTGGACAAACAAGGATTATATTAACAATGAGAAAATACTTAAATGACTGAGTCATGCTTTAAGTGTTTTTAAGGGGCTAGAACAAAACTTCATGAGAATTAACCATCATACCCAAAACGTATATTTTCATCAAGCCCAGTAGTCTTAATACCCAGTCTAAGGTGAACAACCTAAGCACTTCGAACAAAATCCTTTCAACAATTAGAACAACGAACGCCTACCTCCAAAGCCTCTTTCAAGGTTTTGGTTTAAATGTCAACCACGTATTTCTAGAACATCTTTCCCTTACCTCAGAGTCAACAGATTTTTTGGTCTTCTTTATAGTAAGACTCAATCAACTCAGAGCCAGCTTAACTAATTAGATTTGCAAATGACCACTTTTTCTTTCTTTTTTTCTTCTTTTTTAAGTAACTCAGAAATACCTCTCTCATGTTAATGGCCTTGGTAGTATGACACATACGAACAATAAATGATTTCTACATTAGAGTTTTGGGCATTCATTGTCACTGCCAAGCCACTTGTTAGCATTAAGTTTTTAATAAAGATCCATCTACAAATTTTCTTCCCTTCTGTGAAAAACAAAAGATACTTAAATCAACACCAAAATAGAACTTCAAGAAGACAATATTTCCCCCCATTTACCAAACAAAAAATCTGGAACACCTCTTAAAACATTTATTTCTCTTTATTCCACTACCAAGGTGACAAGAGTCAATCCTTTCATACAGTTCTGTGTGTATGCCCCATGCCTGGAAACATTCAGGGTCAGGCTGGACGGGGCTCTGAGCAACCTGATCTAGTTGAAGATGTCCCTGCTCATTGCAGGGGGCTTGGACTAGATGACCTTTAAAGGTCCCTTCCAACCCAAACTATGCTATGATTCTATAGCTTCCAGAAAACAGAGGCTGTGTTATATCGTAAAAACTGTGTTAAACTTCTCAATCATCATTTTGAGAACTTGAATTTATGTAAACCAGAAAGCATTCTTACTTTAAAAAAGGAAATAAAAAGAGGAAATTTATTTTATATTACCATCAATATGAGGAACTTCATCTCATTGGACATTCCATGGAAGACCTTTTTTTTACATCTAACAAGCAAGGCAATAAAATCATATCTTAAGGCTAATAAAGAACCTGTTCTAACTAGTTGCTCAAAACCAAAGATATTTAAACATATTGCACTAGAAGCATAACTTGCATCTGGTCTGACCAATAAATAAGGGTTCCATATACAGAATACTTAAAATGTGATTGCAAAAAATCAGAAAGGAGTGACCATCCTGAAGATTGTGCAGGATATTAGGTGATTACTTAGTGCATGAACTGTATCATTGGTCTGTAAGTTAGAAAATGAACTACAGGATATAGTTAACAAAATCAGAATGTGAATAATAAAACACGGATGTAAACTCATTCTTCTTTCTATACAAAATGCAAGGGAAAAATTCGTGTTAAAAAATAAACTGATCGGGTTTTGAAAACTATTGTAAAACAGAATTAGTAGTAAATGGCTTGCTAAGCCGTTCTTCCCCTTATAGGTTTACCATTATGATGAAGACAAGGACCTAAGATGACCAAAAGTGAAAACTATGTGATATGGAACTTTTTAGCAGCTATTTAATTTATTGAAGCAAAGTAATCTTTTCTACAAACTTTACTATCATTAGTAAGAAAATTCTGAACAGAGGAGTATTGCTTTCTTGTAATGATAAAAAAAACCCAACAAAAAAACAGAAAAAAACTTTCATTTTATTTAATAGACTCATTACTATAGATCATTCCCCTGATAAATATTCTATACAGTCACAAAGCATACCAAAATCTGAATCTTGTCTAAGTGTCACAAAGAGTTGGAAGTGCTTCAGAATCACCTTTAGCTCAACAGTGATTTCAACAGCCAATTAAACAGTGGAATTGATGGACTCTGAGAATGCCATATGCTGCCCTCTGCTGAAAAGATGATCATTATGACTTGAGGTCTTAAGACTGGAAGGCCTGGCAGAAGGGAAAATTGAGTGGAGGATCCTCTGATTTCAGGGATATGGATAATTCCTTTAGGAAGAAAGGAAGATTAAATGCTCACCTGGGCAAAGACAAATTTTACTGAACATATGGTGTATATGTATAAATTATCTTGACAAGAACATGAAGTCAGCAAATTAGTTATTAGAAATATAACTATTGAGAATTACATTGATTATATTCATAAATGTCTTTAAAATGGCTACCTGTCAAGTAGTTTAGATCTAAGATGTGACTTACTTTAAAGACATTGTAATATAATGAGGAGAGTCTTTCAGAGTGAAAATATTTTTTTCACCCTGTCCATACTGTGTTTATTGATTGGTGCATATAAATGTAGACGTATATGTTTCAAAGTCACTGTGAGAAAGTTAGCGATAATGCTGCTGTTAAATAAATAATAAAATGTTTACACTCACTGTGGAATACTTTCTACTTTCACAGACTTATTCTTAAAAAGGGGGGAAGATATATACTGCCCATTTTTCTAATGCTTACTGTATCACAGCAGGTACAGATGCACAAAAAGGGAACAACCACTAAAGAAACAGGCAAACTGTACATTACGTCAAATAAAACTACCTTTATGTTTCATGGAGCAAAAGCCTGAGAATGAGACTTATAGTTGAACTTGTGAACTATAAGTCTATGGTTTTAACAGAAAAGATAATAAAAAGATCTTCAAATATAATTATTTTAGCAATATTTTCTTCTAAGAAGTAATGCAGTGACCCTTCCTTCTAAGATAACACATTATTCCTGCGCAACAGTGCCATATAGCAACACAAACACAATTAAATGGTATCTCAGTAGCAGTACAGTCACATTTCCACTTTTATCTACAAAACAACACATACCACCTAGACTAATGTATAAAATGAAGGCTGAAGACTGTCATAGGATTTTATACAAACAATTGTCCGTTTAGCCTAGATTTCCCCTATAGATCACTTTTTATTATGACTGTATCACATGAAGTTTTCTTTTGAATATTGTCATCTTGCTGGCACCATATGTACTCCATTATACGACACTGGAGGTATAATATACACCAGAAATTCACATGCATGTTGTCGTTCCCTGGAATGACTGCCATAGAAGAATCAGTGCAGTAGATTTTGAAGTAAACTAATAGAGCATACAATGGCAAAATTTTCATTTAAATATTACACTCTATGCCTATGTCCCATAGGTGACAGGTATTAACTGCTGTTCACTACCAGCATCTTAGTATGGGATCTCTATTCACCCTATCCCTACCTTTATGTATCTATGTAGATAATCTTAGATTTCTATCCATGCTTCTTGTTAAAATATTGTCATTTGTCCATAATGTTTTGATAATCAGGGATATTGTTTAATTTTCATACGTAATACTTTAAGAGGATTCTACTACTTGACAATCAAGGGAAAAGATGATGATGGATTTACCAGCAGCCATTTTTGGAATACTGTCATGTTTGACATTCTTAGTAATACAGACTTGGTCAGACAGAATGTTAATATATATAATTTGGAGCTTTTACTTACATTATCAACTGATAATGTTTATAATGTTTATATTAACACAGAAACCAAGCTATTGTTGTTATGTAAGATAATTGTAAAGAACAGTGCATATAAATGTGAGGTTGACAGGGATGAACATCATCATAAATCATGCAACAGCAGGAACTACATAAAATATTCTGGATATTGCTGTGTTACCCATAACTATAAATATCTCAGTAGAGGGACGGAAATGAAAATAGGGGACAGAAGATGGGTTTAAGCCATTTTTGTGCCCTACATCAGATGGCTCCTACAAAATTTCCAGTATTCATTAGAATAGCTGCATGACTGCCTTCATTTATATACTGCTTCTCAGAAGCTAGGTGAAGCAGAGAATAACTAGGGAGCCCCAATCTGTTTCAGCTTTGCAGAAGTAGAGGAAACTGAGGGATCGGCACTCTTTCATTACAGAAAATTGCATACTAGGTGAGCTTTTTTTAATCAAAGGACTAGAATGGGGTTATCTATGCAAGATTTTATATAGTTAAAATTATCGCTGTTTGGGCACTTATTTGGAACAGCATTTGCTAAAGATGTAAGTTTTACCATATTTCAAATAACAGCAACTATTAACAATCATTTACTTTTGTGTACACACACATTTTAGATAGGTAACTTACCCCCCATCTTGAAAATATCCTATCATATAACTAATGAGTTGTACGAATAAAGGTTGTAAGATAAAAAGCAGGCTTCCCAAACTGAAATCTGAAGGCCGATTATTATTACTATTTTTAGTGGAAGGAATGGCATGTTACAGTCAGGTTAAAACCCACCTATAGTTTGATAATGTCTGTGACTTCCAAGGGTGCCACTTGATGGCCTGGCTCTTGGGTGCAGGGGGGCAGTGACTGGTCAATGTCAATGCTAGGAACCTAGCAGGCTAAGAGACCCTCAGTGATTCAAAGAAGAACACAAGAACAGCCCAAAGGGAAAATGCTTATAGTTCTAGGAGAAACTGAATGCCAGAAGCTCCATGGCAGCATTCTCCAAGATGTTCTCAGTACCAGCTATTGGCTCAGACATAGTGGAAATCTTCACACATACCTGAATAAATGATATCAGGAAGAAGGATATATTAAGAACTGGTGTCTGACAGAACCTGTACAAGAGAACTTTTTCTAAAGTCATAACAGAATGAGACTGCTTGCACTTTAAAAACCTACTAGCTACAGGAAAGTCAACAAGGGTTGCACCCCTTGCAAGGAAAACATCCAGGATAATGGATCTTTTAAGAACTGTTTCATAATAAACCCTGCATAAAGCCCTACTTCTTCACAAAATCTCAAAATCTGAGATAGAAGAGTAAAATTCAAATAAACAGGTGAAGAATAGTCACAACAGAGTACAGTAGAATATAAAAGTGAAACTGTATCTATTATTCTATATAAATTAAAAATAAGGGATTTAAAACACCTAAATTCAAATAAGAAACTAAAGGCCCTGGGTTTAAGTGTCAGAGCAAATGGATACCGCTATCAAAGGACAAAGAAAAAATTATGACCACTACAGCATAGGCAGGGGGACCATCTGAATAATACCAGAAGTTACCTTTCAGAAATGAAGTTGTATTCAAATGAGTAAAATAAATAGAAAAAAAATAAAATCATAAACTCTGATTGATTGTGCATAAATACAGTGAGGAAGACCAAGAGTTTGAAGAACAACTTGAAAAGGCAGAAAATCTAATAACAAATGCCTTTTCAGCTAGATAAGGAGCAGGGACCATGACCTGGAGGTTGCAGGAATTAAGAAACACTCAAGAAGACAGCACAAAAAAACCCACAACCCACTAAATTAAATTTTAGATTCATAATCACTGTTGAAGAGCTTGAAGAATTTTGCCTACAAGAATTTTTCTTTACATTCAACATTTTAAAGGGTCCATCTCAAACTCAAAATTTCTGAAGCTTTTCACAGTTCTCAAAGGAGTTGTAGAATAAAATCCCCCAAACTATCAAAACAGATAGTAACAAATTTGTTATCTACTAATTGATACTTGCCAAAAGTTTCTAAATTATTCAAGAATAACACAACTAAGCATGGTATGAAACATCACTCAGAATTGCTTTGGCACTAGAGGACTGAAAAATGGCTAGCATGACATGGATTTTTGAAAGGAGATTTCATAGGAGCTCAGCAGAGAAGCAGACAAGTAAGAACAATATCCATTCTATATAAAGTCTTAATATTCTAAAACAAAATAGTAGCAGTGGACAAATGAATAACTATGACATAATAGTTTGTTTTACAGAAAATTGTGCCTCACAAATCTATTAACTTTTTCTAAAGGAGTAAATGTGTATATAGACCAGAGAGGGTTGAGAGAGTTTGGTTTTTTGTTTTGTTTTGCGGGTGGGGGTGGGGTGTGGAATATTGAGGGGGGGCATTTTTTTGGCTTTGTTTTGTTCTTGGTTTTGGGTTTTTTTTCTAATTTCCAGTCTGCACTCAACAACATTGCTTATCACAATTGCTTTTATTAAAAAAAAGAAAAATAAAAAATGCCATGCAATTCTATTCAGAAAAATACCTGTATGTATTAATAATGAGTAATAAGGAGAAGGCAAAGGTAATGAGGTAGGTTAACCTTGGCTAACAGCCAAAATCTCACCCAGAGAGTCACTCATCCTACTTTCTCAGCAGGACTGAGTGAAAATAGGAAGATAACCCAGGAATGAGAAAGCAAGTAGTTTGAGACAAAGACAGGGAGATTGCTTATTAATGAGTGTTGCAGGCGAAGCAGGCGAAACAGACAACTTGTGGGGAAATTAACTGAATTTACTGCCCATTGAAATGAAAAAGGAATTACTAATTCAGGTAGTGGGAAACAAAAGGACAAACATTAAAAAAAAACCACTTTTCTCCCCGCATTTAGAGGCTCAACTTCATTACTGTCCTCCAAACTTCTCTGTACCGCAGAGGAGGATGGGAGGTTACTATCAGTACACAGCAGTTCCTCTCTACTGCTGCTTCTTTCTTTGTTCTAATGTGAGCTCTCCACAAGCTGCAGTTTCTTTCAGGAAAATAATCTCAGGTGTGGGTTTGCAGTGAGTATCTGCTCCAAGACCTGGAACATCTTCTCCTCCTCCTATGACCTTGGTGTTGCCTTTGCTGTTCCTCTCTCTTTTGTCTTCCTTCTCCTTTCTCCATCTGGTATTTTCAGCTCTATCTTAAATATTTCACCAGCTTGAGGGGCTTAGCTTTGGCCAGCTGTGGGTCCATTGCAGAGCCTGCCGGAACCAGCTGTGTAGGAATACATTCACTGTAAAAAAATGTAGAGTCTCACTGGGATTTGTATTGAGACCTGTGCTGAATCAAAAGATTCATAAATGATCTGATCTAAGACTAAAGGATTACAAAGTTTGCTCACTTTGATAGTAAAGGTAATGGTTGTTTCAGAGATTGTGATACTGTGTGACTAGGCAATTAAGAGGCAGACTAAAATTCAGTATGGAGAGATAGAAATTGATAGACCAAAACAAAAAATAATTCTGGCTTCACATACATAGTGATAGACCCTGAAGTATTATAAATCAATAGTAAGACCTTCGAGTTATAACAGATCACTCCCTGGAAATATCAGGAATATGCTTAATAATAGTCAAAAAAAAGTAAAGAGAAAAATGCAAATTACTATGAAAGGAATATTAAAAACATAATGCCACAGAAAAAATTAATAGCACTGTGTATAATTCTGGTGGTCTTTCCTATCTCAAAAAGAATACAATATAATTGGAACAAGTACAGAAAAGGACAAAGAATGGCTCAAAGTTGATACAATTTCTGTACAATGACCGGGATTCATTAGCCTAGAAAAGAGATAAGGACATACCAAAGTCCATATATTAGAAGTGGCATTAAGAAGGTGAACAAGCAAGTATTTTTTATGGTCTCTTCTCAGAAACAAGAAAGGGAAATATCAAACAGAAGATTAAAAAAAAAAAAAAAAAAAAAAAAACAAAAAGAAGATAAACCTTCAAACATCATTAAATTACACCTCTGGCCACAGAATCATGAATGCTAAATTTTACTCAAGAAGATATCAAAATATTCATGGGGAAACAAAAATCTACCAATTGCTATTAAAAATAGAAATCCCTAATAAAAAAAAAAAATCTCCCTAATTCAGGAGATCTCTGAGCTCCAAATCACTTAAGCCTTGAAAGGTATTCCAGGAAAGGACCACTGCCAGACCAAAACATGTACAATTTAGTTCAGAAATGTACATCTTGGACATGGAACTATGATTCAGTGGCTCAAACACAGCCAGTGACATTTCAGACACCGAGGGTATCTGAGACATGGGGTCGAACGACATGAGATTAGAGAAAATCTGAGTTCTTCTGGAGTAACTGCTGGAGGCTAGGTTAAATGTGGTAGGGCATTTCAAATAGCACTGGACACCTATACTTTGGTTACTAAGTCCTACTTTTTATGTTGAAAGAGGCAGCTCAGGTCTACAGAGGTCCAAATGACAGGTATATCCCTTTCCATTTATAGGAGTTAGGTAGCCAGTAAACACACTTACTTTGTATGTCAACATGCTTATTGGTGCCACAGTAAGTGGAAGAACTGAGATAATTTACGTTTATTGTCAAAGCCCTGCCTATCAGCAATCTATAGCAGCTGAGTTTTATAACGATTACATCCAAATTACATCTATAGTGATCCATCCATCTCCACTGTGTACCACTCTTAGCATTTAATACTTTTCCAAAGTTTATGTTTAGAACAGAGAAGTAGTTATTTGCTACAGATGAACATTTCAACTTCAGATATCACAGTTACCTTGATAAATTAATAGAATGCTAGTGGGATTGCATATCAAACATTCAAAATAGATTTATATCCACCAATCCAGAAGTAATTCAGCCTCCCTTGCACCTTTGAATAACAGCACTGTGGTGCTTCATGAACATCCACTATTCTTTCCCAGGGAACTCCAGATTCATTTAATGCTCAGGATGAATCTGCTCTGATAGGAAACCATGACTGTAAGTAGAATTTTTATTTCATTTGCTGCAGCACCTGGAAATTGTGTAATAAACAACTGCACAATTGAAAAGACGGTATCATGATCAAAACAAGTGATAGCTTCCCTGGAAAACTTGGATTGTGTCCTCCTGCTGCATGCCTTAATAACGCTGATAAGGCACTTAAACCAAGCTTCTATAAGGCATCATTAATTGTACCCCCATATATCCTGTCCCAACTTACTTCTTAAATATCTTTTGCAGAAATGCTGATAACATAGCTGCAAATGTAATCCGGAGAAGTTCTACTTTCAACATACAGGAGTTAATATACAGAATATAAGTAGCCTGAAATACTATGTTCTAAGTTTTTCAATTTGCATGTGTGGAATCATTTTATGTGGATAACACCACTCTCTTTCCTCCCTTATTTCTCTATAAGATTGTAAAAATAAGATAATTAAGATTATGAAGACTTGGATAGCAAGTGGCATGAAAATGCAGCAATTCAGTCTTCAGAGCAAAAAATGAGCAATACAGAAAGCAGGTTACATCTCAAACAACAGCCCAACAAAGTTGAAATACAGCTGAACTGACACCTGTATTTCATATGTACATTTTTAATCTAAATTGCGTAGATTGTGGTCTGGGAATTTGCACTGGAATTTGCTTAACTGTGAGGGAGTGAAAAGTTCAAGACTGTCTGGTCAAGGAAAATTGTAGTAGATGGACAGGAAAAGAAGTTAGGAAAGAGTATTCCAAAGAATGCAGATAAACTTAAGACTAGCTGGGCAAATACCGGAAAAAAGAAACAAGAAGAGGACTAAGATAAACAGTCCTATTTTAGTACCCATACAAGATCAGAAAGCCTCTGCCACATGGATGGTAGGGAGGGATATTTGCTGAGAGGCCAGACAGGAAATTTGCTGAGAAGACGACAGGAAGTGTGCATGCTTCAAGAGGTCCATGGGTCATGACGAGAAATAGGCCATAATGGGCGGCCACAGTAATGGGTGAGAGATATAAAACATTTGGATGAACTGGGACAAGGAGCCATGGCCAAGGTGATATGGGTAGAACAGTAGACGTCAGGAAAACTGAGGTGGACTGGGCAGAAAAGTCCATGTTACGTTACACTGATACACTTTCCTCCAAAGCCCGAAATCAAAGCCAAGGTTCTGGGTGTTTTGTCCTGCGCTGTCCATAAATATCTGCGAAATCCTGCTGGAAAGCATGTTCCTTTCTCACATTCATCTGTGCAGTGGATGCATAGGTGAATGAAACTCTCATCTCCCTCACCTCTGTTTCAGCTCCTCAGCCGAAAACCAACTTCCAAAAAGAGTCTTTTTCACAATTACTCTCAATTTCTTACCATTTCCAGTCAGTTTCCCTCTCTCTCTTTAAAGTCTTAGCGTCAGCACATGCTTTGTCATCAACATCAGGCATACCTAAGCACCAGCAGCCAGGCTAGGGCTAGCAATAGCCCAACTGAAAGGAACTGCATTGCAACTCACAATTCCGTCCCATTGCTATTCTGGCTCAGAACTGCACTGAGGAGGAAATTTATTCTGCAGCATGTTCAGTAGATAAGTAGGAACAGCAGAGGTGCTAGCAGTGATGAGACAACTGAATGTCTGGGGTTGATGCACAAGCTCTTGCTAGATGTAGGAGATGCAAAGGGAGGAAGTATATTCCATTGCCATCTGTTACAATTACCAACTATGAGAGGATCAAGAATGCTTAGTGATGACAGAGTATTAGCATTTAAGTTCAAGGAAGTGTGCTGACTACACATATATTGAGCTTACAAACCACAGTTTTGCAAAGGATAATAAATGTTGATGGCAGGGAATAGGGAACAAAGAACCAAGTGTGGAAGCTTTGGATAAAGACCTTTTTTCCTGGGCAACAGAGTCATATTCCTGATGTAGAAACTAGTCCCACATCACAGCACAGAGACAATGAATTATTTAAAGGGAAAATAGCATCAACTCTCTTCCCCCCCCCTTGTTTTTTTTAATTTTTTTTTTCTTTTTTTTAATTCTCTGAAATGGCGGGACCTTTTTAGCTGTAACAACCATAAGCTAGCTGAGGCAGACACCAGCATGTAAAATTTTGCTTCCAATTCTCAGGTAAGTTGTAAATAATTGAAAATAGGCCAATAATACTACTGGTTCTATAGCCATACCTGTCACATTCTTCCTTAAGAAATACTGTTCCTTTGCAAAGACCAAACTGTTCGTAGCTGGCATCTGATTCTGTCTCTTAGAAAGGTAACATTTTGCCACAATACACATACATACATACATACCTAACTTTATCTCAAACACCATCCATTTCTAACTTCACTTCAATGCTTGTCTGTACTATTGGCATACGCTACAAGGGAAGTTCTCAGAGATGGCATATTTTACTGCAAAATAAGTTTAAAAGTCCTTAAATCATATCCTAAATATTAATAAGGTCTACCTTTTTAAAAATTACTAAATATCCATGGTTCATCAAGAGAAAGAACACAGATGTGAGAATATTTTTTCAAGAAATGGGAAATTCTTATTTTTTAATAGTGATCAAAAAAACCCAAAAACAAACACAAAAAAAAAAAACAAAAAAAAAAACAAAAAAAAAACAAAAAAAAAAAAACCAAAACAAAACAAAACAAAAAAAAACCAAAAAACCCTCACCCAAAAACAAAAACAAAAAAAACCCACAAAGAAAAACCACAAACCCCACAAAAAACAACCACACTAAAAAACTTGCATCATAATTGTCTCAGTGGCCAAGACACTCCAAAGAGAGGTGAGACCTCCCAGGTCAATGTGATTCTTTGCTCTAGTTAAGATAAGGAATAAAAGGAGATATTCTGAAGTACTCTGCTGAACTCATGCATCTACTTAGCTTTACATGAAACACTTACATATACATGCTGGCAGACAGCAAAATCACTTTCTGTCCATGTGGTGAAAGTATTCTCATGGAGAATAGGAAATCTAAGTTTGTCTTTCCTGAGACAAAGAAAGAAAGTGAACTAAGATCTCCCACATCTGGGCTGAACGCTCTAACCACTGAACTCTCACACAGAATGGATATGGTAACACAACTATCGTTTACATCAACAGACTAGTCCTTCCTCTTCCTCAGATTTTTTAATTTCTCCTGAAGGCTGCTGTTTGGATAAGCCAATCCCAAACTGTGATTTGCTTTAAGTAAACCAAAAGCAGAGGCCCAAGACTGTATTTAAGTAAACAAAAAATGCGGTCTTAGGTCTCTTTTTGAAAACTTAACTTCTCCCAGAATTAGTGTCCTTAAAAGGACTTGGCATCAAGGAAGAATACAGTGTCTGACTCAGTATCACCAAAGGTGACAACAGAGCTGTAAACTGTAAACACGTATAAGCTTACAATACCAGCTGTCAGGCAAAGAACTCCCTGCAGTTTTTGACCATCTGGTTAGCTCCAAACTTTTCTTAATCTCAGTCAAAAAAGAATGTGAACATGGCTGTATAAACACGAGAATCTCAAGCAGGAACAGAGACGCTACTTCGCATCGGCTACTTCACTATTCAAATAATGCATCTAATTTCTGCATCCACAAATCAAAAAATAACATTGGTGAGTAGCTAAGTATTCACAAAATAACCATCAAAGTACTCAAACACATGACTTAAAAATGAGAGAATCAAGAAATTTCACCTCCTTAGTATAATAGATAACTAAATTACAGTCTATAAATATATACATAGAAAGATAAATTTAATTTCAATCTCACAGAGAGAGGCATAACCCAGGGAAAACCCAGAGAAGACAGACAAACTTAGAATTAACAGCATAATTAACTGAGGGGCACCTCATTGAAAACTATGGTAGATACTCCTATCCTTGAAGTATGCTTTTTGAAAAACAAGGTAGAGGGGATTTTTATCTTTAGAAAGACATGACCTAGTTCAAATGGGAAGAAATGAAGACAGCCATGAGGTCTCTGTTGTACAGTATGCCAGGCTAGATGATCACAGTACTCCCTTCTGGCTTTTTAATCCATGAAACTGTGTACATTTCCATTTCAATGAAACTGCATCTTTCAATGAGCATTTTTTAAGGGAACAGCTTTCCAGTGAGCTCTAGTTATGCCTTGAAGGCATAGCACTGTTTTGGGAGAGGCATGTGAAAAACTTCTGGATAACACAATATGGTGTTACTCTGAATGGGGAAAGCATTCAGTCCTTTCTGAGCTGAAGCTGGGACCAAGTACAGTATACAGTAGAATCTGCTTTGTTTAACAGCATTCATTTGAAAATTAACTATTTGTAGCATCACCCTGAATCAGTTTATGCACTCAGTTCCATCATCATTTCATTAATTTGACACTGGCTTGACATAACCTAATTTTAACTTGGTTTTGTTTCCCAGATACTTGCTCTTAAATCACTACAGAAAAGGAAGGGTAATGTAAAAGTGTTAGCACTGGAACACATTTGAATCAGGACTTCTGATTTAGTTTCCTCAAACAGGAATTTTCGTTTTGTGCACACTGCTTGGAGATCTGAACTAGCATAAGACAAATGGATACCACTGGGCAATTCACATAATATATTTCTTACTGCACCAGGACAAATCACTAGAGTAGACACGGCCTTCAGAGACCCTCTGGCTATGCCAATCTAACCACTCCACTATTTCCCCCGTGTTAAACCATCACTCCGTAATATTAGAGAGATAATAAAATATTTTTTAAAAATCCACCTCACTATTTTGAAGTTTTGAAGTCACTGATTTTGACAGTTAGCAATAAATTCAAACTAATGTTTTCGGTATGGAACACAGAATGTTACTTATTCATATCTATTTCATTTTCTTACAGTAGTTTCCATTTCATTAATATCTTCCTGTGATTTTTATTCTCTCATTGCAGATGTATAAGGAGTCAGTAAAAAAAAAAAGTTAATTCTGGCTGCTGACACACAGAAGCAAAATTGTAGATCCTTTACATGAAATTATTTTTTCTGCAGGTGATACAATAAAATGCACAGACCTTCAAGTTCAATGACATAATATCAGTTTAAATGCAGTTTCTCAATAAACATAGCATATAAAGACTTAAAACACAAGCATATCTTAAAGATAGAGAGGATAATCAGAGTAGTATACTACCTTTTGAAAAGATCTCATTATTTTGTGATTTAATCTCTGTCTTCAATTTGTATGTGTGTGTGCACTATAATCACATTTAACCTTGAGAAAATCCTGTGTCTGGTACATGTTTTCAGCAGGGAGTCCTTATACTAGTAAATTTGAAAACCAGATCTGACTTTATACTTACTGTGATGCCAACAACGGCTCATGCAATTATTTGTCTGCTTTTAGCTTAGTGTTTATGAATAACTTCTTATATCAGCTATCAGTTGTTATCTTTCTGTTAATATTTTTCATCATCATGTCTGTAGAGGTCATTGTGATAGAAAGGGCAAATCATATAGAAAATATCAGCAGTCATGAATAAAGAGTTTGAAAATAATGCTATTTCCTTTTCATTGTTTCATCCAGAATGCTACCTTTCACAGTCTGACCTCAAATGTGTAACAATACCTGATGAGAGCATAAGAATAGCAACAACCACATGTTTCTCCATAATTGCTGTTTGTCAGTCATTTCTTCAGCATTAACAACATTGCAGACAACTCAAGGTCAACCATATCTTATGCTAAGGGACAAAGCTCTTCTTATCAAAAGAAATGGGCTAGCCAACAAAATCCGTTGCCAACTTCCAGTTGAGGGCTTGATTCTGGCTCAGTTTCATGCCCATGACTAAGAAAAGCAAAGCCACTAGAGAATATTCTGGCAGTATAAACTGTCAATCAAAACAACTGAAAATATCACTACTAGTATTTTCCCCTTTCATACATGCACAATCAACTTTGTGTGTTTGCACAGTATTTTACCATAGACAGTTAAACTAGTGCTCCAAGATGACCTTCCCTATAAACCTGACCTTAACAGTGTGCTACAGGATGTTTATATGAAGACAATTGTCTATCAATTTCTAGAGTGTATTAAAATGTGTAAAATTACATTAAGCATATTGGCAACTTTCCACCTTCAGTCTTACTATATTCACTATTGAAACTGATAAGAAATATTAGGACAGGAATAGATTAAATAAGGTGGTGTTACAAATTTAGTTAAGACCCTTACTACATGCACAAAGACTGAAAAATTTAGGTAGGTATTGCCTTTGTATAGGTGCATGCAAAAGAAACAGAATCAGGAAGAAACCAATTCAGAGAGAGTTTTGCAAAGAAAGTAGCCAGGTATCACCAACCACAAAGACAGCAACAATACACATTAGGGATATAAACAGGAATTACTGTTTGCAATTTTCACCAGGCACTAGATAAAACTGTAGGAAAGAAAGTATTCTGTAGTTTCTCTTAAAGGCACTGGGATTTTATTAGTTCTTCATAATTAGGCATGTTTTAACAGAAAATAACTAACTCAATTTTTAAAACGAATCCATGAAATAGCTATCAGCTCAGATTAGAAAGGCATGAAAGTAGAATATTACTTTGTTCAAAGACAAGAATGCCAGTTTTAAAAGACTTTACATTGTTTTTCATGAGAAAAATAGTTTAAAATTTAATACTGAACTACTTATCCTTTCTGTTGAGTAGTAAAGAATAAGATTAATGTATTCCAATCTTTTGATGGAAGATTTAAAAAGAAAGATATAGAAGGGTCTAATGCCATGAAGCAATTGGCAAGAACACCAGTTGACCTTATGCACCGATTGTTTCATCTCTTTTGGCGCCAAAATTGTTTTTCTTCAGATCCACAATATGACCCGTCTCAGTGCCAAAGCAGTCCTTGACATTAAGAAATGAAATTCTGGTGGCAGCAGATTTTAGGGCATAAAAAAATGGCAGATTCAACATCATCAGTCTCACGAGAGTAGTAGACTACTAATGGAATTTTCCCCCCAAAATTGTTCAACATCAACCTACCCCTACTCATAAAAATTGAACAATGTTGCTTCTCTGTTGCTAAATGCTACGCAGACTGATTAATTGTAAACCTTGCAAAAATTATCTGGTTTTTTTCCTAGCTAAAGAACTATCGGTAACAAAGATGCATTTCTCAACAGGCAGACATCAACTAATGAAACCTGACACCATGCTAAACACGGTATTATAAATATCCTATGAAGTTTTACAGTGATTGTTTAAGTGATAAGTGTTACAAGCTCTACCGAGTCCCAGTTCCATGTTTAAAATTATGATGTGCATTAACCATATATGCATATATTCAATAGTTTAATAAATTAAACAACATGAGTAGTATGTTTATATCGTACTGCTAATCAGGTATGAAAAATAGAGTATCTTTTCTAAAGGACAATTACATTTTTAAACACTTTCTATAACGGGGTTAAAAAAATAGCCAAGAAACTTCTTTGTTACAAGTCTGTTGAAATTTCTATGAGAAAATTCCTTCAGAAACAGTTAATGTAACGCTGCTGTCCTAGAGTAAGAGGAGATACTTGCTCAGCAGGGTGCCAATTCTGCAAAGGCATTTTTCTCTACATTGCCTTTTTCACTGTTCATTAGAAGTATGTAATGCAACTACCTGATGGCATAGATAGTCTATTCAATATTTTGAATGGGAGGAAAAGGAAAGCTATGAGGCCCAAAAGTGTGATTGAGTGATGTGATGCAGAGGCATGTATTGCACTGCTAAATGCTAGTAAGAAGGTTTAAAGTCCTGTCTAGTCTCCCTTGTAGTTTGTTAAACACAGTAGGGATGTATCAGAATTCTTTCCTTGACTGCCCGTTCACAATTACAGCATTAAACATAGCACAGCTAAAACTACAGAACTAGATCATTCATCTCCAAATATTTTGCATTTACAAATTTATTCTACAGCTAGGTAAGAGGCCATATGATTCTAATCATCACTAAAAACAACTTGATGCTCTTATTGTCTTGTATGTCAGCTGGGCACCAATGAGGAAGCCAACAATGAATTAACCACTCATGCTTTTATTCATTATAGAATACCTAATTAGGATGTGCTTAAAATATGTACAGCCATATACCTCTCATTATTTAAATAGATTGTTTTTTCATAGGTGTCAGTGGTTTTTTGGGACACTGAATATAAAGAAAATAATGTGAAATTTGAGGTTCCCAAATATGTATTCCTTTTATCAAATTAAAATATTAGATAATTTTTAGTCTCTGGGACTTAGATGTGGGAATGCTACTGAATTTATTGGAACATGTATTAACTTTCGTTAATTTATAGGATCACAGAATGTTTGAGGTTGGAAGGGACTTCTGAAGGTTACCTAGTCCAACCTCATTGCTCAAGTAGAAGCACCTAGACCCAATTGCCTAGGACCATGTTCAGACAGCTTTTGAATACCTCCAAGAGTGGAGCATTCACAACACCCCTGGACAATGTCTGCTGGTGCTCAGGCACCCTTACAGTGAAAAAGTTTTTCCTGACATTCAAAGGGACCCACCTGTTTCAGTTTGTGCTCATCACCGCTGGTCCTGTCACTGGGCACCACTGAAAAGAGCCTGGCTTGTTTTTCATTCCCTCACTTGAGATAATTGGACATGCCTATAACATCCCCCTGAGCCTTCTCTGCTCCAGGCTAAACAGTCCCAGTTCTCTCAGTCTTTCCCCATAGGAGAAATGCTCCAGTCCTTTCTTTGTCTTAGTGAACCTTCACTGGACTTTGCCCAGTAGTTCCACATCTCTCTTGTACTGGGGTACCCAAAACTGGACACAACGTTCCAGGTGTGGCCTCACCAGTACTGGATAGAGGGAAAAGATCACCTCATTGGACCTCCTGGCATCACCCTCCTAATGCAGTCCAGAATATCACTAGATCTCTTTGTGGCAAGGGCACATTGCCATGCTTATGTTCAACTTGATTGCAACCAGAACCCCAGGTAACTTTCTGCAGACCTACTTTTTTATGCCCCCAGTATGTAGTGGTTCACGGGATTTTTCATCCCCAGATGCAGGATGTATCACTTGTCCTTGTTGAACTGCATGAGGTTCCTGTCAGCCCATTTCTCCAGCCATGCTGACTACTTCTGATCACCTTTTCCTTCATGTGCCCGGAAATTATTTCCAGGATCTGCTATTCTGTCAGTTTCCCAGGGATCAAGGTGAGGCTGACTGGTTTGTAGTCCCCTAGGCCCTCCTTCTTGCCCTTCTTGAAGACAGGAGTGGTGCTTGCTTTCCTCCCATCCATAGACACTTCTCCCAGTCACCATGATAATTCAAAGACCATTGAGGGTGACCTCACAATGACATCTGCCAGCTCCCTCTGTACTTGTGGATTCATGTCACCAGGATCCATGGACTTCTGTATGTCCAGTTTGTTTAAGTATTCTCTAACCTGACCCTCTTCCACCAAGGGTATGTTTTCCTTGCTCCAGACTTTCCCCTGCTCTCTGGGGTCTGCCATTTCTGAAGGCCAGCCTTGCTAGTAGAAGACTGAGGAAAAGAAGGCATTTAGTACCTGTTCGTCTTCATGTCCTGGGCCACCAAGGCCTCTGCCCCATTCAGCAGTGGGTCTACATTTTCCCTAGTCTTCCTTTTGCCATTTATGTGCTTGCAGAATTCCTTCTTGTTGCCTTTGGTATCCCTTGCCAGCTTCAGCTCCAGGCGGGCTTTGGCTTTCCTGTATCTCTTCATGACTAGACAGTGCCTTTCTATTCCTCTCTGGTTACCTATCCCTGTTTCCACCTTTTGTACGCTTCCTTTGTAAGTCTGAGTTTTGCAGGAGCTCTTTGCTGAATCCATGCAGGTCTGCTGCTATTTTTGCCTGACTTCTTGCTCATTAGGATGGACTGCTCTTGAGCTTGGAGGATGTATTCCTTCAATATCAACCAGTTTTCTTGGGCCCCTCTTTCCTCCAGTCTTCTTCCACAGTTCTCTTCAAAGAAATCCTTAAAGAGACTTAAGTTAAGTCTCCTGAAATCCACAATTGCAACCTTGTCTTTTACCCCACTCCCTCCTCTCAGGATTCTGAACTCCACCATCTCATGGTCACTGCAGCCAAGGTTGCCCTCAGCCTTCACATCCCTAGCAGAGCATCTCCCCTTATTGGCTCCTCTATTACTTGGGTGAGGAAGGTGTCACTGATGCTCCTCAGGAACCTCCTGGATTGGCTTATGTCCCACTGTGTTGCTCCTCCAGCAGATATCAGGGTAGCTGAAGTCCCCATTGAGGACCAGGGCCTGCAAATGTGAGGCTGTTTCTAGCTTTCTGGAGAAGGCGTCATCCATTTGTCCTTTCTGTAATCCTTACTGAACTGATAAACTCTCAGTCGGCTCATCGTTCATCCCTAGAAGAGCACACATTACAGCTGTTTTCTCACATAAAGTGCAACTCCGCCTCCTTATCTTCCCTATCTTTCCAAAAGGGCTTGTATTCTTCCACTGCAGTCATGCAAGCCATCCCATCACATCTCAATGATCCCAACAAGATCACAGCCCTGCAACTGCGCAGACATCTCTTCTCATGTTTACTCTCCACGCTAGCGTACAGGCACATCAGAGAGGCACTCAAGCCTCTCTCAGCCTTTCTCACAAAGGGTCTGGGGCTTTTTTTGTCATAATGGTGCCTTGCAGGCACTTCCTTGTTTACACACAAATGTTTGAGATGACCCCACTTAAGCTTTGTTTTGCAGAGTTTGTGCTCCCTTTCATTCACATCCTGCCAGGCTTTTTGCTGTCAGCCTTGCCCATCACTCTTATAGGGCTGGCAGTAACTCTCACCCTCCCTGGCATGGTTAGTTGAAAGCCCTCCTTACCAGGTCAGGCATTCTGCTGGCAAAGATACTGTTGCTCTTCTCACAGGGGTAGATCCCCATCTCTCCTAAGCAGATGCTGATCCTCAAGCAGGGTCCCATGATCATAGAAACCAAATCCCTGTTACCACCAATAGGTCTGCAACCAAGTGCTGATATGCAGTATGCTTACATCCCTTCCCCACAAGATTGAGAACAACATCAGGGCCCCCATACCCCTAACTATCGCCTCCAGAGCTCTGTAGACAGTTTTGATACTCTCCAGGTTACCCCGGCAGTATCATTGGTGCCTACACAGAATAACAGCAGGAGGTAACAGTCACAGGTCTGGACAAGCTTTGGCAATCTCTCCACAGTTTCCCAGATCCAGATCCTAGGCAAGCAGAAAACTCTATACAGCAGGTCAGGTTGGCAGATGGTTGCCTCCAACCCCTGCTGCATGGAGTCACCAAATACTATCACTCACCATTTCCTCTTGGTGGTCTTGCATAGCTTGGGGTCAGTTGGCCCAGATGTTTTGCTTGAAAGCACATCTGGCTCCTCCTCAGCTTTGAGGAATTTATTTTTTCCTCCTGCCAACATCAGAGTGTTTTCTGTAGCTGGGTATTCAGTGTGCAACCACATTCTTAACTCCAGAATTAATACACCTAACTTTCCAGATGACGATCAGTTAATCTCCTACAGCAGGTACAAACCCCTGCATTTTTCTTTCAGAGAAATTACATCACAGATTATGTACATGGAATATATTTAATTTTTGAACTTTACTGATTAACAAGGAGTTATTAGGACACTTCCTGTATTATACTGGCACTTTGAGTTACATTTATTATGATTTATGATTTTTATGAAAGAGCTCACATTACCAGACAGGCATTCATTATGAAGGTGTGAAAGTAACTGAAATAAACAAAACACTTTCTCTATGTCCAATATCACAAACTTTGTTTTGTATATTGAGTATTCTAAAGAATTAATGCTTGATATATGAGTCAATTAGACAAAAAGAACCATTCGATTCACTTTATTATAAATATATTTTACTCAAAGTGCCCTTGAAAGCAACTATACACATCTTGAGTGTTCCTTCCTATGTACTCTCTAATCCTTGCCAATGAAATTAGTCTTTATTGATTTCCTAGCTCACTAACAAAAATGTCAAAATAGAAGAGATAAATGAAAATAGTACTGACCTCAGTTTTGTACATTCTGTTCCTCTTCACATATATGACAGTTTTATTCATAAGGTAAGTTTTGTGCCTTTTTTTTTATTTTAGATGTCTGATGCAGTATTTAAAGCACATTGGGATCTCATTACAGTTTAAAGTATTACCTGCTGATGTTTGTCTTTTGTTAATTTAATGCAAAGCCTGGGCACATGAAACTTTATCATACCTCCCAGACCAGTGTGGAACCATCCTCCAAATTTTAGCTGTCTTTATCACAGGTACATTCCACATCTCAGCAGGCAATAGCAAGTGTAATCTGTACGGCAGCCACCTCCCCCCAAAGCCAGACAGAAAAATGGATAATGATTTTTAGAAGTAGAACGGCTATAGGAATACTGAACTTTTGCTGGTTTCTCTTGATGTGGAATGTCAAAGAAAGCTTTAAGTGTAAGAATTCCTGGTGTTGATTAAATAATAAAGCTATAAGCAACAGAATCAGGCTGAATTCATTGTCTTTGTGTGCAAAGAGCTCTACATTTTGTGATCTCGCAATTTTGGGACTCAAATTCTTTCACTTGGTGCCAACTCCATTTTTTGGGAATTTGCACAGCTGAAGAAAAAAACAAACAAACAAACAAAACAACAACCCAAACCCAACAAGAACAACAAAAAATACTTTCAGTCTGAATTTAAAATTAAACATTTTGCCAAAGAAAGTTGTAAGTTTTCATCTTTCAATTCCTGAACATGTATGGCATGGAATGCTCTTAGGAAAGGGGAATGATGATGCAACCTCACTGGCATCAAATCTGAAACTCAAAGACACTGTGTTACCACATCGGAAGAAATGTGCAAAGGAACAGAGTATGGACATCTACAAAACAGCTTCCAGGGGGAAAAAAACCCTGTTGTATTTGTAAAGCCAGTCAGTGCGTTTCAAATGGAAAGACAAAAAAGATAAAACATCTTGCAAATACTAAAACAAATGACAGCACCAAAACCTCCTAATGATATGCTAAAGAGAGACACCTAATGGATAAGGAAGAAATCGCCAAACTCCTAAGCTTGATGGGAATTTTGACAAACTATTTCATATCAGAAAATGACATATTAGATATGACAGATTTCTCAGCCTCTTAGAATTTCTGATCTAAAAAGGGAAAGCCTCAAAACAGCCATCAATGCAATTAATAAAAAATGCGCAAATCTCAAGATTTCATGTGGTAATTGTCTTGGGCACTGCCCATCCTCCCCTCATGCATATGCATACTATTTTTACCTTGCACAGAATACTGCATTTCTCATTCATGATCAGATAACAGACTGCTACATCTGTTACATACACAGCAAGCAATATACCTGAGAAGTATTTGGTATGTAACCCATTTCTCCTAAAAGCTGAGGGCTTGAGAATGAACAGCAACATGTGATCAGAAAGTTCTTCCTGGTTCACAAGATCATAACCTGATAATTTTGTAAAGCACTGAAAATGATATAGGCAAAAGGAAAAAAATAGAAACTTATTACAGCAGAACTTTTCTTATGACAGGAATGGGAATAAATACACAAGCACACACACAAAAAATTTGAAGTTAAAGTATACAAAAAATATAGAACACATAAAAAGCTTCTGCCTTTCCCTTTTGAAATAAAGGACTGAAGACAGTCTTCTTCATGGAATAATATTATCATTCAGCCAACGAATCAAGCACAGGCTGATACTGAAAGGAATCAGAGCTCTCTAGAAAACAACAATGTAACCAAGTGTACACAAACACACACCCACCTACAAATATGTATGCTTACCCTATATTCCTGCATATTCATACACTTGAAAAAATGAGGTCTTGCCACATTTTTTTCCAAGAAAATAGCAATAAGCTTGGGTCAGTCCCCAGAACTGCTACAACAACAACTTGCAAGTTGCTCTTTAAACAGTTTCTCTTTCCTGCTCTAGTACTGACTTTCTGCCAATACTGTATCAAATAAAGAACAAACTTTGCATACTTTTGGGTTTTTTCCCCTACTGTTCCTTTTGATTCAAAAATACAGATTTCGACCCAACTAAAGTGGTTATTTGTTTCTAAGTGTGGAAACATCTGAAACAGATAAAATCCCAATACAGATTAAAAGATTTACGGTTATCACCTTCCAATATATCTGATTTTCAAGCTCACAGCAAGAAGTCAGGCTGGAAGAGCTAGGGAAAAACCCAAACAAAAACACACTCGAAGAGCAAGAGTAATTGTAGCAAATACACAACCTTAAGATTTCCTAAGTCATAACGTCAAAATTACTTCTAATAAATCCTTGGAAAAGTTAAAACGCATAAGATGGAAAATAACTGAAAGCTTAGAGTAAGTAAAACAGACTCTCCATTAGAGTCTAAATTACATTTTTGAAGAAGCAGTGAAAAACTGTAAGTCCACTCAATGATTTCCAGAGAAGAAAACATTTATTAGTCAATCAATTTCACCAGTAGAAAAGATAAGAAAAGTATTACTTTTCAAATGCACATTGCCCAAGAGATTTCACTTGAATTATTTTGCTTTCTAACTAGAAATATTATAGTCTTTCTTTTATAGAATAAACGGAATTGGACTAAAAGCTTCAGCCAAACACAACTGACAACAAACAGAAGATATCACAAGAAGAATCATAGAAAATGCACAAGTATGTAAGAGTGCCATTTTTTTTTCTCAGAAAATTAATTTCTACATATAGCACATAAAATGCTTCCCCAAAACAACTTGTGACTGCCTGTGCTACTGTAAAAGGAATATTTGTTTAACTGTTGCTTAGGTGAAGCATTCTATAAAATGTGATGAGTCTGGAATAGGAGCAGATCTTTCATGTAAAGTTGTATTACTTATTATAAAATCTACACATGCATGTATCAGTAAATCAAATTTTAAATAAACAATTTCTTCTGCCTGTTTTTTTCTAGGGCTACACTGTAGGCAGTGCCTGCATATTTACTGGTATAATTACAGCACTCTACCTCTGAAACATGAACTTCTATGTAAAACATAACAGTAAAACAACGCTTAACACTTCAAATCTGGTTCTGCATTTGGATCTACTGGCATGTATTTGAGGATGTGTGGAGTCTCATTCTCCTTGATGGATCAGGACTGGTACATGAATTTCAATTCTAGGCAAATGGTAAATTTCTCTATAAGGTTATCAGATTGGGGTATTGCAATTCAGCCAAAGCAGCAGATGTTTTGTGTTAGTTCAGTGGCTATTCATGAGCACACATAACAGGTACCAGAGGAGTTGTTATGAAAGATGATTCTAATAAAACACTACTACCAACTGTCAACTTCTTACTATTTATCGCTTCATGTTTCTAGACATATTCCAATTTGTTTTCTTTTCCTAGATTAAGAAAATTGATGACACAGCGATAATGTGAAATGACATAATTTTAACTGAAAATTCTAAAGATTTCTAAAGCAATAAAAAGGAAATCTGGTGCTTTTAAAAAGCACACACGATGTCTACCTGCCAGTGACTTCAGGGTGGCGGGGGGGGGAGGGAGAAGGTGTGGTGTTTTTGTTTGGGTTTGGGTTCTTTTGCCATTGATTATGAAGTACTGAAGGAAAGGAATGGATTATTTGGACCTACAAAAGTGAATAATCCATTGTAAAACAATCATTTCAGAAAATGATAAAACAGTGAATACTATAAACCATAAAATAATACAAAGAACAGAGGAGAGTAAGGAAATAGGAATGCAGGTTGTGCGGTGCAGTTTTCTAGGGTAAGAATAGAGAGAAGCAGCAGTAATAGCTTTCCATCAGAAGCTGTTACGCCTAGAAGCCTGGCTCCTGACCTGATTCTTCAGGATACAGATCAGATTTCTACAACTAAGAAATAATGGCCATATTTAAATGTATAAATGAAAGAAACATCATATCTTTACTTAGACACCAAGCTTAGCAGCATTTTTGTAGGCTCCAAAAGAACAAAAAGCTCCTTGGACCAAAGACTATTGCTCTTTTTTACATGGTTTCCTGAAAAATGAATACTGTTGCCTTGCTCAGGTCCTCTTGATCACTTCCAGTAACCACTTGCATCTAAGTCCAGTGCATGGGAAAAGTTCTCAAAGCTTTAACATTCCTACAAACTTTGTAAAAGCAGCCAGCTGGATAGAGTGTCTGCTAGCTAAAAGGAAATGAAAAGAACACAACTTTTACTTAGCAGCGCAGAATTTGCTTCTCAGTCAAGGCCTCTCTTTCAAATTGATTCTCTCATCTAATAAAGGGTGAGTTTATACTGCAGCCTAAGTATTACTCAAAATATCAATTCACAAATACAAACCCAGAAGAAATAAGGATGCATTTAATCTTACAGAACTATTTCTTAAACCAAAAACCTTTAATTCAAAGTACACAGACCAGTATGCTGCTCCTTCCCCTCCATCTCTCCAGTACGCAGCCAGTCACTCTAATTCTCCCTTGCCCTATGAATCTGCCATTCCTGTTTGCACAGTGGCTCAGTACCAAAAAGCCCCCAATACCTGCCAGCTCCCATTCCCCAGTCATCCCCCTCAGACTATTGAACAAACTCATAGTTAAAACTGGCTACAGGAGAACAGATACGTGAACACACTTCGGGATTTATGAAGAACGTAGTCCTGCACATCTGCACAGGGAGTACCTCTCCCAAAACATATCATACACTTCCAAAGATGATGGTAGCATTTCAGTGCCGCACTTTTTCTATCTCTAGATTTTAACAGATATTAAGGATAAACAATGATGCAGTAGTCACACTGGGTAACTACATGTGGAAATCTAAACTTCAGTGACCATGGAAATTAAGATCATAGTTAACACATATATGCTAAGTTTTAGGCACACACAGATTTTTGCAGCTGTGAGAGCATTGATCTCCTGGGTTATTTCCAAGGACTTAGGCACTAAACTTCCACAGGTCTAGTTTTTATCATCAAGACAGGCAACCTAGTTCTCACTGCTCTTGATCATCAGGAATCATGCACATCAACAATGTCCCAAAGATGGTATGAAGTATTTTGTGTATCTTCTACTCTTGCTAACATTCTGCCAAGAAGTGCTGCAAATAGGGAGAGAAATGTATAGTGTATAAGGAAATGTGCATTTTACTATTATGCCACACTGTTTTCTTTGTATTAGGAAGTCAATTATCTATCCTTTGGATCAGATTTTAGGTAAAAGAGACAGTTGCTTTAAGAACATTTGAATGGGATCAGATTTTAGGTAAAAGAGACAGTTGCTTTAAGAACATTTGAATGGGATCAGATCAGAAGTCCAACTGGTTCAATATCCTGCCTGTGAAAGCATTTCTGACAGCAGCCCAAGGGAAACAAGAGCATAACAAACATACCAAAATTCTTTCCCTGGAATATTCTCCCAGCAATCACTATTTGTGTTTGTGCAAGACTGAGACTCTGTTCATCTCCTGAACTTGAAGTTGTAGTCATAATATTTTCCCTAAGAAGAGCCTTACGCTGCTGGTGACTCACGGAGCCCAGAAAGGTAGCAGTTCTACACTTCTGCTTAAATAAGTGACCTCTCTGTTCTATCTAAAGGAAAGAACAGATGAGCAGGTGCGCCAAAAACATGCTCATGAATAAAGCTAAGATGTTAACCACCACAGCCTTGAAAGATGACACAGAGAAGTCTCAGCTATTAGAAGAAATCAGACATTTTTCAATTTATTTCCCAGTAAGTTACTTGGGGTGATGTGAGGGAGGAAGAAAGGAAATTCCTAAGAATTGGACTTATCACTATCTACATTTTACTGGATCAGTCTGGAAGACATTACACAGTCCTGTATATATGTTGAAAGCAGCAGCTGGAGAACAGTTATCAAAAAAGAGATGGATCATACCACTTCTTTTACTACTGCAACTTAATGCTGCAAAATTAAATGGAAAAAAATCTCCTATTAGACTGTGATATGACACTAAGCCTTGAATTAACTTTGTTATCAATCTTTACATTTGAGCTGGAATAAAAGCAAGTTCATAAACAGTGTTAACACTAGTGAAATAGAAGACTACTTTGCTTTCCCAAATAATAGTTTGAGTTTCCGGAATCTTCTATTTTGGAACTCTATTTTTCTATTTTAAAACTCATATGGTGAGAGACTCCAGTTCACATCTGCAGCAAAGTACTGGGAAGATATCCTACAAATTTGGTCAGGTCAAGGTAGCTCCTGAAGCAGAAGCAGACAGCAGTATTGTGTCAGCACAAAGCTGTGTCCAATTTAACTGGTATGTTAAGAGGTACAACATATCAGCTTGTACAAAACAATATGCTAATTCAATGATATTATTTTCTGAGACCCCAGCCAGTGTCTTTGCACTTCAAATAATGACATAATCAGCTTGACTGACCCTCGTTTTAGGGTCAGGAAAAATCTTGTGGGTTAATTATCATACTGTTTACTTACAATGGATAGGTGGCTTTTGTGTAGTTATGATTATCTGGCATGTCTAGCTGATTTCAGTGCTAATAACAGCTTGCTCTGGGAAGTATTAAGATATGGTATTGATTTCAAAAAGACTATATCACTGTGCTAATATACAACGATTCAATTAGTAAAGATGACTGGCAACATTTATCTAAAAATGTTCCCTGTGAATATCTGAAGTAGAACTTAGCTAAATAAAAATCAAGATTAAAATATTCACAAGAAATCAGAAACGTGAATTGTAAAACTTTAGAAACAAGACAAACTTTCCAGAGAATAAAGATTCAGAAAGCTTGGCCACTTTAAGTATCAGCTGTTATTTTTAAAAACTTCTAAAATAAATCTATTTTAAAATATTTGCTGTATTTTTACTGTAAGTTCTTCTACCCATTCTGTTCCACTATCCTGGTAAATTTTTGTAGTCCATCTGCTTTATTGAGCAGTAAAAATGTGTTCTCTATTGGTAAATACCTAGGAAGTTGAATGACAGTTAAGCAGGAACATTTATTCTCTTTTCCAAGTCTCTCAGTAAGTTTCTTGCTGCCCCCCCCTTTTTTTTTTACGTTTCTTTATGCTTTATGATATCACACCTTGCATTAAAAAAATTAAATTCCACTTAAGTACTTAAATAGGCCAACATCTCCTCCAGCTAAAGTCAAAACCATTTTTATCATTTCAACCAACAACATTGTCTCTGGTGTTCATTATGCTCAAACCAAAACAAAATCTTCTCTTAGTGTAGGAAGAATCTACTCTCAAATATCTGACTATTCAAATGTCTGCTCCAGCGAGCAGCTGTCCAGCACATTAGGGTAAAACCATACATTTTGTCACAAATTTAAATGATCAGATCTTAGGGTTTGTTTGGGGTTTTTCTGAAAGCCATGTTTTTCACGCACCAGGACAAGGGCAATGCAAGAGCTTTTCCTATCAAAGTGCAAGGATGAGCCCTATAAGCTCAGAGTTGCAAGGGCTACTTATAGTTCATCCCTTGGTGAAACACAAATACAATTCATTCAATGCACCCTTAAAAATGCATTTTTTCCAAAAGGAATAATGATGAGAAAGGACCATTGCATCAGTCCTTTCTCTAATATGGGCTGCCACAGTCTCCCGGAACATTCAGCTTGTATTTGCACTCAGTGTTGCGCTGGGAGAGGTTATTTTTCTCATTTAGTCAATAAAGGATAGCCACATACTAAAAACCACATCAATCTGAGGAGGGCATAAATTAAAATATCTTTGGAGTGTTGTTTTACTGGATAAGGTTGACTAAAAGTGGTTAGCTCTAAACATAATTACAGAACAATTTTACAGCTTTTATCAACCTACTTGAAATTATTAGATCTAATATGCTGTATCATACCATTGTACAGTTTTAATTTTTCAAAAACAGCAGTTTCCATATTTTGGTAAGTACTGTTAACTTTATTAGAATATACAACATGCAATTAGATGTGATTCATTACTTATACCCACTAATTTGATTTGATACACATTTTCCAGTACAGTTTTCATAATAATGTATTTTCATTTCTGTAGTTTAAGCTTGATGTGAGACAGCTGTCAATTTATTTCTATTACTCTCTACTTCCATTGTTCCAAGTTTAAACTTCACTGTTGTCAAACTGACAACGAGGAAAGTTTAATGTACT
Organism: Strigops habroptila; assembly: GCF_004027225.2. Lineage (NCBI taxonomy): Eukaryota > Metazoa > Chordata > Aves > Psittaciformes > Psittacidae > Strigops > Strigops habroptila. The sequence continues at coordinate 21,703,568 of NC_044282.2, forward strand.
TCAAAGTCATAGAAACACACCTGTCAAATTACAGTACAAAACTCTCATCAGGAAACCTGAGAAATCTCTAAAAAAAATACAATTCCTTGAAGCTTCTGCGTGTGCCTGTGTTTACTAAAAATCCTGTAGACAATATGAAATATAAGGCATTTTACGAAGTGGAAAATTACTCCAGTGGCTGACAGACAAACTTCCTCTCCTTTCTTGCCAGGAAGAAATTTGCCTCTGGAGATTTCAGATCTAGTCATCAGACACCATCATCACTGTCCTATCTCGTAAAACCTTCCACTGCAGAAAGGGTAGGACAACTCCTATTCAGATGATAGTATGGATGTCTAGAGATAGGATCATCACAGCAGCATTATTTTCAGTTATAGAATCATAGAATCATAGAATAGTAAGGGTTGGAAAGGACCTTAAGATCATCTAGTCCCTACCCCCCTGCCATGGGCAGGGACACCTCGCACTAATCCATGTCGCCCAAGGCTCTGTCCAACCTGGCCTTGAACACCGCCAGGGATGGAGCATCCACAACCTCCTTGGGCAACCCATTCCAGTGCTTCACCACCCTCACAGTAAAGAACTTCTTCCTTATATCTGATCTAAACTTCCCCTGTTTAAGTTTGAACCCATTACCCCTTGTCCTACCACTACAGTCCCTAAGGAAGAGTCCCTCCCCAGCATCCTTATAGACCCCCTTCAGATACTGGAAGGCTGCTATGAGGTCTCCACGCAGCCTTCTCTTCTCCAGGCTGAACAGCCCCAACTCTCTCAGCCTGGCTTCATACAGGAGGTGCTCCAGCCCTCTTATCATCCTCGTGGCCCTCCTCTGGACTCGCTCCAACAGCTCCATGTCCTTTTTATGTTGAGGACACCAGAACTGCACACAGTGCTCCAAGTGAGGTCTCACAAGAGCAGAGTAGAGGGGCAGGATCACCTCCTTCGACCTGCTGGTCACGCTTCTTTTGATGCAGCCCAGGATACGGTTGGCTTTCTGGGCTGCAAGCGCACACTGCCGGCTCATGTTAAGCTTCTCATCAACCAACACCCCCAAGTCCTTCCCTGCAGGGCTGCTCTGAATCTCTTCTCCACCCAACCTGTAGCAGTGCCTGGGATTGCCCCGAACCAGGTGTAGGACCTTACATTGGCTTGGTTAAACTTCATAAGGTTGGCATTGGCCCACCTCACAAGCGTGTCAAGGTCCCTCTGGATGGCATCCCTTCCCTCCAGCGTATCAACCAAACCACACAGCTTGGTGTCATCGGCAAACTTGCTGAGGGCGCACTCAATCCCACTGTCCATGTCGTTGACAAAAATGTTGAACAGGACCGATCCCTGAGGGACACCACTCGTTACAGGTTTCCAACTGGACATCGAGCCATTTACCACAACTCTTTGCGTGCAGCCATCGAGCCAGTTCTTTATCCACCGAGTGGTCCATCTATCAAATTGATGTCTCTCCAATTTAGAGACAAGGATGTCATGCAGGACAGTGTCGAACGCTTTGCACAAGTCCAGGTAGATGACGTCAACTGCTCTGCCCCTGTCCATCAGTTCCGTGGCTCCATCATAGAAGGCCACCAAATTGGTCAGGCAGGATTTCCCCTTAGTGAAGCCATGTTGGCTGTTACCAACCACCTCGTTGTTTTTCATTTGCCTTAGCATGTTTTCCAGGAGAAACTGCTCCAAGATTTTGCCAGGCACAGAGGTGAGACTGATTGGTCTGTAGTTCCCCGGGTCTTCCACCTTCCCCTTCTTAAAAATGGGGGTTATATTACCCTTCTTCCAGTCATCGGGAACTTCACCTGACTGCCAGGATTTTTCGAATATGATGGACAGTGGTTTAGCAACTTCATTCGCCAGCTCCTTCAGGACCCGTGGATGGATTTCATCAGGTCCCATGGACTTGTGCACATTCAGGTTCTTAAGATGGTCTCGAACCTGATCCTCTCCTACAGTGGGCCTAAGGTCTTCATTCTCACAGTCCCTGCATTTGCTTTCCAAGACTTGAGTGGTGTGGTCAGAGCATTTGCTGGTGAAGACTGAGGCAAAGAAGTCATTAAAAACCTCAGCCTTCTCCAAATCCATGGTAGCCAGTTCTCCTGATAGCTTCCGGAGAGGGCCCGCGTTGTCCCTAGTCTATCTTTTATTTGCTACGTATCTACAGAATCTTTTCCTGTTATCTTTTAAATCCCCTGCCAAACTTAATTCTAGCTGAGCCTTAGCTTTCCTAATCTGGTCCCTAGCTTCCCGGGCAATGCTCCTATATTCTTCCCAGGCCGCCTGTCCTCGCCTCCACCTTCTATAAGCTTCTTTTTGCCCTCTAAGTTTCCTCAGCAGCTCCTTGTCCATCCATGGAGGTCTCCTGGCCCTCCTGCTGCACTTTCTTCTAGTCAGGATGCAACACTCTTGAGCACGTAGCAGGTGATCCTTGAATATCGACCAGCAGTCTTGGGCCCCCCTGCCCTCTAGGACTATATCCCATGGAACCTTACTAAGCAGGTTCCTGAAGAGGCCAAAGTCTGCTTTCTTGAAGTCCAGGGCAGTGAGCTTGCTGCATGCTCTTCTCACTGTCCTGAGGATCTCTAACTCGACCATCTCGTGATCACTAGAGCCAAGGCTGCCCTGGAGCGTCACATTTCCAACCAGTCCCTCCCTGTTGGTGAGCACGAGGTCAAGCATGGCACCTCTCCTCGTCGGCTCCTCTACTGCTTGAAAGAGGAAGTTGTCTTCCACACAATCGAGGAACCTCCTGGATTGCTTGTGCCGGGCCGTACCGTCCCTCCAACAGATGTCAGGATGGTTGAAGTCCCCCATGAGGACAAGGGCCTGCGAGCGTGAGGCTGCTCCTATCTGTCTGCAGAGCGCTTCATCCACAGAGTCCTCTTGATCAGGCGGCCTGTAACAGATCCCCACCGTAATGTCCCCTGTTGCTGTTTTCCCTTTGATCCTGACCCACAAACACTCTGTTACTTCATCACCCATCCCCAGACAGAGTTCCATACTCTCTAGCCTATCACTGACATAGATAGCAACACCCCCTCCCCGTCTGCCTGGCCTCTCTTTTCTAAACAGCCTGTAACCTTCCATTCCGACACTCCAGTCATAGGAGCCATCCCACCATGTTTCTGTGATACCAATGACATCATATTCCTGTAGCCTTGCATACATCTCTAATTCCTCTTGCTTGTTTCCCATACTACGGGCGTTTGTATAGAGGCACCTTAGCCGAGCTCCAAATGCAGCCGACTTCAATGGCTGGGGCAGCTGAAACTGCATCTACATCACTGCATCTACATCACTGATCTCTACATCACTCCAAGCACTTGTTACAGGTGCTGGCAACTGACCAGGAGTGTTGGGATGGATCAATGCTCCCCTCCCCCAACACATCTAGTTTAAAGCTTTCTTGACCAGCGTGGCAAGCCTCCTACCAAAACAGCTCTTCCCCTTCTTTGTCAGACCAGCTCCACCAGCCTCCAGTAGACCTGGCCTCCCAAATGGAGCCCCATGTTCTAAATAGCCAAACCCCTGACTATGGCACCACCATTCTAACCATTTATTAACCTGCCAAACGCACCTAGCTTTTTTAAGGTCCTCCCCTTTGTCCTGGAGAATCGATGAAGAAACTATTTGAGCTTTCTCGTTAGCCCCCTGCAGACCTAGTGCTTTGAAAGCTAGATAAAGATACTGGGAAAAAACCTCCTTTTCTTCCTCCATGATAGACCCTTCAGGGTAGTTCCTTTGTACAGTCATGTTAAAGTTTGCTATTATTATTACTCTTCAGCCAGAATGTCTGTTTCAGTGATATTTCTTTAAGTGGTTGCTGTCAAAACAAAGATTACATCATTTTACACGCAAGTTTTACAAATCAGGTAGCCAAGGCATCTGCAAATTGAAGGTTAAGCTCATTTACTTCAGGAAAAGGCTTTGAGATTAACTGATGAAAAGTGGTATCTGTAGCCAGTACATTAAGACAACTGTGTAACAGCTCATCTTCAGACAAACCGTACTGATTTCCCTATATACTTTTAAAAGCACTTGTTTTTACTGGTTCCTACTAGATTTTGGAATCCCTTTAAAAAGAAAGGTCTTCCTTTCTTCACTATTCACTTTTCTCTTAAGCGGATGAGGGGGGAACGATAACAACAAGAAAAAGAAACAAAAAAAACCCACCAACCCAAAACCAACAAACCTAATAGGAAATAGTTTTATGTTTATGTTTTTAGCATAGTTAACTAAAAAGTAGCTCTATGACACACAGTTCAGAAAACCTAATCCCACACACTGAAGTACGTATCATGGTTGATGAAATCTAAATGGATGAAGAAAAGCTTCAGGGCCGTATGATTGTGCTGTTGCCAACTTCTAAGAAACAGAGCACTGGGAAGTCATAATAAAGGTGTGCAAAATGAACATGGTAGTGACAACATAAGACAAACAATAAATTAGAAGAAAGTGTAGAACTCAATTCAAATTCTAAGACCCCAGTGCAGAACACCTTTCAAGAAAGAGTATTTTGACATATTTCCCTTGCAAATCTAGAAGTACACTACAGTTGCAAAAAGATTTTTCTTGGAAAGCATACTAAATGACCTCTTCCACAGACTGTCCCTGTTTCATTTTAAAAATCAGCTCTTTCCCCATAGCTTTTCAGCAATCTCATTAGACAGATGCTCAACATAATTTCTTTTCACTGACCATTGGAAACATTTGCTAATCTCCACACTTGTTCATACCAACTCGTTTTTACACATTTGCTCAAGCCCTAGAGCATCTAGGAGCTTCCCGGAGACTTTAAATGAAATTAAGATGTCACTGGTGTGCTTTAATGACATTCTAAGAGAGAAAACCTGCATTAAAATTCAACAGATTTGATCTTTAGATTCTAAAAAAAGTAGGAAGATTTCCTTTTCTATTATGCAGTTGAGGAACACCATACAAGGATGAACTGACTTCCTGAGATCATACAGATAAGCTGTGTAGAATGAGAAACTGAATTTGAGCCATTGCCTTTGTATGCTTTTTGCTAATGACATTCCTTTTTTCTAAGTTGCTAAATAAGGTCCTGAGATACGCAGGGCACTTTTTTTTTCCATTATATAAATACCACTACATATTAAAAAAAAAAATAAATAAAAAATCAACAGATTTTTTAATTCAAAATACTTGAAGTCATGCTAAGTATTCAACAGTCATACAAATTCTCTTTTTAGCGGTTACATTGAGGCAAAGAGCACAAAGCGCTGAGAAAATGAAAAGGGAATATTACTGAGATGACACAAGAAGGGAAAAAATAGTATACTTTTGGAAACCACTGACGAAGTTTATTAGAAATCCACTTTCCAGAACAATTATTGTAGTTCTCAAATTACAATGGTTAAAGCTAGCTATTTTGCTTTTTAGACACCTGCTTGAAAATGCAGTTTTCACTCAGAGTGCCTTTGTGTGATGCCCATATTCATATCCACAATATCACTGATATTCTTTCTAAATTTACAGCCTCTGGACAAGCCAGGAGAAAAAGAGCATTCCTGACCAGCAAGGCAAGAACCTAGCCTTGTTTCCCAACATTAAACAGTGTGAGTTGGAAAGCGATAGCTGACCACACAGAATTATACTCTTTTTTAATTAACCACCTTCATTCAAATACTGTCAGCTACAAACCCATGAAGTGGTGGTAAAGCAAGCACTCTGTTTATGAAATTTCTGCATCAAAATGTTTGTGATATGGTTTAGCCAGAGGTTCCTGCTACACTTCATATTGGATTGTGGAGTTGTGCCTTCCACTTCCCCAAGCATCCCTTCATATTTGATACTACCAAAATATAGTACACCAAAACATTGATAGCCAGACAACCAGCCTCCAACATGTAGAATATGCGTGTATCACAACATCTTAAAAGCATCGGTTCTTTCCAGGACTACGCAATATCTTTCTCCCCTCACTCTCTGAACAAACTCCTCCTTGATGTTGCCTAGTCTTTATCGTCTTCTCCCAGCCTGACCTTGATTCTAAGGCCTCTACAAATTTGTGTTCAAGAGCTCAGAGCTTTTAGTCTTATTTGTTTCAGTCCCATATCTATGTCTCTCCTTGTCCAGCAAATCTTCATGGATCTCCCTACCAGTCCCTTTGCCAGCAAGTTGCATTGACTTTCAACATCTTGACACCTCTTTGCAGTGTGCTGCCCTCACCACAGCTTTATAATGTCTCTTTCTTACAAAAATTTTTTGCTCCAACACAACCATTCTCAGCTAAAGCTATTCCTTCTGGCAAAGAAACCCTCAGTCTATAGTTCTACTCATACGATCCTTCAGCCATACCTACAGAGTCTGTATGACCACTGTGTACCATGTACCAGAAACAATTTATGTACCCAAGAGCCAAAAAGCTTTCAGAACAACTGTTATTGGACCTAAGGTCTTTCTGATGAAGTATTCCATAGGAGAAGCAAAGATAATAAATAGAGAACACTGAACAGAAATATTTTGAGGATAAGTTCTGCTTTGCTTGTATTTGGCTCCCTTCTTCCACCATTTCCTACTGCCCTAACCTGTCAACTTCCCAGGAACCCAACGGAATTCTACTGCAAAAGAAGTTGTTAAGAGTTGAAAAGTCTGTGTGTATTACTAGGAATTAAAAGGGTAGCAGTTAAAATTATTAACTGCACTTGTTATTTGTATTACTACTGTTAGGATTATACATTGTATTAAGACAGAACCTAAAAAAGTCCTTTATTTTACCCTCTTAACAAGTACAGAAAAAAACCCCACACAGCGATTTCACCAGATGTTGCAATCTAAACACTGCAAAAGACAAGAAATGGGATACTACAAGAAAACAATGAAAAACAATAGTGTGGTAGGAAGAGATTTCAAGAACAGCAGCAGTCTAGCTGTTGTCAACTCATGTAGCAACATAACAAAAGAGTTGTAAGGAGGGATCTTTGGGAATAGTAAAAGCCTTCTGAGCTTCAAACAAAGCATGGGGAAAAGTTTAAAAAGAATGGCTGAAAAATTAGCAAGTGAGCAATGAAAGCTGGAGTTTAATGAGGATACAAAGTAGCCCTCAGGATTAGAGTCATACAGAAAGTATGTATAGATGATGAGGCAGAAGAGAGGGCAGTTGGAAGCATCGAGATGCTTTTGTGTGGTATTAAGTATTCTTACTATTTATCTTTTTTTTCTGGTCTACTATGGATGCGGACAAGAATTGCAAAGTTTTATGAATTTTTGTTTTAAAGAAGATTAAGTATGTGAACTCATACAGTACATTATTTTATTTCTAGTCTGACTTTGCAAAAAAGCCCAAGCTGAGTTTACGGTATGAATATTTATCATTATTCTATTTTCTGTAATATATGCATAGGTTTATATACAGTTTGGAATTCTTACTACTGGTCAATTGTATGGAATTTTACTGGCTAGAATGCATACGATCTACTTGTGAAAAATTTCCTGAAAAGCATTAGTGAATGGAAATTCATGTGAGATTCCTATCAGATATTCTGATTACTGTCATTGCACTGGGATACATCTTTCAGTGGAGAAACAGACAAATCTGGAATTCAAAATATTATCAGTAACTCTCCGCTCACAATACTTGTTGCTTTTGGTTAACATTATTCTTTGTCAATCAAGTTAAAACAATGACTCAAAAAGGAGACACCTTGGCATATGTACCCATTACCCCTTCTACAGTGTAGTACTCCCACTGGTTTTCATGGGAATTGTACTTATGAAAGGACTGCATTATTAGGTTAGATTAAGAAAAGACATTTGGAAATACTTGACTCATCATCCTACTTCAGAACCTAATATTTACAACGGTACTTGAGCCTGGAGCAATATAAATAAAAGCACAAAATGCAGCTCCTGAAAATATATTATTGCTGGATTTTTCTTAACTTTTTATTAGACATATCACTAAAAATCGCACCAAGTTACAACTATTTTTTTGCTTTTTGATACAAAAACAAATACAGAAATATAAACCAGATCACTCAAAAAACTTGCAATATTCCTAAACATGGGAAGCTACAAGCCAGTAAGAGGACAATAAAAGGGCTAAATACCAAATATATGAATTAGATACCTGTGTAATCACATAAAGGTCCTTAAAGTTTTCTTCGGTAGCCACTATGTCTTCATAATCAGATTATATTAACCCAGATCCCCTAGAAACCTCGCAAGTCATCTTTAATTCTTCAGAAACATGACTCCTCGATTTTGGCTTCAGAAGCTTTACTCTTCTCCCATGCTATGACAATTCAGGGATAGTATGAACTGTCTGTCTTCCTCTGTCTTAGGAATGATATCGGGACTTTCTGCCTTAGAACTAAAAATTAATTGACCTCCACTTTACTCAACAAACTACGTAGACAACTTGCTCTTTCCCAGATACATAGTTAAGGTGTAGAAAGGTGCTAGGCTAGCTAGAATGGGCTAACTTTCTAATGTTTGGTTGAGGTTTTTTTTAAATCTAAAACATACTGTTCACCTTTGCTGCACAGTTAACCCTGGACTTTAATTTCTGGTTGCCACCAACACCCCTGCCACTTTCATTAAAAAGTTTTCTCACCTGACTGTTGTAGTGACTCAAACTAAGATTGCACGATCTGGCTGGGGTTATGCGGAAAAGACCAGATTTTAACTACTTCTGGCCACCCAAGCTGCTTTACAACAGGGGCACAACCTAAAATTTTGACTCTCCAGTAGTGCTTCTACACCTTGAAACAACCCTCTGAGGGCTGAACACTTCACATATTCTTTCCAGAGTGATGGCCTCACATCCAGCCATCGGGTCAGTCACAGGTACTTACCATGACAGTTAAGGCTATTGAATACTATATTCAATGAATACTCCTACCAGGAGCATTATCCTTTGAACTAAAAACCTATTCAAACACATGTTGTGTCTTCTCATATTATACTAGATTGTATACTGGACTAATAGACATCACTGTACCCACAAAAAAGTCTGAAGCAGTGCGTTTCAAGAAAGAAGAAATAACAAAAGGCCAGATAACCTTTTTTCCCCCCTATAAAGAAGAAAAAACAAATGGGGATTAAGAGAAGAACACAGTGAAAACATGACTAAGAATCTCAAATATGAAAAGTCTGCTGCAAAGGGGAAAATTAATTGCCTGTAAGCACTGTGCAAAAAGTAATAGGCTCAAGTAATTTACTTTGAGAAAGTTAAGTTTAAGACCAGAAAGCAGAAAAAAAATTTTAAAGGGAAGACCAGTGAAATACTGGAATAAATAACTTAGGTAACTTGTAAATCTTTACAAGGACAGGCAAGCGTTCACTAAAAATATAGATTTTATTAATCCTGGCTTTGAAAGAAGAGCGAGAGAGTGAGCATGATGCCTTCTTGGAGTCCTTTTCAACTGTATGATTCTATGCTGAAGCGACTGAAGAAATGTAGCTATGTAGTGACAGTGATACCATATTACAGTATCACTTGCTGTGGGATCTTGACTTGGAGTTAAAGTCATACTCTGCAAAAGACTCGATCAGTTTCTTCATGTAGACAATGACTTGGATTCTGATAGAACCTTCTGGCTATGGATCACCTAGCCACATTGATCTAACCTGCAGCTTCTTTATTCAACAGTTTAATGATAATTACTTTCAGGACTGGACTATAAATACATAAACATAATGTGTAATCCGCTCACAATAAATAGCATTCTGTTTGCTAAGAGGAATGACTTAGTAACTTGTCACATGGCCTTAAAGCGAGACAACACTAGCAACAGCTGCTAATAAGACCAGAATTCCAGATGTAGTCTTTGGTGATGGTTTTTTAAAGGAAATATTTTTAAAATATTTTGCTTCAAAAGTCTAGATGTACTCAAAATTCTTAATCCAGTATCTGTACTTGACTATTAAGTTGAAGTCTTTAGGGTTTTTTTAAACTTAACCCTAAAACTTTCATTGGTAGATCATCAATCCTGTAAACAGTGCAGAAGTACATGCTTCTTTCAGTCTAGTCTTTGGAGAGTTAACACAAAATAAGTAGACAACTTTCTCTAGTCAAGATATTTTGTTTCCAGTAAAAATTTATTATTTTTCTAATTGTGAGAACACAGGACAAATGTATAGCTGCCAATCTGACTAGTGAATAAGTATGGAAAAAGCAAAATTTTCCAACTTCATTTCAATATTTTTGGCCTTTATTCTCTAGTAAGCAGCACACAGAAGTAGAAAAGTTACATAACCAAAAGTACATATTCCCTACATTTAAATCACTTAATGTAACATCAGGTAAATGATCCAAGGAAAAAAGAACAAATCTACACTATGATTCACCTTTTGGATGGTGTAAACTAAACCGTTAAAAACCCAGCTTGTTTTCTAAAATGTGCATGCAGTAAAGACCATGGCAGCTGAAATTGGTACAACAGCAACACAGCAGTATGAGGTGTTCACAAAGTTTCTACGCATAACAAAGTAGCTCCCATTCAAAACATCGTAATCTGACGAAGTTACAAACGCCTGTGCCTCGGGTAAAATCCTTTAAAATACGTTTAATCTCTCCTATAGATGATTGCTCTCTGATGGTGTGTACATTATTGCCCTTTTCATAACCTTTAAAAAGAGACACAAAACGCAACTCCACCTCCACCCTCCGAGCAGTCAAGTTGCCAAAAACACGGTTCCAAAGTGAAAAGAGCCCCCGGCTTGCCCCCTTGGGCTGTCCGCAGCGTACTCACCATGGCGGGCTAGTTTTGAAGACTTTCTTCCCCTCCCCCTGCACCTACGCACAATGAGGGAGAATGGTAAGCAGTTTCAGCATTAAATTTGAACTTCCCTGCTTTTGTTAGCATGAGTCACCACCTTAACATTATCTCAGCTGTAGACTTTTATCTGTGAATATCTAAGCCCTGTCTTGTGGAAAACTAATTACTGAGCCACTGAGAGGCTTCATAATGTCCTGCATTTAAGTCCTGAACATCATACATAATGCATAGGAAGCAGTCTCTGCACTCTGATTACAGAACACTGTCATTAAGAGAGCAAATTAAAGATGTGAATAATTCACTGGCTGAGCTTATTGTCAGTGCTGCATTGTGAAATTAGAATTTCTAATAAGTACTGCAATTTTTTTAACCCAATTAACACAGAGAACATCTTGAGTCTGATTAGTACAATAAAAATTATTACCTTATTCTTTTGCTTCACAACAGCCAAATTAAATACTGTACTTAATTATGCAGCATTCATCGCTTCTGTGCTAGAAATAATAATAAAAAATCTCACTATCTCTTTAATAAGACTTCCAGTATTTAGAGTGAAACCGAAAAATAGAGCATATGAACCTCCAGCACAATTTCTTATGGCAAAGTTACTGGGGTTTGGGTTCCTTTTTTTTTTTTTTTAGACTTTGAAAATCGGTTTTAATATCAGCAGTCGACCATGATGTCACTGCTGAAGACTTGTCTGGAAACAAAAACGTATTCGGAAAAATCCCCACAAAACGATCCTCCTGAACAAGCTCTGAATATATATTGTGAATTAACTTTCTCTGTGTTGATGTGAAGACAGAAAAAAACCCCAAACCAACATTACTGACTTGAAACCGAATACACAAACATACAAACATAGAAACGTATAAATACATACATATGTATAGGTTGTTTCAGAAAAGATGCTTAGGAAATATACTATGAGCTGGATCAGCTCTCTTACCTCAGTTCCTTCTTGGCACGGGATAGATAACATCCTCTCATCCCAGAAAGGAGAAAAGTCCAATTCAACATCCAATGTGTTGATTTTCCCCCACACGGCTCTTGCTGCCATGTTAAATAAAGAAAATGATCACGGAGGATGCAGCTTTTGTCTCCAAATATTTTAATACTGCCTTTTAGTGTCAAGGACCCCAGAAACCTTAGCACATCTGGCAGCACACACCACTGGCTGCAGCTGCTGCAATGGGATTTTTCCTCAACCCTATTTCATTTCCAGCTCCTCTTTCTTCCCCATCCTGGGAAAGTTTAATCACAGAGCATGGCTGGGGGGAAAAAAAAAGGGGGGAAGGAAAAAAAAAAAGGAAAGGTGGCATTGCAATCACGAGGTGTCTTGGTTTTGTCCTAGAGACAGGGACTGCAGCAACCACCTTGCATCTTTGTCTAGTTGTTTTAGCATGTGCATGCAAGAAGGAAAAAAAAAAAATAGGGCTGAAAATTATTCAGGCATAATGCAATAGACATAAGAGATAAAAAGACAGAGGGGAAGAGGAAGAGAAGGGAAGAGAAAGAGGGAGAAAGAGGGAGGGCGAGAGGAAACAGAAAGACTAAGAGACGGAGAGGGGGCTGTCAGTGCAGATAAATCTGCATATGGAAATCAGGGTTATCCTGGGTACAGTTTTATTTAACCATGATGTACTGTTTTTTTAATTAGACTGGAATTTAAAGAAGGAAATGAGGGATTCTTACAGACAGAGGAGCAAAGGAAGCATTTTTAATCACAGGAGAGTTTTCACAGTAAGCTGTAGCAGCAACGGCAAAACTTTTCAGAGAAACTTTCTTGTTAGGAACTAAAGTTTCATGCACTGCTGCTAATTTACACGCAAGACCCACGCAAAAGTGGAAGAGCATTAATTCTGAAATTAAATCAAACCAAGGCAATCCAAAATAATACACTACTTTTCTTTAAATACCGAGAAGCTGCTAGGTGCACAGTATGCATTTTAAGCTAAATTATGCCAGGTACGAGTTTTGGGACTTTCTCCCTGGCCCCTACTCTGTGGTGACTGCCATACCCAGTGAAGGCGCTTCAGTAAATGAAAAGAACGATACCCAGCTTGAATTTCAAGAGTACTGAACACTACTCCCCATGCCTGATGAGAATTACTTCTGTCTCCAGATAGGAGCAGTACCTGACAGACCTGGCAAGGCTGGATCAGGCTCTGTAAGGCACCAGAAAAGACTAGGACCTCTTGCCCATGGCTGTGAGAGAGCGTGGGGATTAGCGAATGACAAGGCCGAGAAGAGAAATGAGGTTCATGTACAGGCTAGATGAGAAGGAAACTGGAGGAAGGTAGTGGACAGCTGAAGCACAAGACGACGAGGAGGTAGCAGCCTCACCTGGGGCTCTTACTAGCAGTGTCAAGATGGTGGCGTTCAGGTGAAAGGCGGCCAGGAATCACTTGTGGTGGCTGGCCAGCCAGGGGACGCCTGGAGCCTGGGGGCACGGAGGGGAGCTCCGTGAGCGCTACCGGCTGGCTGGGGGAGGGAGGGGCGGCTGCCACCAAACCCCACCTACACTTGAAGTATGCAGCACTGGGAACCGATAGGGTCTGGGGAATGCGGCCACAGCATGGAAAGGATCGGTGAGTAAAGCCAGAGCCGGGGGCAGGCAGGAGTTCGCGCTGCTGGAAGAACGGCGGGGCCTGCGGGCAGGCGGGTCGTGCTGGGGGCCGCGCGTTGCCCGGAAAGGCCCCACAGGCGGCGGGCAGAGCCCAGCGGGAGTCGGAGGCACGCACTGGTGGGACGGCGGGGGGCGGGCGCGCTGCCTGCCTCGCCGCTGCGGGGCGCACGCGTCACTGCACCATGCGGTGGGAGGGCGGGCTCGGGCGCGGGGCGGGCTCCGGCGCGGAAGGAAGGGCGCGAGCCGGCGGAAGGGCGGGCGGGCTAGCGGTCACGCAACTCCCGTCCTTCCCCTCCGGGGCGGCGGGCAGCCGGGCGGCGGGGGAAGGAGGGGCGGCCGGGGAAGGAGGGGCGGCCGGCGGCCAATCGGCGCCGCGGCGCTTGCGCAGTGCTGGGGCAACGGTGGCGCGCGGGACGTACGGAAAAGTATCGGCGCGCGGAAGAGGAGCGGCGCCCAGCTGGCGCGCAGGTACCCGCCGTCCCTCCCGCCCGCACCCCGCTTCCCGACCTCGACCCTGACCCCGGCCCCGGCCTGCCCCCGTCTAGCGCATCCCCCGGTTCAGGCCCGGCCCGGCCCCATACGGCCCGGACCGGCGGGGAAGCGCTTCCGGGGGGAGGGGAGCGGTGCTGGGCTTAAGCGTGATGGTAGAGGGTCGTGTTCGTGGCTGCTGCCCGGAGCCTGGTCAGGCGCCAGGGGTGATGCTCCCGGGGGTGCTGCTCCTGGAGGCTCTGTCGCCGGTTTGTCGTTCCCGCCCGCGGATTGCAGCCGCAATTTGCACGGTCGGCGAAGAAGGTTGCGGTGTTTCGAGTCACTGATGAGTTCCGCTAGATCAGAACGTGATGAACAAGTATAGAACTGACAGGAACTGTGACCCAGAGGAGGTGCCCTTAGTTTACTTCTTTTCCCCGTGTTTCTATCGTGTGGGGTGATTTTGGTACCCTAAACTGAATAGTCTTCTTAGAAGCTTCTGATTTAGGGCATTCCCTTTAACTGCTTATTTCTTACTTGCCAGCTGTGCTAACACACTTATACATAGGGTCCTGCTGTAAACTGAAGCACTGAAGTCACTCTTTCTCTTAAGAGTTGTACTGCTTCTGCTGCACAGCCGGATGCACCACAGGAATGTGAATGAATGGGGAAAAGTAGAACAGAAACTTTTTTTTTCCCCCCATTGAGCTTATTTTTTGGTCTAGCCTCTCTTTTACAGACCTCTAGCCACGGCGTAAACTGCACGGCAGCATCAAAACCTGCCAAGTTAATTTAACGTTTTAATTATATTGTAAAATTCTGTGGCACCTGTTGCCTAATTCTACTGTTTCATTATGTTGTTTAAAATATTAATTCGCTAATGTTAAGTATATAGTTAACTTCTTTTGGACATCATCTTCCTTCTCCTTTACTTTTGTTTCTTTGTTGTTTTTTTTTTTTCAGATTCATGGGAAATCAGACTTTTTTAATAGAAACTTCCAATTTTAGCTAGGTCAGAATCAGCCATGCAGTCATTTTCTGACCTTTAAAACTTCAGCATTTCAAGGTTCCATAATGATCACATGAGATGTATTTACTGCTTCTTTCCTTCTTAGAAGGAACTCAAGCTGTAATGTTGTCTTAAAGGTCTGTACAACTTCCAGACTGTAATGTATGATGTATTTTCATGGCATAGATAGTCTGGTTGCAAAATGAACTGTTGCTGAAAGTAGCTCACCCAGGCCTTGTGATGCGTTCTTGCCTCTTATGTTACATAGTGCTGGTCTAACATCGTGACTACTTAATTTAGAGAGTTAAACCAGAAGAAAATGAACCTATTTTGAGTTTTTTGTAGTCACTGATATGTCTCCTTGATGGAGGAAGCTAAAATTGCACAAAGTGGCAGGGCATGAGAGCCTGATTGCCTTTCTTGGTGGTATCTCTCTGTTAATTTGATGTTACAATTAGTCAGATCTCTGTCCTCACTTGAGCTGAAGGATTATTTGAAAAAACATTATGAGTGTTTTTAAATTTACCTGTTTATTTTCCTGATCAGGTGGAAGCAATGGACGATGACTTCGTGGCTTCCTCTACACCCCCATTTCTCACTGAAAGCTTGGAGATGGCAATGGAAATGGAGAATGAGAACTCAAAGCCGCCTTGTTTTTCCTGTGCTTTTGACAACCAATATGGAGGGAGAAACTTTTTTGCAGAGTCTTATTTAGCAAGTGGGTCTCTTAAGAGGTATGAGGTTTTTTTAGTTACAAATCCAATACCCTTCTAAGACGTCCTTTCCACTGGTGTTTGGTGCCTTTAAATGCTGGCAGGGTTTCCAAATCAGTTTGTTCTTCAGCTCTTATGGTGATCCTGAGATCAACTTATTGGTATACCAAAGTAGGAAGGGTAATTGTGTTGATACACTGCTTTGAACAGTGTTCTAGGTTCTGGTGTCTAGGTTCTAGACTTCTATTCACTTCTTTTTTCCACGCGATAGAAACAGACCTCCTCTGTCCAGTTTCCCCAGATGCTGGTACTGTCCTTTGTAGCTTTAAGACCATCTCTCTCAAAGCATTCTACTTTTGCATGCATTCTGGATTTAAGGTTCAGAACCCAGATGAAAAGAAAGTAAGTATTTTCCATGAGATTCTAAAATGTTACGTTGGTTTAGTTAATACCTTCTTTACTGTCTGTGATCTAGCTTGGTTTTCTGTGCCATTTGCTGATCTTGCAGGCGTTGTCTTGTTTCTCCTACAAAAGCACAGTCATTCTGTCTGTCCGTCCTCCTGCCAAGCCTTATATTTTGTGTTACTTTGGGTTTCTCTAACCTTAATTTCACAGCTTTTTCTGTAAAGCTTTAAAGGGTATTCTGCGTTCTGCTGCACCTCCCCCCTTCCCTACCTTTGTTGTTGTTGTTGGTTTTTATTATTATTGTGTTTGGGGTGGTGGTTGTTTTTTGTTGTTATAGAATCATAGAATAGTAAGGGTTGGAAAGGACCTTAAGATCATCTAGTTCCAACCCCCCTGCCATGGGCAGGGACACTTCACACTAAACCATGTGGCCCAAGGCTCTGTCCAACCTGGCCTTGAACACTGCCAGGGATGGAGCATCCACAATCTCCCTGGGCAACCCATTCCAGTGCCTCACCACCCTCACTGTAAAGAACTTCTTCCTTACATCTAATCTAAACTTCCCCTGTTTAAGTTTGAACCCATTACCCCTTGTCCTACCACTACAGTCCTGGATGAAGAGTCCCTCCCCAGCATCCTTATAGGCCCCCTTCAGATACTGAAAGGCTGCTATGAGGTCTCCACGCAGCCTTCTCTTCTCCAGGCTGAACAGCCCCAACTTTCTCAGCCTGTCTTCATACGGGATATTGTTGTATCAGAGCACATTCATTCAAATTGATGCCAGATAGAGGACTGAGAGAGCCTATGTCTGCATGAACATATCAGTAGTGGATTCCACACTGACAAAAAAGCATTTCATAACAGAAGTAATTTGAGTACTGAGTGAGTAGTCAGGAGCTTGTATGTAAACAGGTTTCCCAGGTCACTGCAGTCATGATAATACTGTTTTCCTGTTGTTTATTCACCTTGTCTGCTTGGATTGTAATTTGGATAAGCCTGCACGTGAGGGACTCCTCTATCTTCATTATCTAGAACAGGAGTAACTGGACGTAATTGCCAAGAGCTTCAAAACAGACCAATGTTTTAGGCAGTTACCAAGTGAGCTACAGGTGTTATGGGAGATTGAGCCAACTATTCAGTAGATGCTCTTTTTGCCTCTGAGAACTGAATTGGTAATAGTGTATAGTTCAAGAAGAATATTAATTTGGTGTGTAATGTAATGAAAACCAAGTGCTTGTCCAGTGCATTTTTTATTGTTATTATTTTTAAAAATAGAAATATTTCTTGCATATTAGTGAATTCATCAGAAGACATGCTGAAGCACTTAATGAAAGGTAGTGGGAAAATTCTGAAATAATTTGCTTTGATGTCTTCGTTGATCTTACTATGCAGCTTGCTGTGGCTTTGGGGTTTTTTTCTGAAAGCACATTAATGAAACATTTTTATATTTACACAGTTATTTTTTAACAGTCTGTACAGATGTCAGAATTTCTCCACTTTGAGTAAAGTGGTAATTCTTGTTTTCTTTATCTTTTCCTTAGCCAGAGCAAAAGGTAGTCATAGCCTACTGTTAGTTAGTTATAATAATGAAGTCAAATTTTGTGACTGTCCTCAGTTCACCTGCTTAGAAGTGTGCTTTTATTAATATGCTTTTATCAATGTGATCTGTATAAATATTGTTAAATATATATAAAGGAGTAAGTGTATGTTCTAGCATTAGTTATTAGGCATGTAGTGTGCACGAAGACAGATTCCAAACATAAATGCAGAGTGGAACGTTTGTCTAGTGTAGCAGCCTCTCCTGTTAAGAACAGCCTGTATGTTGTGTCTCAGCCCCCTTGTAAGGATGAAGATGCTTTAAGGTGGTAGCTTGTTAATTTTTATTTGTTTCTAAAATATATTGTGCCCTGTGACTATATCATGTTTTTATGCTCTTGAAGCTAGGTGGTGTCATATTTTATGTGCTATGTAACATTGCTGTAAAAGGTATAATAGTCGGTCTTTCGAGAGCACTGCTATTCCTTCCTATCTAAAGTATAGGTGCTGCTGATATATTGTTAAAACATCAGTGGTACGTAAGACAGCTGTAGATGTTGTATTCTGTAGGCTTATTACTGGGGAATATATGAATATTGTTTGCCCTATTTTACAGGGTTTTGCTGAGACTAGATCCTTCTCCAAATGACTATGAAGATGATATAGTGGAATTGTTTGGCTTTCAGTGGGTTACTGAAATGGCATTAGTTGAATCCTGTGGACTTCTCTTTGGATTACTTAGGTATGATAATATTAATGTATTTTATAATTAATCCACTTCTGTAATTGTAGTCACCATAAGGATGTAGCAAACTTCAAGTTTTTGATAGTAAAATCATAAAAGACCGTGGGCTAACCGTAATGCATCCAGAAAGATTATGCTGTCTGTCTAACGCTCCAGTAAATGATGGGTAAGACACAGACGGAATTACAGAAAGAAGTAAATTTTTCCACAGATTTTTAATCAGTGTGGTGCATATCTTAGCCATCACTAGATAAAAATTGGTAAGTATAGTTATTGCAACAGAGTGTTGTGATTAATTTGGAAGGTTCTAGCTTCAGAATATGTGAATACACTATGTAAGATTTCCTTGAATGAGATTGTGCTACCCATATAATTGAAGCTGTCTTTTGAAGATTTTAAGTCCTTTTTTTTTTGTGTAAAGAAAAGTGGAGGTTAAAAATCAAATACTGTAAATGCTGGATGCAGCACTTCCTTCAATTGTTTGGATTAGGATAGCTTCAGCAATCTCTTCAGATACAGTTACTCAGTGTTTGACTAATTCAACGTAGATATTTAATCTGGTCAGTGCAAATACACAGATCACCGATAATCCTCTTTGCTACTGATAATCCTCAGGATGTACAGCACATACAGAGAGTAGATGGCAGCAGAGCTTTTACATGATTCCACAAATACATGATATATTCCATCATTCCTTTTATTGTAGTGGATTTTTCTATCTCTTTAGGGTATGACCAAGGGCATGATGTGAAACATCATTAATAGGGTCTGACTTACTGAAACACCATGGCATAGATGGCAGGAAGTATATCAAACCCAGTTTTATTTAGCTTTGCTTGTTTGATGCAAGCTTTGACTTCACTGTGATTTTAAAAAAAAAAAAAAAAATCTGACAATGAAGGAGGTAGGAGGAGAAGTTAGTTAAAAGAAGCACTGTATCTCTTTCAGCATTTAGTCTGATCTGTTTATTAACATAAAATCACTAGGCAGTTACACAGCAATGTGGTTGATCTGTTGAATTAAATTGATTCCCCCCCCCCGCCCCGTAATACAAACTGCTCTGTAATTGTGGTAGAGATGAACATAAGGCATAATATTTTTTATTGTGGTATTTAAGTTACTCAAGCTATACGTGTTTTAAAACCCACTAAACTGGTAGCAATAATGGATTTCAGCTAACTCTTGGCTATGAGAGTTTGCTTGCTAAACTGTCTTTTGGTGTGACAAGTCCCTCTGCAAAGATATTCTCTCTTTCAGTTCATTTGTTCAGTCATGAAATTGAACACACTCATTTAAAGACCAGTTGACAACTGAAAGTAGGAAAACTCCTTTTTCCATTGTAGAAATTGATGTGAGAAGTACAAGTTGTAATTATTCTTGAGGACAAGGTGGTTGAAAATAGTTCAGTTTATGAAGTACAGATGATGCCTATGTTTAAATACATGCTTACAGAAACCTAGTGGGTTTTTATGTGTCTGTAAATATTAAATATGGCTATTTAATATTTTAAAATATTGTAATTAATAACAATAATTCTGTTATACAGCAGAATGGCAAGTTAAAAACATGAATTGCGCAATAAAAAGATTCTTACCTGTGGGTTTTTTATGTAATTGATGATGTGTGAGTCAAAATCGGTAAGAGCTATATAGCCATTTAAGTGGGTATGTTAAGACAATATATCTTTGATTAATAAGTATCTTTGATTAATAAACTCTCAGAATATTTATTTGCAAACCAAATAATTTAATGATTACAGCCGTGAAGATCAATCTTTGAGGTGCAAATGCAAATTGAAATTAAAATTACTTATTTAACTGATATCTTTGTTATGCTTGTCGTGCCCAGTTTGTGCTTTTATTTTATCAGCCCACTGTACTCTGTCTTTTGTTAAATCAGTGGAGAGGTTTTTGTTGGGTTGGGGGTTTTTTTTGGTTTTTTTTGGTTTTTTTCACCTGTCTGGCTCCTTTCTGACACTCTTTCTAACCTTCAGCCTCAACAGCCCTCCTGCTTTAGACTTCCTTCCTTTCTACATGGTTGAAATACTTGAAATTCAGCTTTGATTTCAAAACAAAACAAGCAAATAAAACCCCACAACTCAACTAAATGGCTGAAACTAATCTTGGGTAGCTGACGTGATTTTATCCCAGGAAGGAAGAGCTGAAGGAGATAATTGTAATGCGTGCCTGCCCTTTAATATGCAGGTTACAACCTGGGGTTTGGGATCCTTGTGGGAACTTTCTAGTTTTTTGGTTTGTTTTGGGGTGTTGGTTTTGGGGTTTTTTTTAAGTTTTGTTTTGGGATTTTTTTTTTTGTGTTTGGATTTTTTTTTTTTTTTTTTCAGTAAGAACATTTGATCTGGGTTGGATCCAAGTATCCTGTTTTTGAATCCATCAGTAGTTGCTGCTTTGACTGCATAAGAAATGAGGCAGAGAGCTTCTTCCTCAATTTATGCAGCATTTTCTTTCAAAAGTCTGTCTTACACAGTTGCGCTTTTCATGTATTCAGTTTAGTACCATGTTATCTCTGTGGAGACTATACTTGAAGACCACTTGAAAATAAGTGTTGCAGAACATGGCTGAGTACCTATATTACAGCTATTTTTAATTTTCATTTGCAGTGTCAGTTAGCAGCTTCTTTAAAAATGCTTTCTTTCTCCTTCAAAACTCAACCGAGTTTTAATTTTTCTAGAGACACTTTCCTTTACTATAATTTGCTGTTTTATCTTTTCTGCTCAAATTAAGCAGCAGAGCACCCTAAGCAGGAAGCAGGAAAAGCTGCTGACAGAATTTACTAGTGTTCATTTACAGTGAACTAATTTAGTGTATACTGAGTGTATACCATGAGGGCTAACTTTCAGGTTTATTCTGTGGTCAAATATAAAGTTGAGTTGCACTTGTGGAAAGATCACTTATAGGCAATAGCTTTCAGGGTTTTTGTGTGTGTGGTTGTTTCTTTCCTCCCCCAATATTTAACTAGTTTTGTATTTGTTGTTACTGTAATGAATGTTTTGAAAACAAGCAAAAATTCTATTGTCGTCCTTTCACACTTGGATGTGTCTGTTGCCTTCTACTCTTTCATAAGTTACATTTCTGTAAGATTATTCAGAAATACAAAGCAAGAAACACCTCTCGCGCCTCTCTGTTCTATTTAGACCTTACTAGAATATAGCTAAATAACTTTTCTTTGTATTAAATACGATAAACTTTTGTATTCCTTTAATTAGGCAACAGATATACACACTGGAAGACTTAGCGCAAACGAGTTCTTCTGATTTTGGTAAGTTTAACACATTTAATTTGACATTGGGATAGGTATCTAACTATCTTTTCATTACTGAAATATATCATCACAGATCACGCATGTGCTTTCGCTCTTGGCCAAGGGCTCATGGACTGTGCCACAGAACAGCAGATAACCAGCATAAACTTGCAGTAAAGGTACAAATACAGGCAACCAAGTGATGTAAGGTAGTGTGAAAATAGATTGTGAAAATGTTGAGAGTCAGTTTGGAACCAGGTCTGCCTGTATAGTAGGTGCACAGGGCAATCCTGACCCTTTGACCTCAGTGGTGAATTTTGCATTAATTTGACTTGAGCTGAGCTGTCATCCCTAAGGTAGAATTTGGCAAAACTATTAACTCATTTATAAAAATGGAAAGTTGCATCAAAACTCCCGATAACTATTTTATTTACTAAGATAGTGGGTTGGGGCTTTTTTCAGTGTTTTCTTGGCTTACATTTAGACAAATTAGTAATATTTGTTTAGTTTAGAGTTACTTACAAACTTAATTTATCTTTGCAGCAGGATTGATAAAATGGGATTGCTACAAAATGCTTTATTTCAATTAAATACTAAGGCATGAGAAGTAGTTTGTTTCTGAAGGATTATTGCAGCCTTGGGCTTATTGTAAGTTTGAAGGCTGAATTACTTAAGTTGAGAAGTTCAGTAATTACTCAGAAATAAACTGACTATTGTATCTTCTCATTGCTTCAGATACATTGCTAGTATTCTAAGAGCAGGAGTGAATAGTTTTACACAGTATTATTATTTTGGTTTGATATTGGCATGCTTTGCCATGTAAGTCATCAGTATGAATCTATCATCCAGCTTCTGTCATATGCTTTTGTTGACTCTATCTTGAAAGTCTAATTTTGCTGATGTTTAATACATAAGTGGAAATAACCTTATTTTAAATTACATTTAAACTTTTTTTTGGTAGCTGGACACCAAGAAACTGTTCTGTAGTCCTTTTACCCTTCAATTTAAGCATCTGCTTGGTTCTCTTGTCTGTATCCTGTTCTTCCTCTTGTCACATAACCTGATAAAATAAATAACTGTTGGATTTTATGTTTTGCACCAGGCTTTTTTGTGACTTAGAGCAAGTCACTGGTACGTCTGTGACTCAGTTCCCCCTTTATACAAGCAAGCAGTGTGATGTTAGGTATTCTTGATATTGTAGATAAATGCGCTATTGCCACTGTTTAAGCCCCCAGTTTACCTCTCAGTAAATCTTTGTTGTGCATATATGTTTATACAGATATCGATATTGTACATTTAATTTCATTCCCTATCAGTCCTAATGAGCTCTGGAGTCTTGGTACTGAGAACAGTGTAATGTGGAAACCATATAAAATCTTTTCTTATGCTCTGTGTTGTTTTGTCTGGTTTTGAAAATGTCCGGTCTGTTCTTAATGCTCTACTGTTGATGGTTTATTCCACTTATTTCATTGTTCAATGATTTCTGAAAAGATAGACTTTCTATCTTAGACGTTGACTATAGAGAAGATTTTGTAGTAGAATACTGTAATATAAAATTTTGCTTAAACAGATGTTCCAAGAACTGAAGATAAAATTTTTTTTTTTTTACTACTACAAAACAGCAGTTATATCTATAATTCATTCATTTAGAACAGTGATTTGAGCCTCTAAACCTATGGTTCATTACCATGGCAGATCCTATGGCTTCTGATGTAGTGGGGATAGGCTGTACGCTGGAATATTATGGTACTTGTACCAGTTGATTTGCTTCAGTCAGTGAGTATTATTGCTCAGAAGAAGTTGAGATAGGCTTATATGCACAAAACTTTGTGGGGTCTGTAAAAAGTGGCATAGGTGAGCTTCAAGGTTACCTGGAGGGCATGGGGGAAATGAAGGGGACAATAAAAGAAAAGACCAATAAAAGAAAGACAAGACCCCCCAGTGGTGAGCTGGATAGAGGAGCAAAGGCAACTGCCTTTCCCTGGACATGCAGTCCAGTGCAGCAGGTGGCAAAGAGCTTTTGCCACCCATCTCCTCTAGTGTGATACACTTTCACTGGGGCCTGTTCAAACGCCTTATTTGCTGTTCCTATTTATGATGCTTGTAATAAATGATTGGCATCAGAAGTGTTACAGGCTGACTGGTTGCTAAGCATTTGCATATACATATTATTGGGAAGTAGTTATTGGGTATTTAAATGACTCTATCTGCTCTGTTATGCACCAAGTTTCATCTTTCTCTAATGTAAGCTGAAAGCTACATGGCAAGGTGTGGAAGTTATGAGTGATTCTCACACCAGTGGCGATAGCTTCCAATGAATCTCTGCTGTAATAATGGTGTTTGAGCTTGCAGGTGCAAGATAAGGAAGGTAACATCATGAGAATAACAGCTTCAGAGAGCAAAGGAAGGGAGACACATAGCTGCAATAACTAGCTGAAAGGAGACAGAGCTGCAGGTGAAAGGCAGGCTACAGGACTGTGAATGATGGCTCTTAGCATTACACCTCTTAAGAGACTGTGCAACAATGTGGTGCTTCCCAAGAAGAGAAGTTACAAAGCTTGTTTCCAAATAAGTCCACCAGCTTAAGTCCCCGAAGAGAAAAGGATGCTGAGAAATTGTTTCACATACATTTTTTCTGAAGGTGTCTTGGAAGCGGACAGGGAGCAGGGTGGTAGGGCTGAATGATTTCTTCAAGCACCTACTGCTTGCCTCTGCCTCCTTTCGTGAGGGACTAGATGCCTTTGTTTCTCTCTCTATCTGGGTATGCACCTGAGATGACAAGATGAAGTATGGATCCCTCTGGCAAGTTGACATTGAGAAGTGGGTGTTTGCCACCAGCTACCTCCCAAGTTGTCCTCAGAAAAGGGTGGCTTTCCAGTGGTTTGGTTTGCTTAATGTGGAGAATGTGTATGTTATGTGAGTCAGTGTGTGTGCACGTCCGCTTTAAGCTATTGATCTCTTTTACTTCAGGTCAAGCTGCAAACTTGCACTCTGAAGCAGAGAGCATCAGGCATCAATGTACTGAGTTTTTGAATTATGTAAAAGTTTTCATCTTCAGGTGAGGATTGCACACAATTTACTAACTTATGTACTGAACTTTGTGTAGCTGCTTCTTATCCATTTTCTGATTGTATGTCTGTGTATGTGTGTTCAGGTATCTGGAACCCCCTAAAGAGGAAAATGATGGAATGCTCCATCCATATGAAGAACTAGAAGCACAGTTACCATCAACACTGGTGGAAGAGCTTCATGCTTTGACTATGCACATTGGTCACCTTTGTGAACTCCCTAGTAGTGTCTTGGCAGCATTTACTATTCAACATCAGGCAAAGGTTAATGTCTTTTATAATTTAAAATTGTTTTTTGTGTAACAGTACATACTCAACTTGCTAAATTTTGGCTGAATAAGATTTTATGTTTCTTCAGGTTGAAAGTTACACTTTATATTGCATGTTTAAAAAATTCCTCTGGCTTGTCCTTACTAATAGTTAAAATTTCCAAGTTTCCCAGGAGGAGGGGCACTTTTTAAAAACTGCATTCTGAAATCTTGACTCAAAATAGAAAAAGATCAGGTGTATAAAGAAGAAAAGTGCAGACATGGAAGTAGGCACTGCAACATTAAACACTAGCAAAGTATACACCATTAAAATTTGTGCATATGTATAATAACTAATGCTTTCAAATCTTTTAGAAAGAAAAAAGGGGCTTCAGTCTTAGGTTATATAAACTAATATCTGGAGGGGAATGATCTACTGAGAAGCAACATTTTGAATGTTCCTGTTTGTTTAGCTTGTCTGTAGCGCCACTATTGAACTGATGAAAAAAACAGTAATTTCAAGTAAACTGTAAGGAAGAGAATATTGAAATTTTAGAATTACTATAAGACACACTTTAGCATTTTGTGTGCTGCCTAATACTTTTCTGAAAAGGAAAGGATGACTAAGGGTGCTTTAATCTGTCAAGCTTGTATCAAGACATTGTGTTTAAATTATAGTTTAGATCCATGAATATCCTCTACAGATAGAATTAGTTGTCAGGAAGGTTTTGTGGTTTTGTTTGTTTTGGTGCTGGGTTTTTGGGGTTTTTTTTTTCATTAACTGAATGGCATGTTTGTATGTTACAGTGTTTTTGATCATAGACATCAATAATGTTCACGGCAGGCATAATGTATGCCCATCTTCATGTATCTTAGTACAGTATCCAGAATTTGTTACAGAAATGTGAAAAATAAATAAATGCATGTTATTTCTAATCACAGGTTTTTCCTCCATCGTGGCATTTACTACATCTCTACTTGGATATTTATTGGCTACTATTAGAAGTTCTTCATGTACTAGATGAAAAAATGATGAGTAAGTATGCAGATTTTTTTCTTGAACTACTTCTTGTACATATGACTTACCTAGAATTCTCATCTTAATTTGTCCAGAATCATTTACTACTTTTGGTAGTTTTTAGGCATAGCTATATTTGATGGGGTAAACTCAAATACAGTCAGGGCAGGTTTTTTGTGAATCTTCTTGTAGCTCAAATTAAATGAAATATTATTAGGAATTTATTCTTAACCAAGATGACAAAGTTTGTTCTCAACTGATGCTTACAATATACTCAATATTTAATAACAGTCCATTTTTGACATCACATAAAAAAATGCCTTTGCAGAGATCCAGAATGCATAACAGTGTACAACAGTTTGATGAAAACAATGTAGGAAGAGTGTCCAAGGATGGACCAGAACAAAGAATCTCAGAAGAGAGAATTTGTATTGTTAACCATATGAGACACTAAGAAAATACTGGGAAAAAGAAGAATGTTGCCTTAGTCAGAGGAGCTTGTAAAAATACAGCAAGAAAAAGAGCCAAGGCAATTCCTTTTTCTTTTTTCCTTCTTTTTTCCTTTTTTTTTTTCTAAAAAGGCTTTAAAAGACCAAAAAATAGATTGATAAGAGTAAGCTGTTGATAGAAGCTAGATAAAAAAGCTCATAGAATGCAATACAACTGAAGAACACAACTTCAAAGTAGTTCAGTTTGGTGAAGAATTGCTAAAATACAGGAGAGAACTTTGCTTTGTGAAGCATGTCCATGCTAGCAAAATAAATCACAAAAATGTATTTTCTTTTATAATCATTGTGTCGCTACAAATAGTCCCCCTTTGCCTTATTATAAATTATCAACATAAGTTCCATATAGGAGTTGCAGCAGTTGGAGTAATGTTGAGATCTAGAAAGAATGCACTGTATGTTTAGCCCAGGTAACTGGTACTGAATCTGAACTCTTGGATTAGCTTTTGCATGCTCTGAGTGCTGTCACAACACAGCCTTGCTCAGATTAAAGCATTTTCTCTGTTTATGCATGTCTGTGCTAATCGATGATGTGTGGATTGGCTGTTCTTGTATAATTCTAAGTTTCTTTTATGATCTGCTGTGGGATAACCTGTTTTTCTTTTGGGGGGTCTTTTGGAGAAGGGATAGGAAAACTGTTGGAGGCAGTCTGTTGTTCAGAATTCTATATTGATTTCTAGATAAAGTTCTGAGCAATAATGCAGTAATCTCATCTTGTTGTGTAAAGTATACTGAGTAGAAACTTCACGCTACTAAGACCAATGGCAGAATAGTGGGTTCAGGGCTTCATTCACCCTGCATTTCCAAGAATAAAACACAGGCTTGTTCTACATGTCTGCTGTTCCACTGATGTGAAAGGAGTTGCACTGTTGAAAAGCTTGTGGGATAAGATCTTGCAGCCTTTTAACTTTACCATTTTATCTGTGATAATGTCTACAAATGCTCAAGTTGGAATATGTTCATGCCAGCTTTTTACATCAACACATCCATAGGAAAGTGTTAGACCTCTCCAGAATTGTTTGTCATCAACTTGCATATCTGCAAAACATGTCATGATTTCAGAACATGCGCACTGGCATGTGAGAAAGAGGAACTTGCAGATAAATAAATCTTTGTTCCACTGCAAAAACTGTGCCAATAAAAGGCTGTGAAGTGCCAAACTATTTTACTGTCAACCAGAATAATACCAGACTTCAGTGTAATAAGGAAGGGACTAGCTTGAACTTAGAATGGAGGAACTTTCCCAGATGAGTTTGTAAATTACAATTACATACAGCTCAACAAACCAATTCTAAAATATATAGAATAGAAAAAAAAAAAAATCCTTTCTTTCTTGTATTCATACAGCCAAACCCAGGACTAAATAGATCTAATTTTCTTTTGTGTTTTAGGACAAGTTGTGTATGCTAACAATTTCATAAATCTAACGGGGGAGAATTTAACCAGTATCAGTTTATTTGAAACACACTGTGGAAATCTCATATCTGATCTAATAAGCTTGTCCATCAACAAGTATATAAAGGTAACTTTTTTTGTTTATATAGGACACGGGCATTTAGGTGTTTGTATTAGGAACAATATGAATTAGAGATTGCACCAATGCATAGATAACTTCTTGCTGCTAGGTTTTAAATGTTATGTATGGCTTTATATCTCAATGTTTTAAAGAGTGTTATTTGTTAGGAGCTCAAATTGCGTTATATTTATTCATGACCATCTGGCAGTTGAATGAGAGAGCAATATTGAAATGCACTGTGTACAGAGCAGAAGTGAGTGCCACATTTCCTAAGTTCAGTGTTCCAGGTTCAATGCCAAACATGGCACAGTCTAAAAGGTTTAGAGCTATAGATGTTAAAAAAAAAAAAAAAAAATCTTTTCAAACTCTCTCAACAGGAACAGAAAGAGAATAACTATAATCCTGACAGTAAGCTAACTGGACACTTACAGAATGTCATATTACAGTTTATTGTTGCACTGCTATTTCTGCAACCTCGTCTTTCTGATACAGTGCTTTTACATTTGTCAAGGGAAAACTTGTCCTTCTCTTTTCTTTTTC
Organism: Strigops habroptila; assembly: GCF_004027225.2. Lineage (NCBI taxonomy): Eukaryota > Metazoa > Chordata > Aves > Psittaciformes > Psittacidae > Strigops > Strigops habroptila. The sequence goes on from NC_044282.2 coordinate 21,731,978, forward strand.
ATTCTTTCTATAGCTGCAGTGTTTTTCTCACTTGTTTTGAGCACTCCAACGCTAGAAAGTCGTAATAGCTCTATACAGCAGCTAGTAAAAGAGCTGCGTAATCTTCTTTGTATCATTATGAAAACAGCTTTAGATGGGCACAGGACTGAACTTTGAGAATAAGTAGCAGTGACCACTGTATAATTTATGTTCTTCTAGTACAAAGACATGGAAAATGGAGTCCCCCTTCTTTCATACTACTATTTGGGGGTGGGGCAGGAATAGCTGTGTTAGCTTTTGATCACTGTTCTTTTAAACTATCTGTAGAGAACTGTCACCTTTTTTTTAAATCAGTTTTGATCTATTAAATTATTAGATAATACTGCAGCCTTTTCCCCTATCGAAAGGTAAATAGAGGAGAGTAATTTTTTAAAAAGAAGATTCAAATAGCATCTTTTGACCATTATGCTTGATGATAGACTTTGAAATGTCAGATGTTAAAATGGCAGATTCATCCTACTTCCACAGAGACATGTTACAGAGAGAGATTGTTTTGCAACCTCTTTTTCTTCAGCTCTGCCTGGGCTTAGGCCAAGCTAGTTCTGTTTGAGATTAATTTCTGAAGTAGAGCTTGTGCTTGAGCTAGATAACGTCTTTTCAGCTGGTGCCTCCTTTAGTATGCATTCATTGTTAATGAAATAATGTCTCTCAAAATTTTTGAGAGCACAACTGGTACCCATAATAGATGACACTGTCAGCTCATAACTAAAACATGTCATTAAGCTTTTGGCTGAGAATATTCGGAAGTGCAGTTCTTAACATATGTGGGTATCCTTGAAAGGAGGGACATAAATGCTAATTATCCAGACTCATATTATCAGATCTATTTCTTGGGCAGCTCTGTATCAAGATGCATTGCTTGGATCATGTACTGAGGCCTTTGTGCTCTGAGATACGTTTGACATAGAAATGTATATTCTTGGATATCTTTTCATTTTCAGCAGCCATATCTCTGGCACCAGAGCTCTATTGTCCCAATTTGAAGTTATAACCATTCTTACCAAGATACTGAACTCGGGACATTGCAAAAGGGAATCCACACTATCTCAGAAGAAGACAATGTCTCAGTAATCCTTAGTCTAGCCAGTATCTGTATAGTGTCTTACTTTGATACTACTAGCCAGTGTCTGTCCTGGACAGATACTGCGTATCCCCTGCAGAAGAGGTCTTGCTGTCTTGTAGAAGAGCACAGTAGTAGATGCAAGTATTAGATGAAGAAAACTAATTGCTGCAACAACTGCTATTCAATGTAAAAGGCCTGAAACTCTCACTTGTGAGTAGTCAATGTACCTAATACTTTCATAAAATGCTCCAGTGTTACAGTGCATCTGTAATAAGTAGACTTCTCCTTTCTGAGGAATCTGTTTTGCTCTTTGGTGATGAGTCATAACCAGAGTATTTTTGAGGCACTTTAGTTTTGGGAAGTTAGTAGTTAAATAATTAATTTTTCAATAGACTTTAGTGGTCACACTGATGTTTATTCTCAAGATAATATTTACATAACATTAATTCAGGTTATTGAGAGATTCTCACAACTCTTTAACTAAAAGCATGAGGAGGTGTAGGCACATGAAAAACTCTTAAAAGCTTATGTGGAATGTGAATAATAGAATTATTTTAAATATTTCAGTCTTCATGATGTTGTTAAATCACTTGTCAGGGTCCATCCTGGCAATTTCATAGGGTAAGAAGGGCTCTTTAGAGAGAGGGAAAATGAATTATGTGTCACTTATAAATACACTTAATATTTATAATTGTGTTTGATATTTAAACCTGATTTGGAGCTGTATGAAATCAGTAGTTGTGGACTATAAATAAGTCTGTGTACTTGTATTATTATACAATATTATTATATTATACAAATTTGATATAATAGAATATTATACAAATTTGGAACTATTGTTGATATGCTTGTTTTTCTAATTGTGAGAATGTAGTTTTTAGTCATTTACTTGCATTTCTTTAATGTCTCTTTCACACACTACTGCTGTCACTGGCATTGCGTATTTTGGTTTAGTTTTTGATTTGCACCATTAGGTTTCCAAATTCAGAAATTTTTGTAAGTACCAGTGTGATTTGAGAACAGCTGCGCATGAATGGATCAGGAAGAGCATGAAGATACAAAAATTCAGGATTCACCTCATCAGATCTGGGTGTCTAGGAGTCAGTTGTCTAAACTAGTCACCCTAGCTTCTTTTTCTGTCGGGGAACGATAGGAACAGTTCTTTCTCCTGCAGTGAGTTAGATGAATTAGGCTCTCTAGGTGCCTATTCCTCTCTATTTGCTTTAGAAGGGTATAGGCTGATTATTCAGACTTGGACTACTCATTGTTTAGGGATAAACTGAGTATGAGCTGCTTTTTCTTGCCACTTTTTTTTTTCTACCTTTCTGCCATTGTGTCACTGCTGAAGGTAAAATGTGCTTAATTATGCTATTTAAGCAAAGCTTTTCTCACTGTTTTTGCCACCGCTGAGTACAGTTCAGTGGATTCATAGGTCTGAAGAAAGCGCAAGTAAAGTTTTGCCTATACTATGATTATTTCAAATACAGTGCTGGTAGGTCTTAAAAACATTAAAGCTTACAGAGAATTTTTATGTATTTAGCAATTCCTTTTGCTGTTTTGCTTATTTTGTTTCACAATTCAGGGAATGTAAAACTGAAGGATGAATCACAAGAAGACTGCTTTGCATTTGAAATGCATCAGTCTGAGTGAATTTTGTTAAATATGGAATAGTAATCAAATAACGTACACGACTTGAAATATGCTGTTTTCTGCATATTAAAAGAATGCCTTGCAGTAAATTTACCGAAAAGCAGATTTTGTGAAATGTTGTGGGAACATTAACATCCTCATGCCAACAAAAACATATTCTACTAGCATTATGCCTAGTCATTAAGGATTTTTCTGTTAAAAATAACAACAATAATAGCTATTAAATCATCTGATATCTTTCTTATCTTCCAAGAACATCAAGAAAATCTAATCAATTATTTCCTCTTTTCCCTACTGTCAGACCGTGAATCAGTATTTATTGCAGTTCCTTTTCATTTAGGCCTAAGAATTCCATTTTCATTTGATTAAATCATTTTTGAAAGTGGCTTAGAAGAAACTAAGAAATAGCACACCTGTAACTAGTGTAGCATTAGGAAACAGTCTTTGTTGTATGAGATACAGTTTGGATGTTAATGAAATAATGCACCTTCCAATATGTAATTGTAGCTATGTTATGTAACTGCAGAAAACCCCAAACAACCAAAATGTTGGTACATAAAATGCAATTTAAAAAATAACACTTCTCTGAATAATTGTATTGCATGTTCGCTTTCAGGTGAGACCTTCTGAGGCTCTTATTAGTCACCATTATCCCTGTACCTGCATTAAAGAATTATGGGTTCTACTTATTCAGCTGCTGGACCATAGAAATAAAGGGTCTCACACAGAGGTAATGGAAGAATACTGTTACATATGCATGCGTGTTACACATGCAGTACAGTTGCCAAATGTTCCCAGATTGCCATGAATGCACAAGTTCACATATCTGATGATGGAACTGAACTGCATGTTTGCGTTAGGAGGACTGCATGCTAACTATGATGCTTTAGGTTGCCATCTTAAATGTGCGTCAAGTCCTGATTCTAGGTTTGCAGTGTACTGTTTTGCTATGATGTAGGGTACTGATAGAGTGCTTCTTGTATGAACAAAGTAAAGAAAAGGAACAGACTCTGAAAGCAGTATGGTTGAACAAAAGAAAAGAAACCATCTTTACCCATTAAAAAAAAGTAAAAAATATGTGCAATTTCTATGTTATGTCATGCAGTGATTCATCTCCAGGCGTTAGAAACACGGGTACAGTCAGACCAATGATACATGTAGGCCATGTTTCAGTCTTTGATACCCATACCTTAACTGCTTAGAGAAGAACAACCTGGGGTTTGTTTTTTGGTCTTGTAGTTGCTGACTTCTTTTGATACTCCTTATACTTTTATTGAAAGAGCCAATCGCTACCTGTTCTCCTTCCTTATACCAATATGACTTTATGTGACTTTTTTTTTTCCCCCTGATATCTCCTACCTTCTGCCTTTTCTAGGCTGAAAAGTCTTACTGTGTTCAGTCAGCCTTTTTACAAGCACCATTCTCTACCCGTGGTCATCTTTGTCACCCTTCTCTGGACTTTTTTCCATACTACTACATCCCATCTCCAATGGCAGACTACCAGGATTGCATGTAGTATTCCAAGTTAGGTGGCCATATGATTTTATACATTGCATAGTGATGTTTTCTATTTTGTTCTTTTCCTTTCCTAATATTTTCTAGTATTTTGATTTTTCTTTCTTGACTGCTGGTTAGAATTGATCTGATGTTTCTCAGAATGAATATTAAGAAGTGTCAAAATCCTTTGAAATTTTTCTGAAATAATCTTTATAAAAACCAAAACTGCCCTCTGTGCAATAGGTACTGTTCACTTAGTATAGAATGAAGTACTTCACAGAGTGTTTGTACTGATAGTTGTTTACTCATTAATGACAACAAATGTAAAGGCGGACAGCACAAGTGAAACTTCGTTGGTGTTAAGTGTTTGCACTAGCACATTGAAGCATAAATTGAGATCAGGACCCAGCTAAGGTGCGTGAAATACAGGTGCAAAGAAGTCCCGAAGAGTTTCTGTATAATTAGGGATGATAGGTGCAGGCTGCAAGCAGCAGTATGTGGTATAGACAGGGATCTGAGCCAAAGAGAATTAATCAGTTTGTCAGTGCTAGAACAGACTTGGAATGAAACAGGGAATTTGAACCTCAATTTGCTGTCTTTCAGACTGATTCTCTACTACTGTATTTCTCTTGGTTAGGTTAGCCTGGCACTAAAAGTTTTTCAAAAATCTGTTATGAAAAGTCTTCATTAATGAACTCTAATTTGTTTCATCTGAGTGTTGGTGCATCATTCCATCTGCACATCGGCATTCCAAAAGCTTATAATTTTGTCTGTGAAGTATCACACCATGTTCTTCCTTGTGACCAAAGCTTGTCCTTTCATGTTGCTTTCTGCTGGCATTTGAGAGAGGACATTCAATAATAGCTCCAGGTTTTCTCTGGTAATACTGAACACCGTTTTTTGTTATTTTCTTTAAATGACTGTCATCTTGCTTGTTCTCTGTAAAAGAAAATTAATCAATAGGACAGTACTGTAGACAAAATTGTGAACATAGGCTTTGTTATTCAACACAGTTTAAATTTACGTTTGCTTTTTCTACAGTGTTTCTGGAGCTTGGTGAACAAAACTCTAAAGAATATCTTTGAAAGGCCAAGTAGTTCTGAAAGGATGTCTGGTTTTGAAACAGTTCAGTGTAAAGACCCATTGAGTTTTAGCTGGTGGATTGTTAGTCATCTGGCCTCACTCTACCAGTTTGACCGTAATGGAAACCTAGATGAAAAGGTAGGTATGCTTTTTTTCTAAATACCTAAATGTTGTTACAATTTATTTAGGTGTCTAACTTTGGTTATGTTTGTTGATAGAAAAAAATTTGTGTTGTAATACAGGAATTTTCACACTCCTTAAAAAAGTCCTTTGAGGTTGGTGGTGTTAAGGTGTGCTTTGTACGAGTCAGTAAACATTCGAAGATATATTCATGTTATGTACCAGATATTCAGTATTAAGAAAACTTGAAATATCCCAACTAGTTAGTAGCACAGATACTTAATGGTGTAGCATATGTTTTAAAACTGCCTGCCTGCAGAATAAATGCTTCACTGGTTTTGTTTTAGGAACTGAACACATTAGATTATACCCCATGAAGTATAAACCTCAAACATTGACTGTGTAATTGTAATACTACATTTTTTTTTTTTTTTTTTTTTTAAACTGATAGCTGTGCTCTGGATAAACTCCAGTCCAGTAACATTCCCTTTGCATCACAGCAATGGCATGATGAGGTGTATATATATTTGTGTATATAGCTTAATTGTCTGCGTTGGTACCAATAGACACTGTCTAGTAACTATTGAATTCAAGCTTCAGTTTAGGAAGTTCTGGAAGTAAGTTACAAAATATTTGGTTTTAGAAGATGGCCTTATATATTCCAACTAGATCGAGCAGGCTAGTCCTAATCCCTGATTAATCTGCTCTTGCCTGTGAATCTCACTGTAAGTGACTTGACGTTACCATGAATTCTCTAAGGGGCCTAGATGAGACCTGCACATCACATTCCTATACCTATAAGATGTATGAGGGCCATACTTGGTACTAATGCATTAAATTCCTTCATGGACCTCACTATAGTTTTCTGCAGTTCTGTGGTCATGTAAACCTTGACCTTTCTTTCAGTCTCTTACTCTGGGATTTATCCTTCCTAGTTTTAAGTTTCCTTCATTGGGAGGGAAATAGGCACTTGGTGAGGTAGTTCATCCATTTTGAGAGGTGTGAAAGCTGTCAATTTTTCTTAACTGACTGTAGAGGTAGCTGACTAAAAGCCAAAGAGAGAGCTGCAGACCCAGAAATCTAGTGTTTTGGTTTGTTGGGGCTTTTTTGTCTCATAGTGGTTTTGGCACTAGGGAGAATTAGGTCATGCCATCTTCTGTCATCTGTCCTGTGCTTTTATTTTTTGCCTCACTGTAGTGTTTGGAGGTTTTTGTTTGTTTGGGTTTGTGTTTTTTTTGTTGTGGTTTTTTTTGGTTTGTTTTTTTTTTTTACATTTCAGCTGGATTGCTTATATTCCCTAGTTTGCCAAGCACCAGCCATATATTGCTGCTTCCATGAATTTGGCTTAATTGCAATTTCTTGTAAGGTGTCTTTTGTTATTTGTAATTTAATATTTTTAATTTAAAGCTGGAAAGGTCATACCCTTTTTCTGTTAAGATCTTTACCATGATTTCCTAAACTGACTTAGGACAAAAGGCTAAAACATTGGAACACATTTGTAAACTGCGTATCTGTGAAAAGGGAAGAGTCTGATCACATCAGTTGATCAATTTGTTTTGATAACTTAAAATCCTCCCCAGCATCTTTGGATCTTTAAAAGCATTGGTATATAAACAGAGAAAGAATGAAAAATGCTGAACTTCTGTGAATACTTTTAATCACAGGTAAAATTAGACTTTATTAGAAAGTTAAGGATTACTTTCACTTATTTTTATCTTGCAAATTCCCTGATTTGTCAAAAACCTAAAATATAGAGAAGGTGTAACTCACTGCTTGAATACTTAGTTGTAAAACTCATGCCCATTCTGGGTGACTAGAGGACTTGATGAGTGTTGGATACTTATGCTTCTGCTGCTTGTGGGTTGACAGATCGTTTAGGATCCCATGGCAGGCTGCTCATTACCGTGTGGTTCAGTCTTTTCTGATAATACCATGGCAAAATGAAGCAACTTCTTACATATTCATATAGTGGAAAATTGCAGACCACATCTGATTGTTACAATGAAGGTTGTCCCAAGCTTCCTTTGCTTTTGCCCCATTACTATGGTAGTGGGAGAGGACCACAGTCCATAGTGTGTTTCAGAGGAACTTTAGAAAGATAGAATTACTGCACTCCCTGCTTATAGAGGAACTTAAATGGAGAGAAAGGTTATTCCCAGGTTGAATATAGAAACCAGAGTGAAGCAGACATTTATCCTGGGTTTCTTATATTTTATGCCCTAATCAAAATGCAGTGATACTGTTTACTTTGATCATTGGAATTTTTTCCTGTCTCTCATACTGATACATACTATGTATTTAGCCTCATGAGAGATTTTTTTTTTCCCCCAGGCACTATATTATTTAAATAAGCTAAACAGATGTAAAATGGAAAAAAAGAATTCCTGTTGTTCTTATTTTAAAGTAGGAATCTTGAGACACAGTGACAGGAAGTGTCTTGCCCAAGATTAAATAATAACTTTTCCTTAGAGCCCGTGTGGGAAAAGATAATTTCCAAGTCTCGATTTGTAAATCATGAGACCATCCTGTGCACGCTCCTCTTGATGATTCCAGTAGTCTTTATGTTCAAACTGTTAGCTGTGCTTTGCATCAGAGTGTGGTTGTGAATTTGTCCAGGGATCCCTGTTCTCTTCAGTGCCATGGGTGCTTACAAAAAGTTCTATCAGTAACAACAATGCCTTTTCACACACCACAAGAATATAATCTGTCACAGATAGTTGATCATAAGCATTTCTTTAGGTGTTCTCCCTCCCTCAAATTACAGCCTCAAACATTCTTTGAACATTTTAAGATAAAATAGTCTGTGATTATAAATTTGTGAAGTCAGTGGAATTACATCAGAGCTCAGTGTAGTCCTGTTTTGTTGGTTAAACATCTGATGTGATAGCTTTGTGACACATGCTTTCTTTTAATTAACTGTGATCAGAGGTGGGAGGGTGATGTGTCATAATGATGGTTATTCATGTGCTCTGTAGCAAAAATTGCCTCTAAGCCTGTGTCATCTGTGGAAGATTTTCAATTTTTTAATGTGGTCTGCATGGCCTTGAGGTTATTATGAAAGCTTTTAAAATTCTAAATAGGTTTCAGACTTGCTTCTTTTTATTTCTTCCCCTTTAGCTCATATAACGTAATTTCAAATATGCAATGATTCATATATATTGAATATATATTTCATACGCATGAAACCATTTTTCTTAAAACTAGAAAATTTTGGCCAGGTTTCTTCGAGACTCTGTTCTAAGGGATGTACAGTACATGTCTCTTTCCATAACCCCTCACTCAGGTCTCACTTCACTCTTCTGAAAAGCAGGATTTGTACATTTAAAAACCAAATGGGACCTGATGAGAAAATTTGCTACCTCTGAACATTGCAGGGGTCAATTTCAATATACTGGGGGCTAGGAAAGTATAGGCAGAATTACCTGGGGCTAAGAATTCTTGCCTTGCATACAATAATGTGAAATGACTCGATGGCAAGATACGCAAACGTGGACTTCCAGCTGAGAAGCCTAGCATGGCTCTTCCAGGTAGTCAGCTGTTAGTCCTTGAAAAAGTTTCTTCCTGCAAACTCAGAGGGTCTCAGCTTGAGTTTTTGGTTTTAGCAGCACTTTTATGCACTGCAAGGTCTCTAGGTTTAGTTGGTTTCAGGACACACTGGAGGAGGAAGGAGGTTGTTATAAGCCAGCAGGTTTGGAGTAAGAGATGTAGATTCTATATATTCTCTGACAAGAATGGATTGTACACAGTTGCCATGCCATATTGACAGTGTAGCAGGGAATACTGTTAAGATGTAAATCTAGTCTGTTAAAATATCAAAGATGATTGAGGCTAATTAAAAAAAAAAAAAGAGTGCAGCAGGTTGTTGGTGTCATTCTTTCCTGAGTTCGGGTTGAACCTGGGTGCACTGATGTAATTAATTCCCGCTGGTGTCAGGAGTTTGCCCTAGATTACTCCAGGATCTTGTAAAGTGATCTGCATACTGCAGGTGAGCTGGAACTTTGGCAATAAACATCTTTTGTATAAATCATGTGTCCTTGGACTATGTGAGTGCTAAAAAAAAATGTTCTGAGCAAGCTGATCCACACATTCAGAGGTCTTGTAGCCATTTAGCGTGACTCTGTAATACCTAGTCATCTCTGATAAATCTGGCTTTTGAGCAGTTGATTAGATTTACTTAAAGTCTGCAGTATGACCATGACAGTGTATAGGTGTGTCCTGGCTTCAGCTGTAGCAGTCATTTTTCTCCTTCTTAGTAGCTGGTGTAATGCTATGGTTTTGGCTTTTAGCCTGGGAGCAATGCTGATAACACTGATGTTTTTAGTTCTTGCTCAGTAATGTTTACTCCGATCAAGGACTTCCAGTCTCATGCTCTGCCAGTGAAGAGGGGCACAAGAAGCCGGGAGGAAGCAGAGACAGGACACCTGACCCAAACTAGCCAAAGGGGTATTCCATACCACAGCACGTCATGCCCAGTGTATAACCTGGGGGGAGTCACCCAGAAGGCCCAGATCGCTGCTCAGGTCGGGCTGGGTATCGGTCGGCAGGTGGTGAGCAATTGTATCCTCTCCCCTTGTTATTTCCCTTATCATTATTATTGGTGGTAGCAGTAGTGGTTTTGTATTATACCTTAGTTATTGGACTGTTCTTAACCCATGGGAGTTACATTATTTCAATTCTCCTCCCCATCCCTCCAGGAGTGGGGGGAGAAAGAAGGTGAGGAGTGAGCGAGCGGCTGCATGGTTCTGAGTTACCGGCTGGGTTTAAACCACAACAAGGTATTCACATGACGTCAACCTCTAAAATACAGTAGACAAAAATCTGATGGAAGTACTAGCTGGAACTGTCTGGGAATGCTGACTCTGCACTTCCTGGCTTTTACTCATTATTGAAGTGCAGCCTTTACTCCTTGGCTACTTCTTGATGCAGTGGCCTCTCCTGACAGGATGCTAGCTCTGGTTTCATGACACAAAGGCTTTGGCATCAGTCACAGCTTAAGAAGTCCTTTTTGCCACCCTAGGCATGATATGCCCTCTACTGTTCTGGCACGATTATTTGTGTCCCCGTTCTATGACTTAGGTCAGACTCTCCTCCCTTTTTTATTCTTCCTCTGCTAAAGCTCTGGGTTAGTTCACTGATCTGGTTCACACTGTGTCCCACAAACAGAAGTACCAGAACAACCGAGCAGTGGCAGACTACAGCTGTGAGGGAAGGAAGAGCAGCTGGCAGGATGAGGAGGCAGCAGTGGAGACTCCTTGAATGATACAGCTCAAGTTCCTGAATTGTGAAATCACAGCTTTAGTGTAATTTTCTGCAGATTTGTCCTTTCATTCATTTTTGTTCCATGAATGGTCCACAGACTGCACTTGCTTCCATGAGCAATCTTTCAGAACTCTTGTTGTGCAAAAATATAAAGCCACCAATAGTCAAATTATCTTATGTAAGTATTAGTGCATCTTTTTAAAGAGTTCATCTTTAAAATTCTTTTGGTACTCTCAAGTTCTGTGTGGAATTGTCACGAAGTCACAGCATTAAGTAGTGCAATCAATAGCAGAGGATGATAGGCCATGATGGTGTTGCTGCTGGAAAGTAGTTATATTTCAATTACCAAAGTGTAAGATGCTCTTTGTTGTAAACTCTATACATTTAGAGGATAGATATCTTCAGAATAATTTATAAGGCTTAACAGTTGTGATAGTGGAGGCAATGAGTATAAGGCAGGACAATGGTGAAAGAACTGTATTCACACATTAGTTATCTACACAAGCTACGTATATAGCTGAGTGTAAGAGGGTTTTTTTGGTTTTTTTGTTTTGTTTTGGTTTTTGGTTTTTTTTTTTTTTTTTGGACCTCATAGGATTGTAAGTATGTTGGCTTGGTTGCCTTTTATGTTTTTCCCTGGGAAATAGTCTTAGTTGCAAAACCTTCTACCCTTTTCTTTCCTTCTTTGCCTAAACATATTTTTTCCCTTCCTTTTTAATATACTTTGCCGTGCAACTCTCTTACTTCACTAGCTTGCTCTAGTTGATTCAAATGGATAGATCTCTGTCTTCCCAAGCTGAAGAATATGAATTATGGGCCATATTTAACCTATCCTGTATTTTGTTTATATAGGCCATTACTATATAGTTAACTTCTTACTGAACTGGCTCAAAGAATTCTTAGTGTTTGGCCTAGGAATATATGAGTTAGAAGTGTTTTTTTCATTGAAAAGAGAAAAACAAGAAAAGGTGAGATTGTACCTCTTCCTCCTTCTTCCCCCTTATATCTTCCTTTTTACAGAATGTTAAAAAAAGAAATTGTAAGACATACTGCTCATACAAATCAAAAATGCCTGAATGTTTTGCTTCTTTACTTAAAGTGAAGGTTGGGATTGCAAATGAGTCACTTAAAGCAGTTTAAATTGTGTTCTGTTTATTTTTTTTGCTCTTCATTTCGTTTTGAGGCCTAATTTTTAGGATAGATATCAATTACATTCATAAAACAGAAAAGTTACTTTCAGTGATGTCTACAATAAGCAGTCATGGAATGAAATATTTCTGGAAATCTCTCGCTTCCTTATCTTCATGTTGTTATATAATGATTCCTGTGAGGAATACAAATGCTATTTCTTGCTGATAATCATTATTTTTCAGAAACAGAAGGAATCCAACTGGAAATTTGTGGAAGAACTCCTTAAAAAATCCACTGATGCTCAAGTAAGTGTGTAAAGGAAGAAATAATGAACAAGGAAGGTGTCAGGGATGCTTTCAGGAAAAGACAGTGCATAAAACAAAGTCCACCTGATAAGTGTATTTTGGGAATTCTAGTGTTTTTATCAAGGTAAATCAGCATCCTTGATGTAGCTGAACTATGGCAGCCTACAGTTCCCTCCTTGTTAGCAGTTACACTTCCTTTAAAGTGGTTGTGCTTGATGCTAAATTGTCAGATAAAGGAAGAAGATAATTATCCTGGAAGGGTAGGTATATGGCTACTCAGACAAGATGTATTCAGAATAAGAACTGGATGCTTAGAAAATATAAACCAGATACTGAATGTGAGGATATCAAGTTCAGGAGACATGATGAAGGAGATAGTCAATTGCATTGAAAATTCAGCTATATCCTCATCACAGCAGGAAGGTGACTTGCCTTGCTGTGCAATTTGTCTTACAGGCTTGAATCAAACTCTTACTGATAAGGTTCTAGTTTCTGAGCACTCATTTCATACCTTATCATTTTTCTTTCTGCAGAACTGTTAATGCAGGGCTTCATGGCCCAGAGGTCAGAATTGACCTCCTTTTAAAATGCTTTTAAATATGCTGTTCATCATGCTTTTAAATATGTTACTTTGCAGCTCTGTAAATTTGTTCTGAAGTTGCATGGTACAAATTGTAAATGTTGTATCAGCAACACCTATAAAAATAATTTCTTTAATTTTTGTGTGCTAAAGAGGAGAATAAACATCTTTCTCAGATGAAATAAAAAAAATCTGCAAAGTTCTGTTATTGAACACAGGAGGAAACAGTTCTTTCTTTTTATTATTACTGCCTTGCTCATGCAATAGTAACAACTGTGGTTGAAGCTGGAGTGTGGAACAATACTTGTTACAACTACAGTTTTTACAAAAAGATATTTTGAAGTCGTTTGGATAGTTGAAACAGTAGAGTGTTAAAAAGTTGAAAAATCGTGCTGTACATAAAGTCACATTTGTTTATGTAGTCTTTCAGCGTAAAAGGTTAGCTCTTTGAATGATTTCACAGTATGCAACTGAATACATACTCTGCATATACATTAAAACTACAGTGATGACATCACTGGATGCTTACTATTTGTGAGAGAAACTGGAGAGATTTAGATAAGAGGTATAAAAACTATGAGTAGCTTATTAGCCATCTTCCTGTGTTGCATCTTCTGTATGTCACCAACCTCAGAAACAGTAAGACACTTGTAGTGAATGTTCAAAATATTTGTCTTTTCTTGTGAGTTTATTTTCTTGAGTAAAGATTGCTCTGAAGTTGAGTATATGTAAAAGATGATACAGCTGTTTGATGCTTCTGTTAACAAGTATTGAATTTTAGACAGTTTAGCAAGGCAGCTAGATGGCCAAGTTCAGAAGATTCAGTCAAGCAATCTTCTGATGAGTCAATCATGAGACAGTAATATGAGGCAAACACCTGTTTTAATTTCCAAAGACAATTGCTGTTGGAGTTAGAACAAGCCCTCATTTGCCAAGGATATGTTAGCAACTCTTACCAGTTTTCTTAAGAACCCATCTAGTTTATTTTTCTTGCTTGTAGGAAATGCTCCTTGAAGAGTATTAGTCCCTATAGGTACATGCACAAGTGCATGTAGATACTTTTGTTAAAAAATGCATCCTTCTTCCTATCTCTGCACACCAGCTTTCTTAGCAGTGTCTAGGAAGATTTTCTTTTACTGGTAGGCAATGTCCGTCTCCTTTGCTGATCTGTCGGCTTCACGTGGCCACTATTACCTTTTATCTTATCCTTTTGTATCTATGAGTGAGTATTTTTGAGACCAGAAAATGTAGAAATGAGAAGCACAATGGGATATCAAGAAATCAATAATGAAATGGAACATAGAGAAGCAGGAAAAAGCAAAAGGGAGAATAGTGCTCTTTTGAATAAAAACCAGGAAGGTGTTGATGATACTACCTACTAACGCTTGGCTTGTTAGTTAGTAAAACCTACCTGAGCCATCCTTTTCAGCATATACCCTCTGTTATCTATACTATGCACAGTAATAGCTGTGCAAAATAAGTTAGAAGAAATGATAGTGCCGAGTCACCCATTTGCAAGAGAGGTCAGGAACTGGTAGTTAAAGTATATATTGGAGCTTAAAACCTAGTCATGTTTAGTACATACTATGTCCATCATCCTTGTAAGGCATTTGTGCTTGTTGCTCCATATTTTCAAAACTTGTACACTATACATGTTCAGGAGAATAGGAATATGGAAAGGATAGGGAGGAAATGGAGATGAAATCAAGTATGCATAGTTTTATGTGTTTAAAATCATCTGAATAAGGTGCAGATCATACATTTGTAATGTTAATTGGTAATCTCTCTCCTACCAGTAACTGTCAGTTTCTCTTCATGTAAGCTTCAGTCTCCGTGTTGTGAAAGATGATAGGCATTGTTGCAGACCTGGCTTTTGAGGGTGAGGTAGCATTGCAACAATGAAAAGAATGATGATGCTGAATCAGCAGAAGCTGGAGTTAGCTTTAACGTTCTTAGGACAGCTAAGTACTGGGATGACTAACCAGTGTTAAATCTGCAGCATTTTGGTAGTTTCAGTAAAACTGTTCAGTGATCCCTACCAGTTTGAGCCACCTTCATCCAGCATATGCCTAAATTTGTGGGCAGTAAAGACTTCCTGAGGAAGGTGTCCCACGTCTAGGTGAAGGTGACAGAGGGGTGCTGCAGTGCCCTGTCTTCAAGTAGGAACTTTATAAGGTTATAGTCAGCCTGCTTCTGAGCAAGGATAAGATGTGAAGATGTTGTTCAGGTTAGGGGACTAATGGAGATGTGAAGCAAAAATATTCTATTTGTGAGCTGTAAATAAAGATGGGAACAATAATGGATACCTGGGCAAATGCAGAGTGCTGCTTCCTTGGATACATCCTTTCAGTTTCAAACAGTTGATAGACTGGTGAGTTTCTCAGCCGGGAACTGCTCTCTCTTTTTATAATACTTGCTGGATAGAGTTGAAGACAATTGCTTGTTTGAAAGATCTCCCATCTGTATCACTAAAAAAGGGCATTTATGGGGAAACTAGTTACATGAGGTATTCCCTACCTCTGTTGTAATTTGGATTTCTGTTACTGGGCTAATGACAAATGTATGCCTGGTTTACAATGCTATTTGTACTACAAAATGAAAATTATACTAGGAATATTAACAGCTGTATTTGTGTACAAGGCAACATCAAACTGACTAAATTCATGGGTTGTCAGTGTAAGAATTCGTGTTTACAAATTTTTTTTGTAAGTGAGAATCAAAAGCTTTTTTGTTTGTAAGAACTAATAGCAGTCTGTCTTATTAGCCTTCTCTCATTTTAGAAAATAAATGCTTTGTGTTGTTTCATTTCTGCCTCGATTTCGTTATACCTTCACTATATTTTTTTCTTTAATTCTGCTCTAAAAGAAATACAGAAGTATTTGTTGGAGTTCTAGGAAACCAATTTTGTTACTACAGTAGGAGGTCATAAGAGAAAAATGTTGTGTTTAGATAGTACTATCATTTTGATGATATCTGGTGTTCCTCCCCTCTACGATAAATTAAAAGCTGACTACCTCAAGAGTTCTGATAGTATATCCAGCAGTGCAAGAGACCATTTTAAGCAAAAGAGCAATGAGAGAATCTATTAATCCCAGGGATATTTGAAGTCTGGAGAACTCTTTCATATTAAATTTGAGATAAAGCCTTCAGTACTATCTCTGTTTTGGAAACTTCTGAAGCTATTGTTGGTTAGATAAACAATGGTTGAAATTGAAGCTGCTCACAATACCATGTTTATTGTTGAATTAATTAAACCGAAGCAGTCATTGTTTGTTGAATTAGATCCTAAACATAATCCTATGCACAAATTACAGCTTTAAGACTAAGCATTCCCTTTCTAAAGGGTGTATGTTTTGATTTGATTTTTTGTTTTCTGGGGTTTTTTTTACATCTTTCATAACTAGGTAGCTCTCTAGAGAAATAGATATGTTCAGCTGCAATTTTTTGGTTTATATCATCACTCATATTCATTAAAAAATAGCTGTTGAAGATGTCTGCAGTTCTGACTGTTGATTTTTTTGTATAATATTGTCATTTTGGGAAGACTGCTGATGATTTAATAGTTACAGTTATGTTGAAGATCACTTCTCTTTTGTAGGCATTTTTATTATATTTGCACTCTTATTCTGTGCGTCTTTTAACAAGTCTCTCTTGAAGAGTTTCTTTTCTGTTTCAGTGGGGTATGTATGTTATATATAATGCCTTGAATATATAATTTTCTACGACAACTGAAAATGCCATTTCAATTTTCAAGTTGTAGAAATATACCACTTTAGAAGCTATATGCCCTACGTTAATTGTTCACGAGGAGAGAAGGCAGGCATGTTTAGAAGTTATTGTAGACGATTGGTGTAATTGTTTACAGAGTTCTGATAAAGTGTAGCAAATAATGTTTTCCATATGAATGTATAGCCAGGTAGAGATAAGTTAATAACTCCTTCGTGTAGCATGTATAGCATTGAAAACAAGAAAAAAAAAGCAGCTCAAAGACATTGTAAGCTGAAGAAGTAGCATTTTGGGTAAGAGCCAAGTCCTGCTCTTCCATTGACAGGTGCTTAATGATAGACTATTTTAAACAACAGCAACAAACAATAAAACCCAACACAACCCGATGATACCTAATGATATCTTTTCCCATCACCTCGCATCAGTGATTTTTATTTATTTATTTATTTAATTAATTATTATTTTTTTATTTAACTTCAACATTTTCTGAGCTGGGTGAGCTTGGGACATAATTCAGGACCCAGCACTGTAATAAGAACTGAAGGGCAAAACTTTCCAATATTTATCTGAGGCATGGTTTCCTTCATTCTTCTTCCTGGGGCTATGATTTTAAGTCATAAAACTCATCCTGTATAGTTTTTTTTAATTAACCCTTTTATTCCTCTAGCTTATTTTATGCTGTTAGAAATTCCAGGCCTATATAGTGTTTAGATGTATTTGAAAGCTAGAAGTAGGTCACAGGTTTTTCTTGTCACAGAGCAAGTTCGCTACTATCCTGGAGATGTTAGACTTACTTACATGTGTAAAAGTCTTAAGACAACTACACACAAGCTGGGCCACTAAACCACTTTTATAGCCAGTGGAGACAATAAAGCTTTCCAGAGCTTATCATCCCATATTTATCCCAATGTCTAAAACAGGCTAATTAAACACGTGCTTTCAATCTGAGCCTGGAGCTCCTAATATCCTAGCTCCCATGCAAGTCCAGTTTTGCTGACATCAGAAGCTGGATGAGATGAATCCCACTCTCAGTATCCCACAATTACAACCTGAACACCTTCACTGTGTTCAAATTGTTTGACATTTCCTATTTTCTTTCCTATGAGCCGCCTTCCTTTTGTGTGCAAACCTCTTTCCTCCCCCCAAGTGCTTCAGAGACTTACATGCCCTTGATTTAGAGTTGCCTGGGTTGTTAGCAGTATAGCCATGTTGTGGAGGGTTGAGAAGGAGCATGATTGGGAAAGAAAAGATCCTCCCGTTTGGAACATTGTAAAGAGAAACATGAGCTCTCAGATAGTTACACTTTTCTCTCTGTATCAATGGCAAATGAGCTTTCTTTTGGACTTGCATGACAGAAGGGCTTAAGAGTTAGCTGACTTATGCGTTCGGTATAGCTAATGCCCCCATATACTGTTTTGCAGGATTCTGTACCATGCAGTTGTGTTTCAAGTTAGGCTTGCAATATTGAGTTGGCTGTTATCTTAATGTGTCTACAACCCTGTGGATGCCTGAAGTGGTGTGTGGTGACCTGTTACATTGGCTGGATTGCAGGATGCAATTAGCAGCTTTTATCTTCTAGTTCATTGCTTGTATTAGCAGATGCATTTACTCAACATTATATAATTAAGAATTTTTATATTAAGAAATTATTCTTAATAGTCTGGTAGTATTGGGTTTATGTGTAGACAAGGCGATGCCCCCCACCTACATTAAACTTCTTATTCCCTTTTCAAGACTGGTGTCTTAGAGGAACACTTACGAATGCATCTTCAGTGCTGTTTAACTTTGTGTAGTTTCTGGGACTTGAACCTCTCCATTGTCACCATTCTCTGGGATTATTACAGCAAGAACCTGGTAAGTAGATATATAAAAATATATATCTAAATATATAAATAAAATATATAAAAATGTAGAACTGCATGTGGACAGTCCTCAATCTTTAGCAATTCTGATATTCCTCTAACCAAGCTTGGTTGCTATGCTTTTGTAAAACTGACTAGTCAATAGAAGTATCCCTAGATTTGCTATATTTATTTAAGAAATCATGTTTAAATATATGTTATGGTCCATTACATTATGTCACAATAGAATTAATTACAATATATTTTTGACTCTTATTTTTCATCAGGACTACTGATTTTAAGATCTTGTAAAGACACTGTACATAGTTACAATGCATTTTTATTTTTTTGAGTTGTGTGAAGGATTGCATCTTTTTTCCTTTGGAATATTAGCATTTATTATTGCTTATAATCTTTCCTGTTTTATTTATTCTTTTAGAACAGTTGCTTTACTGTTCCTTGGCTTGGTCTGAAGGGTCTGGCAAGTATTAGTAAAACTTCTTTGTTAATGCTTGAGTTGGCAAAAAGCTGGTGTTGTGAACAGCAGGTCCCCACCCTGTACAAGTCCAGCAACAGTTACTTCATTTTCCTCTGCATATTGGCACGGATGATGAAGGAAGCAGAGAACAGTGGCGTGCATCCTTGGAAACAAATTAAAGGACGGTATGGCCTCTATTTAGTTTGTCTTGTGTTGTAAGAGGTCTAGTCAGTCAGACTGCATTGCCCTTCCAGCCACACACCAAAGCAAGTGGGAGTATTGTGCTCATGAGAAAGTAAAGGGAATGAGGGAGGGATCCAGGATGATTCATAATTTGAAGAAAGCAGTTGTTCCCTAAAGTTTCTGATGCCATCTGAGGCTGTAACAGGGTCCAAGAGCTGGGTCCAAGAATCACCTTGGCGTCCGTAGCCTGTGATAATTTACTTTGTCCTGCAGGCCAGGAATTTGGTACACTGGCAACCTATGCAGTGGTACAACCCTATTGACAGACAGGTAATGTAATTAAAGCACAGAAATTCTGTTTGAGCTGCATGTAAGCCATGTGTTGTTCAAGAACATGCAGACTGGTTCTTGCTAGGCCTGCAGTTTCATTTATGTTTCCATTTTCTTTGTCACGGTTTCCAAAATTTCTTATGATACTCTTTTTGTGAGGTTTTTGATTTTTCACTTAGTTTTGAAACATACTAATTAAGAGGTACACTCAGTCATGACATAAAAAAACCCTATAAAATATATATGGCCTAAATCAAAATCCTGATGTTATATAGACTTACCGAATGCTTAAAACTTTTATTGTAATAATGAGATTGTACTGATAATTAAAAGTGCTCTTTTTCTTTTTTTTTTTTCCATTGGATATAGAAGACTTAGAAATGGTTTTCTTTGGGGGGGTTTGTTTTGATTTTTAAAAAGATTTTGTTAAGCATTAATAAAATCAATCAAAATTTTATGAAGCATTTTTTGTATGCAAGTAAGAAATATAGAAAAGATGCACATGTGAATGCACATTTGCTTACAAAGTTATTTGGTATGTTTCTTCCAAGAAAGAAGGGGTTATCGTGGCTATCATAAATGCAAAATATACCTAATATTTATGTACACTTCACAAGTTGCTACAGTCAGTAAAGTTTGGGTTTAAAAATTGTTACAACTGCATACAAACAAACATGTTGTTGGATGTAATTAGTAATTTTAATTATCCTGTTCTGTTTTTACTGAAAGCAAATTATACTTATGTTTTTGTGCTATTACAGCTTGTTACTTTCCTTGATTTAAGAGGGAGAATAATAACAGACAACACACACTGTGTCAGTCTGCTCAACCAGTATTCATCATCTCTACCTTGAATAAATCAATTACACAAGTAGCAAAATTTAACAGCCTACAGCTATGATTTTGGGATGAACTCTGTTTTCAGCAGCTAACCAAGCATTAATTGGTGCATGAAGAATGTAAATGCCTGTCAGTAATAATTTAGTATTAAGCAAGATTAATTGGATTTGCTGTAATTTTTGGTGGCTAGATTTGATAACCTCAGCACCACTTCCAACTATTTTTCCAGGTGAGAGAATAGGAAAACAGCATTTATGGATGTTTACCTACGGTGTGTGGAACTTACTTTAAGTTAAAGGTGAAGGATATACCCAAGGTTTTAAATACAGAAATCAAGAAGTTAAGCAAGCCATTTTCATCTTAATCATCTGTTGTAGGAATGGTGACATTTATTTAAAAGTCCAGATCTGAGCAAAAGTCATAGAAAAGAGATCTGTGTAAAAGCTTTCTGCCTCTTGTCAACCACTTTAAAGTTGCAAAGTAGCAGTACTTCTCACCATCAACTACGCATGACTTTAGCACTGTCGTATAAGCAATACAGCTTAAAGTTTCTTAACAACTTCCTGCTGGGGAGCAGATTCTCTCCCAAACACCTCAGTTTCCCTGTTTTCTTCCAAACTTGTAGTACACACTCCATACAGTAAAAATGCAGTACAGGTCAGTAAAAGAAATAAGGGAGTTTTTTAGGGAAGAAGTTGGGGTACAGGAATTGTTTGCTGTTGCAAAGAGGTACCACTTGGCAACTTCCTTTCTTAGCAGCCCTCGTGGGCTAAATTTCATTGATGTGAAGGCATGGTGTGGAGGATACCCGTCACAGACAAGGTAGAGAGAGTCTGCTTGTAACTTTGTGCACAACTTTGTTGGATAAGGGAGAAGGGTTAGGCTGTACTCGGAGTTGAAAAGTTAGCATATACCTTGTATAAGGAACAGAAAATTAAATAGCATGTTTGTTCCAGTAGTAGTACAAGAGGGGAGGGGAAAAAAGGATGCTTAAAACTTAGGGATTATTGAAGAGGATAACCGTATACTAAAAGCATGGAGATAAAATTTTAGTCTATCAAGCAGATGGAAAACTGCATACTTTAAGAAAAAACATTCTCTTTCCTGTGTTTTGTTGGTTTGTTTTTTTAATGTAGAATTTATTCCAAGTTCCATCGGAGAAGAATGCAGGAGCTGACAGAAGTGGGGCTGCAGAACTTTTTTAACCTGTTCCTCTTGCTGGCAATTGTTGCGGAGACAGAAGATATAGTGAGTCGAGTGTTGGATCTTTTAGATTTCCTCACTCCATCCTCCCTCACCGTGTCTCAAAGAGCTCTCATCTGGAGAGGTCATTTTGCTTTCATTTTGATTTATGTTGAGAAGAACATGGACATTAGTGTTCTAGCTGAGAAACTCTCAAATGCTTTCCGTGAGAAGGCAAAGGAGTTCTTAGTAACCAAAAATGACTACGCACAGAAACAGAATCTCTGGACTGTACTTTCTACCTACATTGATGGTGTCCAAGAAGTGTTTGAGACCAGCTGCTACTTGAGCCTTTCTGAGGAAAAGTTGCTAAATGATGGCTTTACTATGCTGCTGCCTGCTTGTCGAGGAGCTGAACTGAGTATGGTCCTAAATTTTCTTCAGGTTGTTCTAGCCAGACTTCGGTAAGTTATTTAGTTAAATTGTGGATATAGTTAAATTGTGGTGTGTTGATTTTGTGTTTAGGATTAAACTGTAGTTCCTATTAACTTTTTACTGAAATATGGTAAAAGGAAAGAGAAATCTCTGAAGGGCTGTGAATGATATGTTGAATTTCCGAATCCACCAATACCTCACTGTATTTAGAATCTTAAAAATGTTTTCTTACTATTTCAGGACACTAGGTTTGACATCCCTGATACTTTGTTATGAATTAGTGACTTTCTAGAAAATCATCCTGTTGCTACTATTTCAGACAATACCATCTTCCTTTTGGCACAAGAAATTTCAAAATTATTACCTGTACTAAATTACTTAAATTAGGTGGGTTTGGTGTGGGTTATTATTATTAGTAGTAGTAGTAGTAGCATTCACTGAATTTATTCTATTTTTCAGTCTCCTTTTTTTTTTTTTCTTTTTATTTTTCACCAAGGTTGCAATCAAATACAACAGCTGTGGAAATTTAAATACTTGTCTCGGGTTTGATAGGAAATAAGGAAATCATATTTTACCACTTTCAAGCAGTTTTGCTTTGATGTACTTGTGCAGTTTTCAACATCCACAGTGCCCTTCAATAAGCATATTTTTGTCTACTGATGCCTTTGAGAAGTAGTCCTCCAGTTTGAAGCCCAAACTGTTGTGGGTTTGGGGTTTTTTTTGTTTTGTTTTGTGTTTTGTTTTTTTTTTTTTGAAGATATTACGAGGCAGCTATTGATCTTCCATTACTTCAAATGTGCAAGACTGAAATATGTAGAAAGAGCTGTGAAAGAGTGCATAATAGGAATAGTGAGGCCTGTATGCAAGATCTCTCTTTAACTAGATTCTTTGTTATTGTCTAGTAGTTTGACTGCAGCTGTCAATAGCTTATAGATCCCAAGACAACTGTTTTTCTGGCAGTCTTTTGAAAAAAGATGAAGGATGAAACCAAGTTTAGTTGATTTATTATTTAGTATTTCAGTTCAACTGAATGTATTTACTGGAATAAATTGGAGACTTCAAAAATACTTTGACATTTTCTCCATTAGCTAACACACAGCATTTGTTGTGTTGTTTTTAAAGATGAATTGGGGAAAAATTTGAGACCGGTGAAAAAGTTCCCTATTTCATAACTTGACAGTATTCTGAAGCTTTCCAGAGCTGGGGGTTAAGTGGTCCTCTTGTAACATAGGAAGGAGGACATAGAAGTTCATTGCAGACTTCTCAGGTCATCACATACAAGGAAGGTACAGGATAGTATTTGTACCTTTTCTTACAAAAACCAGGTCTGTTGAAATATTTGAATTATCAACACACTCAAATACTAATTGGTATGAGAGAGATTGTTAGAGCCTTGTATTTAACAGGCTTTATTTCAGCTTCTGTATTTATACATTTGGTTACTGTTACCTGCCTATTTTTCCCATCTACAGAGAAGCTTAATTCCTTAATGTTTATAAAATGCTTTGATCTTCAGGTTGCATGGAACAGGAAAATGTTACTGGTTCTCTGTTCCACTTTGACAAACTCACTGAAAATAAGCCTCTGTTGCCATACAAGTAGAACAACACCGAAACCACTTTCTTGGTTCAGAAGATTTGGATGACTTTGTGCCAACCAGATGTTAAACTATTATTAGCTTAACCAGTCTGATTAGGCCTGGTCTGTCTTCAAACTTGGAAAAGGATGAAATGGTTCAATGCCACTCTCTCTCATGTTTTGAAAATTCAGGCAGATATAACATAGTAGGCCTTTCATAAATGTAATTTTTCTGTACACTGCACTCTTAATGGTTTTATAACTGTATGACAGGGAATTTACAGGTAGGAAGGAAGTCAGATCACTGATTAAAGAGAGAAGCGACTCCCTCTAGGCTCTTAGGAAATAATAACTTCATGTGCCACTTTCTGCTAACCCCAGATGATGGCTCACAGGAGCATTCTTTATTGCTGATTAAGTAGCATTATGAAAATACTGACTTGGTTACGTTAACTAAATGCCTCAGTATTTAAAGCTTAAAATGTCAGATAGTTTTAGCAGTCCCCTTTAACATATCTTGTTAGATTGCTAAAATCGTATTCCAGGTTTCCCAGTTGCTTTTATTTGAGGATATGGTAAAACTGGCAATCTTTCATTTGCAGAGCAAGGTGTAGCCAAAAGCTCTTCTTTAATTATAGCTATTCGTGCTGCTATGGTTAAGGGTCTGTCAGCATTTCCATTATCAACCTTTATTTTCAAGGGTTTGTAACATAGCAGTGAAAACTTGCTCTGGGCTAAAACTTGGCATACAAGGTTTTGAAAGGGCGCTTGTTTTCTTCCTGTATTTTTTCTAAAACGCATCTGAAAAGAAGCCCCCACCTTCACCATTTTTATACTACTGTATTTTAAAATAACCCTTTCCAGGGTTTTCTTGTATTTTTCTTGTCTGCTAGAAGAGTACTGGTAGCTTTTGATTGTTCTATTTACCTATGCTTAGACCATTTTAAATAAGCTTTTTTAACCAACTTCTTTTTTTTTTTTGTTATCATTATGACATTTTGGTGTCTATATATTTAAATAGAACTATGACTTGGCAGGCGGACTCATTTTTATTAGATTTTGATATGTGGCGAGTTGAACTTTGGAAACAAGATGCTACTTGATGGCACTTCCAAGTATTTGATCCTCATAGTGAGATTCAGTATGAAGTGTAAGATTGTATTTTAATACAGTCTCCTTTTTGAAAACGTGTAAAATAAACAGTAAACAATAAAGAAACTCCCCAAAATAAAAATGCAGAGCACTTCTTTCCTATGTTTACTTGGAGCGTTCAGCTTCAAGCTCAGACATAAGTTTTTCCTTTATTTTTTATTTCTGTTTTTAAGCAGTGTTTTAGAATGCTGGGGTTTTTTTGGGTTTTGTTGGGGTTTTTTTTCCTTCTTCTTTAATGAAAGGTAAATGCAGGATGCTTGCCCATATGTGCTTTCATTTGTTCCACGTCTCTGGCACTAGTCATCTGAATGCCTTATGACACAAAAAGAAACCCTAGGTTAATAAAAATACAGGCATTTAATGGATTTGACAGAACTCACTGTAAAAATGGACACAGACTCAAAGAAATCTGTTGAGTGCCTGGAAACAGCAGGTTCTAGCATTGCAATATGTTATTCTTGAAAGAAGTGCTTGAAACGTGTTCAAATGTCTTTTATTGTAATCTGGTATTGCTCTGACATGAGCTTTCTCTTATTGTCATCATCCTGGCATTTGGGTTTTGTAGTATTAGCACTGAGTTACAGGACTATAAAATGCTAGTACTTGCCCAGATATAAAATCATTGCTGTGCTCCAAACATTTTTTGCCTAGTTTCAGGGAGACTTGCCACCGATTCCCATAAGAGAAATGAGAAGTACCACAGACATAACAACATAATAAATGGTAATTTTATTTTAAAAACAATTCTGGCATATTTATGCCCATTTGTACTGTTCTGCCAGTGTTGAAGGACATGAAAAGTTATTGAAAATTTCAGTAAAATTCATAAGCTCTACAGGATTCTGATCTTCAAAGTTGAATAGCTAAAACCAACATGTGTGTTGATTGTGTGTCCTCTGCTCTGAGAGTATGACTATACAAAGGAATGAAATGAGATAATAGCGTGCACTGGAGCTGTGTACCTAATACTTTACCTATAGAAAGCTCCTGTGTATCCCTAGCATTGGTTCAGGTTTGCAGGAATATTCACTTCTACTTCTCACTGTTCTCTTGAATTGGTAGGTGGCCATGTGAAAGCCATGTGAATAATTGATTAAAATAATTTTCATATTGGTGTTTCAGATGTAATAAGAGAGCATCTGCCTTAGAAGGAAGGCAACAGATCTGGTGACAGGGCTGGAAGGAATGCCATATGAGGAGCAGCTGAGGGCTTTGGGCTTGTCTAATTTGGAGAAAAGCAGGCTGAGGGATGTCCTCATTGCTCTCTACAGCTTCCTGAGGAGGGGAAGTGGAGAGGGAGGTGATGGGCTCTTCTCCCTGGTATCCAGTGGCAGGATGTGTGGGGATGGTTCAAAGCTGCATCTGGGAAGATTTAGACTAGGCATTAGGAGCTATTTTTTTACCAAGGGGGTGGTCAAACACTGGAACAGGATTCCTAGAGAGGTGGTTGATGCCCCAAACCTGTCAGTGTTTAAGAGGCATTTGGACAGTGCCCTAAATAGCATGCTTTAACTTGGTCAGCCCTGAACTGGTCAGGCAGTTGGGCTCAATGGTCGTCGTAGATCCCTTCCAATTGAAAAATTCTGTTCTATTCTAGAATCACTTTAAGAGCAAACTGAAACAACAAAAGCTGTCAGAGGACCTTCTGATTGTTGAGCCCAAACAAAGCCAGTCTTGGTAGATGCCCAAAGCTAAAGAAAATCAAGTCTAGTATTCGTACAGCAACCATGAAGATACATAGCTCTGTCCCCTGTGCTACAGAGTGAAATACTTTCCTGTGTTTCATCTATTGTATCCCTTTTATCTACCAAAAATTAATCCACATAAGCTTTCTGTGGCCTACCTGACAGCAGTACAAGACTTACTGTTGTGAAAGAGTAAATCCACCAAAAAAGAGAGTAAAATCATATCCAGGTGTACTGAGAACCTGCTGCTTGGGACCCTGCAGTTGTTTAGAGAAATATGTGCTCCCTGAAGGACATAAAGCACAGATTTGTTTTCTGATGGAAGTGTCACACATTTGAAACTATTTTCCCCAAATTAACTTTCCTCTTAGTTTTCCTTCTTTTATTCTTCACACAAGGTGTGAGAATGGCTTTTCATATGGAATATATTTTTTTTTTGTTGTGAGTGTTAAACAAAAATATGTTTGCCAATAAAAACATAATGTGCAAGTAGCCTTCTAATCTCTTAATTTTGATTGTTTCTTCGTTACCTTACAAGATATATATTTCTTCTCTCTTTAGGATATCTCTTGTCAGATTTAAGGCTTATTTAAAATGAACAGAAAGCTGAAGCAATTTTCTTTATTCCATTTCAGTCTCCTAAGGCCTATTTCCCCCTGGTGAGCTCATAGCAACAGGGGGGTTTAAGGGAATTCAGCTTTCTGCAAATTAATGTCTCACATCATGAAAATTCAGGACCTTTTTTTTTTTTCCCCTATATCTTGAAAAAGTAATACAGTGAGTGCGAGTATTATTTCTTGCCAGCGGGTGGAAGATGAATGATTTTGTCACAGTTTTACTGCTTGATGAGCAGTGTCCTGAGGGTCAGGCTTAAGTCTGTGTCACTATGCTGCTCATTACTCTTGAGCTAAATAAGGGCTGATTGGATCTAAATTGCCTAGCACATGGGCCGCAGATGAGCTCAGTGAGTAGGGGATGACCTGCTATTCAGGCTGGGAGTAACCCCGGTGTGCAAATGCTGCATTAGAACACCGTGGGAGAATGAGAGGCTACCGACCGCTGCCAGCAAAAGAAATCGAAATGTAAAAACTCTTTGATGCTGCAATGTTAGAATTTGAAATGTAGGAAGTGACAGGTTGATGGTACTTATCAGCTTTGGCTGGATTAGAGAACAGTGTCATCTTGCTTATATAATGACAGAAGAATGAAGCTAGCTCCCAACTACTTTGCGGTGCAGAGCTGCTGCTGTCAGAGTCAGTGCTGCCTCCTACTGACAGTCTGTGCAGAAGGATGTAGGCAGCGGATGGATAGCTGGCTCAGGACAACGTCCTCAGGCTCTCTAGCATACCAAAGTGCAGTCTGTGCCTCTGCCCATCTATTCCCATATGTTGCTGGTCTATTCTCTTAGCAGAGAATCGCTAAAATGGGTAAAAGAGTAAGTGCATATTCTGGGACAAGAGTAAGCCATTGTCATCTTCAAGAGTGGTTAGACAAATCATCTATATACATATGTGTCTGCTTTGCACAAAATATTTCCCTTTGTACTCTTCTCTCCATTGCTAGCCCCTATGAAAGGAGGTCATCTCTGGAGAATAGAATTAATTTGTGCCTCTGTGTTGTAAAGAAAGTTGACCTTTAAAGAGGAGGAAGAAAGCTGAACGAACTCAAAGGAGAATCCTTAATGCTGACTGAACACGTGAATATACTTATCTTAATGGAGGAAAATGAAAAGCAAGGAAAGCACCTGCCAGGTGCTGAATATAACAGCAGTAGTAGTTTGTGCAGTTCTGAAAGACTCGGTTCAGTGGTTCAGTAGAACAAGCTTTTGGGTTTTGTTCCCTCTACCTCCATCACTGGTGCTTTGGAATCTGGATAATAGCTACAATGAGGATAAATAGCCACTTGCTTACTTTTTTCCAAATTTATTTTTTAGATTCTGTTACTGACAGCTGTAACTTACCAGTTCTAGCTTCTCTTACTACTAACTTGTGGGACTACCTCATCAGGAAAAGCAATTTGGTGCTTTCATGAAACCAGTGACTAAAGGAAGGGATGAATCTAAATACATTCTGTGTTTTCAGTTGACTGTTTTCAGTTTATTTGATTCTTCTTCCCCTGGGATGCTTTTGCTTATAATGAAATTTCTTCTGGGACATAAAACAACTTCCAGGTTGCTTGTTCTGGGTATCGTAACAAGAAAGGAAGAGAAAACAGCAGCCTTACAAGTACAGTTTTTCTGTAAAATGGTGTGAGTCTATGGGAATGAAAGAGATTTTCATAAAGGACGTAATTAGTGTGAGGCTTCTTGCGTAACCTTCGTATTATCAGTGTTTAATGGTATCACTGAAAGTAAGGAACTGTTTAGCACAACTAGTAGATGAAAATGAGTTATGGAGTTTTGAGTTTGTGTGTGGGCAAAAATTATAGGGTGTTTCTCTGTGTTCAAATGGAAAGCAGAACCAGAATTTGAATTACTTTGATATTTTGAAAAACAAAACAAAAAAATATCGTCAGCAAGAAAAATTGTGAAGTACCGAAATAGCTATTTTTTTTATTTCCCCCTTTCTGTTTGGGGGAAAGAAGTTGAACTGGTTTCATGCTTCTGTATCCTATTAGTTCTTGGAATTTCTGGGGTGGGAGAACACCCTCTGGAGTTCATGAGGGTGGCTCATAATGTGTGCACAGCACAGTGGCTCTGCTGAAGAGGGTCCTGGGGTTTTGGTGGTTTTTTATTTGAGTCTTGAAATCTCTCTAGAAAACTACTTTGAAAATGCTTTTTAAGACATAGTCTAAAGAAAGCTGGTTGATACAGGGCACATAGCTGTGTGTCGTGTGTTTTATTTGGCTTGGAGCAAGTCCAAGTGTCATTAATCACCAATGTCTAAATGCTTCAGCTTTCTTCCTAGTGATACTAAACCAGGGACAGTGAAAATGTGCCTAATGTGAAATGACCCTAAAATAGTACGCCATCTATCCTCCCTAAAAACAAAATGGAAAGAGTAGAGCATACTCTGAAATGTGTACATTGTGCATCATCTTGTGTTTTTGTGGGGGTCCCTTCCTGATATTACTGGGAGGAGCAAGTAGAGAAAGGCGAACGCAGTTTGTGGTTTACTTAGTTCTCTGTTAAGCTGAAGGTATCCTCTATTCTCTCTTTCTCACAACTAGAAGATAAACTCCCTGTTTATCTCTAATCGGGGTTAATTAAAGCCTTAGGGCAATGCTGAGACCCTGCCAATGGCCGGAAGGCAGCCCCTCACTGTAGGGAACAGAGAGGTAACCATGGGCTTGTTGCAGGCTCTGATAATACAGCTGTGCTAATTCTTTCTGAAAATACAGGAGTGAACTTTTTTTTTTTTCTCTTGACAAATAGTTCTGTTCATTTATTCATTCCTGGCTGTTTTATCAAAAAGTGGTATGAAGTTTCTGGTTTAATGTGTGTGCTTGCAAATCCGTGTTAAGAAACAGAAACCTTCTGGTTCTCTATATGGTAATGCAGGGACTACACAGGCAGCCACGGCAGCCATTATGCACGCAGCAGGAGCATTTGCTGCAGCCAGGGATGTGTGTCATCTTTTATTGAGGGGCAGGAGAAGGGAGGAACAGGCAAGTACATATGTGCTTGCCAGGACAATGAGGTTTTCTTTTACTTCTTATTGCAGTCTTGTTTTCCTTACAAAAAGTCAAGTATGAGAATAAAAGCAAATATTTTCATTGGCATTATTTGTTTTCCTGGACAGGAATATATTGATTAGCTATTGGTGATGTGCATTTGAAAATACTTCAGTAAGTGTTCCAGGTATCTGCTTAAAATATTTTAAAGCTGCTAAAGATTTGCTCCTAGGGAATCCCTCTGATTCACACCACGCCTATGTATTCAAGAGTGTTCTACAGCAGCTTGAGCTGGGAAGGAAATGCACTTGTTCAGTGTGTTACATTTACGTGGAGTTTTGTATTAGGTGCAAAGATGACATCAGAAAGTACTGTGATCATCTCTTACATAATAATTAACTATAGCACAACCATGATTATCCATATGTCACAGGGAGAGTGATTATATTCAGGCAATCAAGGGATTTTACAATGTAATTATTAGACACTGGGGAGACATGACCCTGTTTAGGGTAACAGGGAGCTATGGTTAATTGATGTTAGGATAATCAAACTTTTACTGTTTCATTATTCTGGGAACCTAGGCTTTGCGAGAAAATGTGTGCATGTGCTTAGAAAAAAGAAGCCCCAAGCATATGAAAATGTAAGTCTAAAAGTGAATCTTGAGGTTATGCTTGCTGTACTAAATTACTGCTATGGTTATGAAGTGTTGAGAAAGCATTTATATTGTCTGTAAATCATCCCCATTTTACATCACAGTGAAAATTTAATACGTCTTGATTCTGAGTATTTTGTAAAGGTATCTGTTTTCCTAAGACATCAAAAATGACTAGTTTTTTCCAAGTCAAACTCAAAAATTGAAGGTGTTTTTTCCTGCAGCCAAGAAATTTTTGTTGTTTTGTCTCTCAAAAGAAAACCTTTGGTATGTGTATGGTCTGAGCATTTTGACAGAAAATACAATTGATGCAGTCCCCCTTCAGCTTCATTGTCTTCTAGTTTAGAACATGAGACCAGAGGAAATGGCCTCAAGTTGCATCAGGGGAGGTTTAGGTTGGATATTAGGGAAAATTTCTTTACCAAAAAGGTTGTCAAGCACTGGAACAGGCTGGCAAGGGAAGTGATGGAGTCGACATCCTTGGAGGTATTTAAAAGGCATGTAGATGCTTTGCTTAGGGACATGTTTCAGTGGTGCGCTTGGCAGTGCGCCATGGTTGGGTCAATAATCTTAAAGGTCTTTTCCAAACGAAACGATTCTGTGAGGACATAAAATACAATTTCATTTCATTAGAGTTCATTATGAAGGGGTTTACACTGTGCTACTGTAATACTGAACCTCTGAAATTTCTAATAACCTGCCTTCTCGAAGATGTGCAGATTGAGTATAGCACTGCTATGGCCTCTTACTGAAAGTTTCTCTCTCCTTGTCGTCATCTTCTCCTTCTTCCCTCCTCTCCCCCCCCTTCCTTGAAACAGAGTAATTTCTGAAAACTCTTCAGCAATCCTATCTCCATGTAAATTAATACTGTAAATTGTGCTGCTAGTGAGGGTGGAGGGAGTAGTTAGAGTGGGTGGGGGGAGAGAAGAATTAAAATCATTCCAATAAATGGTTTAATTTATGCCTCAGCAGTTAAGCATGCTCCTGGTTAACAGAAATACCCTTCAGCTACACAGGATTTGGGAGGGTTGGAGGGCACTCATTTGCACATAAATAGCCATTAACTGATAAATTCCCAGAGGTCTCCTGTTGCATGCTAGTGGTTCTGACCTAGTTAGCTAGCTTAAATTTGTTTTACAGAATTATTATAATGCCATCCTTGGTACTTAAACTTTGTGATTAATGCATGCCTCACAATACAATTAAAGTATAATTACACAGTTTTACAGTTTGCTATCATAGTGTTATTATTATTAAAAAGAGCGGATTTTGCAAATATTAGAAGAATTAGGGTTCTGATACCCATCACTTTGCTCTTAAGTGATTATGTTAAATGGGACCCCTTTATGTCTGAAGAATGAAGTGGAAAGAGGAGAATCATTAACTAACATATCAGATGGTTTCGAAGTGATTGAGGAAGAGGTGTGTGGTTGGGTTTTTACACATCTGTAGAGGATAGGTGCAAATACCTTTTGTTCATCATTGCCAGCTGCCTGTGACATGCTCTAGCACATCTGTGCTTCTGTGCTTAAAAAAAGTTTCATACTAAACATCTAATCTCTGTAATCTGTTAAAAATCATTTGCATGTGTTAAACATCTGATTTTATTATACTTCATTGAAGCTTTTCATTACAGGGACAGATTTTTTCATATCTTATTATACACACTAATGGCCAGATAACAGAGGTCCAATAGATCTGTGTAGTGTAGGTTAGGATGTGCATGCCCAGATGATACAGATCTTTCTCTTGCACTCTGGAAACTCAGAGCACTGCTCTGTGAGGAATGCTTCATCTTTTCCATTTGTGTGCATGAATGTATTGTATACTGGCTGCAAATAACAGTAAGTCATAAGTACTGCTATTTTTACCTTGTGTTACCTGACCTCCTCTATTTTTCTGGCTAAATTTAGTTCTGTGGCTCCTGTTCATTCTTCAAGGAGTGATCCAGGGATCGCTAATGTTATTTGACCCAAAAATCACTGCTATACTGCGTATTTCTTCTTACATCCTTTTCCTTTTTTTCTTTTTTTGCCGATGCATCTACACCAGAAAACTTAGGTCTTTAACAATTAATACAATTAGCAAATCAAAGGACTTAAAAATATTTTAAAATAGTATTTCCCTGCTCCAGTGTAACTTACAAATCTAATTTTATTTTCTTTACCTGTGAAGATGTTTTAGGGCATGCTTCACTGGTGGGAAATGGAGTGGTTGACACATTTTC
Organism: Strigops habroptila; assembly: GCF_004027225.2. Lineage (NCBI taxonomy): Eukaryota > Metazoa > Chordata > Aves > Psittaciformes > Psittacidae > Strigops > Strigops habroptila. Next base: position 21,764,629 of record NC_044282.2, read on the forward strand.
TGAACTACACTTTCTGTTCTTCTAGGGCTCTTAAGGTTACACTGTAACTTTTTTTTTAGCTATAATTGCACAATGGAAACTCCAAGTGGTGTACAGAAATCGAATGTTGCACCCTGAAGTCTTATTTGGTACAGTGTCTGGGATTTCATTTTTGCTTAGTTTAATAAGACCTGTTGCTTTTGTGGTTTTCTGGTTTTATTTAGTTGTGTTATTCATTTCTTTAACAATGAAAATATTTCTTCTTTTTAATTCCAGAGAACACAAGGAGTAAAAAGCAAATAGAAATCTTTTCCTTAGCATGACTCCTTTCACATCTGTAATTTTAGTCTGTATTTATGCTACGACAGTGATATAATCTCTGCTTTTGCTAGTATCATTTGCTGTCGTTGAGCTCAGAAAGCATTGGTCATTATTACTGATGCATGGAAGCATGTGAGCAGGTAGCCAGTAATTATGCTTGGAAGGATTTACTATATTTCAAGGCTTCCCACTTGAATATTCGTGAATTGGTTTTATTTCCAGTTTTTTAAAAAATACTACATTGAAGTGATTTAAATCATTTTCATGTGGCACAGCAAAAAATGCAAAGGCACATTACCAGAAAGAAACGGTCAGCAAGAAGAGCTGTTCTGCAAACTTGGCTTGCAACAACTACCACATTATGTGGAAAAAACAGTTATCCTGTAATAATGAGACTAACGAATTCAGAAATCCATTGATTGAACTGGCTCTGGGTAGATTATGTGCAGGCTTGCTTTAAGGAGAGAAATTTATGAAATGTTTGCTGCATCCAGCAAGCACTGCTGCTATAATACAGCTGCCTCCTCAGTGGTTTGCTTTGATCCTGTGGAATGAAAGGACAGGAGGATCAGCTCAGGTCTAAATGAGATTACAGCTGGTTCGGCAGCTTATCTGGTCTAATGCCAACTAGTGTGGCTTTGCACGTCCTAAGGGGTTTACAACAGAAACTGTTTATTGAGTATCATCGGTTTACTCAACACAAGCAGGCTAATCCTTCCCAGCCTCAGCATGTTGTAGGATTGTGTATGAGCCAAACCAAAAGCTGGTGTAGCCAGGGCCTCCAGAGCCCTTTGTCTCGCTTCATATTGATTTTTTTTACCTGTGTTAAAGACAGTAAAAAATAAAACCAATAACCAGCCCTATTGTGAGCAAAAGGTTAATCTGACCTAAAAATCTTACAAAAGCATCTTTTAACCCTGGAAGGGATGGTAGCCTTTGTCTGACTTTTCACTCAAGGGATTTTCTAGTTTAAGGTTTTGAAGAGCAAAACAAGAAAACCACGACAAACATTTAACTCTGTGTGTCTTGCAAGGTCTCTGAATTCTTCCAGCAGCTGCACAGAGAACTTTAAGCAGTTATTTCTGACATTATTAACAAGGTGTCATCTATCTGTGGTAGGTGATGCTGTGTAGCAAGGACATGACATACTAAACATAGGCAGAGTGATAGGTGTCCCTTCAAGGCTCATGCTGGTTTTTCACTGTAGTGGTTTTTGTGTGAAAACATCAGGAAATGCCTTTATCAGCTGATTTCTTAAAAAAGCCACAATTCTCGATGAATGCATCTTAAGGATTAAAAGAAGTACCAAACAGGCCCATAGAAGCAGAATGTTTTAAAAAATTCTGTGTGGCAAATTTTTAAACTACATCCCTTTATGTTTTGATATGAAATACAATGGAATATTAGATATAATATTTATTGAGCATGTTTCCTGTCTGAGGTGAGTCTTTTTTGAAGACATTGTAGCATGTGTCAGGATACTATAAATCAAATATTTTTTATAGTATAGAGAAAGAATAGATTAAACTGTAGGAAGCCTTACAGAGTAGTAGTAGTATATTTACACTGAAAAGAAATACAGTACGATATTGAATCTGCATTGTTGGCATTATGTAGGATTTTATTAGATTCGTGTACTTGTATACTGTGCATATTATTGGGAGTAATTAAATCAGTTCTGCCTTGATGCAGGGAAGAGAGAATTTGGTGGCAGACCGATCTGTCATCGGCTGCATGTGGCAGACTTAACCTGGGAACTGTTTTGAAGGCTGATGAATACTATCTAAAAGAAAAGACGGCACAAGTTGAGGAATTATGAATGGCTGTTTTCTGTTTACTTCACCTAATTGGAATGAATGTCTATTTTAAGCTATATGTAAGCAAAGAGGTTACCATGGATACCATGGAGGCTTTATGAGTCTTGTGTGGGGAAATTGCTAAAAATGATGTTTAAGGTAAATGTGAACTTCACTAATACTTCAGCCTAATGGCCAAAATGTGTACAAGTTTAAAACATAGTATTTATCAAATCACTTGCATTTTATCAAATCTAATCTTAAGGCAATAGGTTGCTCTCATGTAACATTACACTTTTAGCACATTTGGAGATAAAAGCTATTGTTCGTGATTGCTTAAATCTTTTTGTTCAATCATCTGAACAGTGCAAATCAAAGCATTTTGTCAGACTGTGAGAAGTTTCACTGGATAATGCTTCCCACACACGCAGGTCACCAAATAAATTATCTGCACGATTTTACAGCATAGCTGGTGCTGGAAGTTAAATGGGTGCCCAGTGGTAGAACTCATAAAACATTTTCCTGTTAACACTACCAGGCAGAATTGACATTGTTGATGGTAGCTTTGATCTAATAAACTATCAGTTCTAACAGTGATTTTTACTGTGTTTCAGAAGGGATGATGATAAAAGTTTAGCAAGCCTACCGTTCTTCCTGGATGACAGAAAATTAGCTCTACTGTCTGTATTACCAATGTTGAGAACAATGTTAGTAGGGGATATTTTGTACCCAAAGTAATCTCCTTCAGTAAAAAGATGTATTATACAAACAGTATCCTTTAACACAACAGATACTCCATAAAGAACAAAATTGATTTTTCAGGAAGGAAATAAAATACTTTGTTTCAGAACTTGAAAACAATGTAGTTCATTGTCTTGAGCACAAATTTGCCTGACTTCCAAAATCTGTTTGCTTTCTTGGAGAGAAAGATTTTCCTAAACCATTTACAGTATATGACTCCCAGCAGGTTGCTAGAGAGTATCCATATGTGTATAGTTTTTTATTTTCTGCAAAGGCAGCTAGAGGAGCTGGAGCAATTTCATTTTAAAGAAGAAAACTTTATTTGAACTACAGTTCCTCTCTGATACAGTCTTGTTTTAAATTAAGAGAAAGACAAAAATCTTGAAGTATTTTCTCAGGCTTCCTACCTGATAAATAAGAATGGCATGATAATGACAAAGTGTTTCATGTGCAATGGTAAGGTCTGTTACTGGAAATTATATTTGGAATGTCTGAAGAGGTAATTGTGGGGTTTAGTACTTCTAGTTTGGTTTTTTTCAGTATTTAAGGTTTGTATTTTGCTACTGTTCTTTTGCATCCCCCCTTGTGTAGTTGTCCTCAGAGTCCATTTCACACCTCCTGATCAGATCGGGAAATTTCAACTGAGATTATACCAACTCAGCATTTGAATTTCTGCAGCCAGAATGCCTGTGTTACAGTTTGTCTTCTTGGTACTTGAGTTTGGGTAAGAACACGTTCAATGTGAGAAACTGCATTTCTAAAGCTAGATAAAAGAAACACATTTGAGAGATGTGGTGAAGTTGACCTCAGTGAATTTGTTCCAAGCAATTTGCCAAACTTTGATTTTTTTCATAGTGTGTCTAAGAAGGATTTAAATGTTTTTTACGTGGCCATAAATTTACCATCACATCTCAAATTGTAAGTTTTTCCAAAGCAATCTGTATGCTTCTGATCTGTTTGAATTGAAACACCGTGAGCTTATACAGTGATCCACTTTAGTACAGTATGTGGGTGTCTGTTCTCCAGTGTGGGGAGTCCATTAAACTACTGGGCTCTCAATTGTAAGAAATCATCTGTTTAAGGTCAATCTGTTAAGCTTTAAAATTTTTTTTAGGTATTTTTACATTTTAAGAAGTGTAAACAGTAGCTTAGAGAAGATACTAATCTGTCTCATCATAATAGTTCTCTGTCAACTGGTGTTATCCTGATCTCAGAGTCCCACAGAAGAGCTAAAGGCAGGATTTTGGAAATGATCGTACTTAAAAATAGGTTTCAGTACTGGCCTGTGAGAATTAGTTGATTGGCCTTTCAGTCACACTGCATAGTTGTCATTTCTTGTGGGATTTTTTTGCGAGCAAGATAGTAAGGAATTGGTAAAAAAAATCTTAGCTTGTAAGAAGTCACAAAGTTTGTTGTAATAGCTATTGTGTAGTTACAGACAGGTACACTTCATTGCCCTGCTGGTGCTCCAGAAGAATGTGTTGCAAGTACATTATGTTGTATAAGTGAGCAGCATATTGGGTTCCCAGTACAAAAAAAAGCCCATTAAAATACTAACCTAAGTCCAGCAGAGGACCACCAAGATGATTAGGGGCCTTGAGCCAATGCCCTGTGAGAGGAGACAGAGAAAACTCGGTTTGTTCATCCTTCAGAAAAGAAGGCTAGGATGGGAGATGGAGGGAGGCATTTTACTGTTTTGTACAACTATCTAATGAGGTGGTTATAGATAAGATCTGACATCAGACCCATCACAGACGTGTGTAGAGGTAGTAAGCGATGGACTGAGATTGTGATGAAGGAAGCTTTTATTAGACATAAGGGTAAAATTTTCAGAAGATAGTCAAATGTTGGAACAAGTTTCTAAGTCAGGTTGTAGAATTTCCCTCTTCAGGGTTATTCAAGATTGGCATTACTTTGAGCACTCATTTTTTCAGTGCATTTCTACTTTATTTCAATTTCTCAGATAAACCGCATTCTTATTCTTACTATAAATTATATTCATGTATGACTCATAATGATGCAGAAGGTTTCCATATGTCTTCATCAGAGATTTGAGCCAGCAATGTGCTGGTTCAAATCTGTGATGGTATCCTGTGCTGCAGTAATCAGAGCCAGCAGGTGGAGGGAGGTGATACTTCTGTTTATCACTGGTGAGGCCACATCTGGAGTACTGTGTTTAATTCTGGGCTGCCCAGCACAAGAGACATGGACATACTGGAGAGATTCCAGGGAAGAACTACATGAATTGTGGGACTGAGGAAAGGTTGAGTGAGGTGGGACTGTTTAGCCTGGAGCAGAGAAAGCTCAGGGGGATCTTACTAGCATATAGAACTCTCTGAAGGGAGGGTGCAAAGAAGGCAGAGCCAGGGTCTTTTCAGTGCTCCCCAGTGATCATGGGCCAGAGACAATATGCACAAACTGAAATGCAAGAAGGTCCCTCTGAACAGGGACCTCTGGGGGTGACCAATCACTGGTACAGGTTCCTCAGAGAAGTTGTGGAGTCTCCTTCCTTGGGAGATATTCAAAAGCCATATGGACATGGTCAAGAGTAACTAGCTCTAGGTGTCCTTGCTTGAGCAATCCAGACAAGATGACTTCCAGAGGTCCCTTCCAACCTCAACTGTTCTGTGATTCTCTGATTTCTCAGTAAGAATTGAGAACATGGGTTTCGTACTCAACAGTATGTATTCAAGGCAGGACTATTGCATATAATACCAGGATATTGTTGCATGTGTGCCATCTTTTTAGAACTTTGCAAGCAAAGAGCTCACTTAGAAGGCCTTAGAAGGGATTGGGTGGATCTTTCTTTCGAATATTTTGAAGAGGGGTGGACTTTAACAGAGAGCAAATGGTGCTAAGTCAGCTTATTTGCTATGACCCTCAAGTCTCTGGTTGTAACTCTGTCCTGCTCTGATGGCAAGCAGGAAGAGCTGTCATGAAAGGTCGATAACAATGACCTTGTGTACCAGCAGTGATTTGCTGCTTCCAGCTAAATACATAGCAACTAATACTGTATGTTCCCTATATGACAGATATTAGTATTTCTGTTCTTAATAAGCTATAAACTTGAACAAAGATCATGTGAACAGACTTCCTGTTCTTTCAAATATACTTTGTAAGCCAAATTTAGTCTTACATTTAAAAAGAATAAAAAATAATGGAAAGATGTCCCTATAATTTATAAAAATGTAATTACAATTTTTCAGTAATTTTCTAAGAAATCTTTTATACAAAACATTACCTCCATTTAAAACAAACAAATAAAACCCTCAAAAACAAAAGGTGAAGTGCCTCATGGTCTGGATTGATCACAAAGCCCCTAGTGGCTCCTGCAAGCTCCCCACCATTGATGGTGGACAAATGTGTTTTGTGTTTTTCTTTTAAACTCTCATGATGTGAGATGATGTGCCTGCAGTGCAATAGAGGTTGAGGCATGTTTACTGTTCTGAAGTTTTGCATATGGTACAGAAATTTATTGGGGAAATTTGTCTTATTTTGATCGAAAATAGTTGTAACGACAGTCTGTTATAAAGATTGCTATTCAAAATAAGGCTTTTAAGAACTGAAATGAAGGTATTTTAAGTTCTGTGAAATAGTAATGGTTTAGAAATGTTAGGTTTGGTTTAGGTGGGGTTTTTGTATGTATGTGAACTAAGAAAGGGGAATAAACCAGCTTAGGATAGTATTGATTTCAGTGCAGCCTGTCCATTTTTTCCTTCATTTTTGACTATTTGTTCTTTCAGAGGATTAAAAAATTCTGAATCTGACCTATGCTGGAACTTTGCTTAGGCAAACTAAAGGTCTTTTTAACTGTTTGCTTTTTCTGTGTTGTTTCTTTGAAAAATTTGAGCACTGACTTACCTGTTCAAACCAACGAGATGACTCCCAGTGCTTTGACCAGTGCAGAACCTAGCAAAGCACTTGGCTGAGATCTGTGAATGGGTGAGCCCTGCTGATGATGAAATGAGTTACCTGGATTGACTCCCCTGGGACTTGAGATTTTGTAACAGCAGAGGGTCACTGTGTATGTTTTGTGTGTTCCAGTTTATACTTTGTGTTAAAGATACGAAGAAAACAGCAATCTTAGCATATGCATGCATAATATAGGGGAGAAGCTAACTGGCTGAATACTGGTGAAGGTAATGGAGGAAAATTGCAGTTGGGCTCAAATCAGCTGTCTGTTTTCCCCAAGACTATTCTACAAGCTGAAATGTGAACTAGTTGCACTGAATTAATGCAGGTTGTCTTTGCTGCTCTTGCAACCCTATCTTAGTTAAATGTGCTTAGGAAAAGACAACAGCTCTCTGGCACAGATTTGCTAGGGTGGCTGAAGCGGATGTAATATTCCCTCCCAGCAGACCTAGCCCATGCAGGCTAGAACTGTGTTGCTTGCATTTAAATTATGGTCATAACAACTTGTCTTTTCAGTGATGTAGTTAAACCCTTTGAGAAGGGTTAAGGAGAAAGTGCTAACTAATATTCTGCAGCTCTGAATGTTTGGCTTTTTTGTACCTTTTTTGTACCTTTGTGTTTTAGGGTTGTGTGTCAGTTCCTGTTAATATCTTTACATTGTCTTTGAGCATAGTAGAGATGCTGGGGATTTCTTGTTCTCCCTGTATATTTTAAAAGTATTACTGAGCACACACAACATGCTGTCACAGTGAACACAGGGTTCTCTATTACTGTGCTTAGCTATCGAGAGGATTATATTAAACTTGGTAACCTTGCTGAAGCCCCTTTGTACATTGCTGCTATATTGATAATCTTCACATGATTCAACTGCAGTTGAAAACCTTTTATTCACAGCATTAACACTTTCTATCCCAGTGAAGTTTAGAATCTTCCATAGCAGGAGATGAGCTCTTTGATGTGCAGATCATTTATCTTTTTTAATTTTATTTTATTTTTGTGGTCCTGCAGTTGTTGCCTTGGATAGTTCTTCATACACCTTCATACACCCCTTCGAACACTTGGGTGTATGTAGGGAATACTCATCAAGCCTAAACCATTCAAAATAGGGTAAAACAATTTATAGATGAATGAATTACTGGTTAACTAAGGAACCATTATGCTGCTTGCTTGCAAAATAGTGAATGCTTTAGGAAAATATTTGTGTTCTAAAAGAAATCTGCAATAACATTTTAGAGTAATTAAGAAAAACATTTCCTAGTGTTACATCTAAGAATAAAGAAACAGTATTACCTACAAATCAGTAGATACAAGGAGCAATATAAGATGTGTTGACATTTTGTATCGGTGATCATACTAAATCATAGAATGGTTGGGTTGGAAGGGACCTTAAAGATCATACAGTTCCAACACCCCACCATGGGCAGGGACACCTTCCACTAGACCAGGTTGCTCAAAGCCCCATCCAGGCTGGCGTTGAACGCTGCCAGGGATTGACGAATGCAGATCTATTAATGAACAGCTTTCCTCTAAAATTTAGAGTTAAATGCATAGAATATAATTGGAACTTATTGCCCCGTGCTCAGATTCGCACATTGTAGAATCACAATTTTGGTGGCGCTTGTTTTACCTCTCTTTAAAGTAAATGGAATCCAGCCAGTAAAAAAGAATTTCAAGCTTTCTTTTCTTTTCTTTGTCCATGATTTTATTTTATGCTAGTTCTTTTCTAAATACTTGTTGTTTCTTGTAATTTAATAAGAAGTGTTTCTGGTAGACTGCTGGCTTATTTCTCCATATATTCAAGACCTTCATCAAGCATCCAGTGGAAAATCCAAGTGTTTATATGACAGCTTTCACTTGCATCTCCTGACTGTGGCATCTCTGTGGCCTGGATCATTGCAGGTCTCACTGCATCCACAGTCATCTAGGGGAGTCAGATGGATAGAAGAGGCTGATGATAACACATTCCAGGTCTCTCTTCTGCCATATAGTGCATGGGGGAAAGGTTGCTGCAGGAAGAATGTGATGAAAGAAGAAGAGGTATAATACAGGAGGGAGAGCTGCCTGTGCTTGGGGGTCACTTCATTTGTGTGGTTTTGGTATTGTTTTGGGGGTTTTTTTTTCTTTATCAGTTAAACTTTTTAGCAGTTGCTGTCTGTCCACTTTCCTTTTTGAAGAATTTCCACTTTTCTTTCTGCAGCTCCATGAGTTTTAAAATAGCCTTTTGTCTCTGCCAAGTCTGCTGATGGTATTGTGGGGACTTTTGCTGGTCTCCAGTAAAGGGTGGAATGTTCAGGCTAGTGCTTCTTTGGTCTTTGTGCAGCTTTTGCCTTCCTGTTGAAAGAAGTAAAGGAGTATAATTTGAATTGCACCTAGATTTTGAGACGTCTTTGTCACGTCTGAGTGTTCCTTCTTTCTAAAAGTCCAGAAGGTGAGCTCCCAAAGAATGAATATATTTAAAGTTTTAAGGGATGGCCGTATTCAGAGATGCTGCAGCTTGACAAACTATCAGCTCTTACTTTGAACACTTGGTTTGAAAACTTTCAAGTGGATTAGGTCATGGTTGCTTTTGCCAATTTTAGTTATTCCTGGATTGGGAAAATAGATTAAGCAATGAGAGGTAGCTTTGCTGATTATATATCTTAACATAATATATTAATGTTTCCATATTGCTGTGGAAAAGACAACTGTCTTAAATCCTGAGACTTTCAGTTCACTTTTTTTTTCTGTGCTACATGATGTTTGCAGTGTTACACTTAAATCTAAAGAATTTAGTCAAGAACATAGATCTACCAAATTCCTCTGTATTTGTTTCAGACAAAGAGCCACATTTCTTGAATCATATTTCTCTAAAGAAGTAGCTGCCAAGCTATGTATTATAGCATCTGTTGTTTAAAAAGAAATATGTTAGGAAAATTGGCTTAAAATTTGAATAGTGTATATTTGCCACTTTTGCTTACTGTGGGGTCAGCTGCAATGGTTATGCTTTGGGTCCTTTGTGAGGTTTTTTTAATATAAACTTAAACTTGGAAAACTTGATAAAGAGTGCTGGTTTTGATTTACTTTTTGTTTTAAATGTAATTAAATGCTTTTAATTATGCAGTTGATGGACCTGCTTGTAAAAGATACATAAAACAAACAAACAAAAAACTCAAACAGAAAATAGTAAAAATATAATTGCATGTGATATTATTAAAAATTTGTAAGAGCAGGATACCCTATCTGTGGATAGTATAATTATTTAATTACTGACAACTTGCATCATCTGTACTAATGCACTTTCAGGTAACGTGAGAAAATATTGCTATTGCTTTACTTGCATTATACCATTTTAAAGGGTCTGTCACATTTTCCCTACTCTTTCCTATGTTTTTTAGTGAATATCCCAAGTAATGTCTAAGAAATGAAACTTGGCTTTAGTCTTCAAATCAGTAAAAGGAAATAAAATAGTTGTTTAAAGTGGTTAACTGTTCTTAAAGTATTTGAATCTTCAAAGAGCTTTATGTAATTTCCTGAATGGGTTTATTAATGAGTAAGGATCATTTAGTTTAAGGTATTTTCTGTTGATATTATTTACCTTGGAAAGGTGACCCTGAGCTAAATTGCAATGTGTGATTCGAATGCCCATGGGCTGCCCTTTATTGGTTTGATTGGGGGAGATTATCTGGATTTCTAATATACTTTAATTACTCCGCTTATATAAATTGTCACATTAGAAGCTTCTTAACTGTTGAGTCTGTTCTGTCAATGATCTACTAACAATAGGAATATACTAGGCTCTTCCACTGAGATTTGAAGGTTTATGCCATCAATGAAATAATTGGAATGGCTCTGTTTAAACCCGCTGTATCTTCAATAGGAAAGAGTATGTCATCTGCTGCTATTCAGGCAGCAATTGATGTATGGTAAATTGAAAGGATCTGTAGCCTTTTTAATTTTGTTAATATGCATTTTTTCAATTAAGGGAACATAATGCAAAATACGTTTTAGGATGTTTAAGGGTGATGTTTTCCTGATGTGTGTGTGGAAAAAAAAAACCAATAAAACAGAAAACAGTATGATTAAGATTTCTGGGTGGAGAAAGGCAGAGTATCTTTTAGCAGTGATTAGCTAAGGTTTTACAGAGAAGCTGTAATTGAAATGGTGCCCTAATGTCTATGTGTGTCTTTTGCAGCCTAAGCTAGATGCACTGGTATTTTTATTTATCTCTCTCTATATATATATATATCCATCTGCACACACATATAACCAAGTCCTTTAAATTATGGTCTGAATCACCTCAGTCCTAGAGTGTTATGGTGATTTAGGCCTCTTTTGACCTTTTACTCCTGAGTACTAGGGCATCTGCCTGCCTGCTATCTCTGTTCATATGAGCTACGAGGGTGCCAGAACTTGGAAGACTCCTTTCAAAAGGTGTAGGGGTCTTCCAAGATACTATGGTCTGATGGCCTACAGTAATGGGCCCAGCCGAACAGAACTTGTTTGTCATCTGCAGCATGCATGTCTTATACAACAACCCACTCTTGCCTCCTATGTGGGACTTTGTCTACTGCCAGCCTACAGAAAATGCAAAGTGAAGGATTGAATCCAGTGTGTGTGGTGGGTCCACAGATGTCTGATTCAGTGTCGGGAAGAACAGAAATCTGTGTGCTTGGAACAGTAGAGTCCCACTGCTGAAGATAGGTACTTAAATGTGTTTTTTGTGGGTTTTGTTGTTTGTTTGTTTTTAAATGACAGCAGTCCAAATGATTAAATATCTGTTACCTAGTGACTAGGACATAAAATGGGAAGGAAAGGGTGTCATAGGCTCCATTCTACTCTGCTCTTGTGAGACCTCACTTGGAGTACTGTGTCCAGTTCTGGTGTCCTAAACATAAGAAGGACATGGAGCTGTTGGAGCAAGTCCAGAGGAGGGCCATGAGGATGATAAGGGAGCTGGAGCACCTCCCATATGAAGACAGGCTGAGAGAGTTGGGGCTGTTCAGCCTGGAGAAGAGAAGGCTGCGTGGAGACCTCACAGCAGCCTTCCAGTATCTGAAGGGGGCCTATAAGGATGCTGGAGAGGCAGTTTTCGTTAGGGACCGAAGTGATAGGGCAAGGGGTAACGGGTTCAAACTTAAACAGGGGAAGTTCAGGTTAGATATAAGGAAGAAGTTCTTTACAGTGAGGGTGATGAGGCACTGGCACAAGCTGCCCAAGGAAGTTGTGAATGCTCCATCCTTGGCAGTGTTTAAGGCCAGGTTGGACGGAGTCTTGGGTGACATGGTTTAGTGTGTGGTGTCCCTGCTCATGGCAGGGGAGTTAGAACTAGATGATCTTAAGGCCCTTTCCAACCCTAACTATTCTATGATTCCTTGTTCTAGGATTTCACATTTTTGTCCAGTGACTGACTTAATATAAAACTCGTAATCAAGAGCAAAGCCTGATCCCAAAACAGTCTATCAGAACTGAACCCAGGTGCCCACCACCCTGAGGCTCATTGGTTGTTACATTTCAAAAAATGTGTATTTCAGGTTTAAAAAGGCAGGCAGCTCCTGCTGCACCTTCTACAACCTGCTTTTTTGGTGTGCGTTAGTCATGCTCAGATTTCTGGGGCCCAGTAAACAGAGATTGTGGGTTAGATGCTTAGCTCAAGGCTTTTGTGTGGCTGAATTGCGGGCATATAGGGAACTTTCTGGTCAAAAGAGAGTGATCTGACTAAGAGAGCACTTTAGGAATTATGATTCAGGAGTCTGAGATCTATTTGTGCCCTGCTTTTTAACCATTATATCCTCTTATACTTTTGGATCTCATCCAAATCTAATGCATGTCTCTTTGTGTGTATTTTTCACACTGTTGTGCCTCATGAAGGCACATTTTAACACTGACATGTATGACATTGTGCAAGTCTGTGCCATAAAAAACTTAAGCATTTGATAAAAATCCTGGATTTTAGAATTCTGAAAGCATCCCTCTTCCCTTGTTAGCCTTCCCTACCTCCTCACACCAATCAGTGTTCATCATACACATACATATCCAGGCATATTATTTGGACATCCTTTTTGCAGTAAACATTTAAACATGCAGTTTATTGTGAATTATTGAAGCAAATTAAACTGAAGGAAGAACACTTAAACATGATTTAATAAATACTGATCTGACGGGGCCATGCTAATGTTTTATAATCTTGCATCATGATTTTTCCAGTCCTGTTTGTACAGCCAGCAGTACAGCTGTAGTGGTGACAATGCTCATTATGCTTACACAGTGCAGACACTTTCATTATAAACTGTGGGATTTTTTCAAATGTTTCTTTTAATGGATGGGAAAATTTATTTTTGGCCTTAAATTAACCATGTTGCTTATCTTTCTGAAAACTATTTTTTAATTCCATAAAGGTGGGTGAAAATTCTGTGGTCCTTTAAGTTTTGTTTGTTGCGGTTTGGGGTTTTTTAATTATCAGAGTGAAAAGGCTGTTGCTCAGATGTGAAGAAACTTTATATATACTTTGTACGTATATTGGTGATACGAAAACAACTTAGGAGATTCTGATTTGAGGTGGGATTGCTGCTTCTGTCTGGTTCCTACTGCAGTCATACCAGTCTCAATATACTGGGTGATATATAAAGGGATATAAAAAAAGAACTTGTACCCCAAAGACCTTGGAAACAGATTTAAAAGAGGACTTGGATGTTTGAATCAGACTTGGATAGAATTTAGTCACTTTTCTCCATGCATGTTTTGCTGAAACAGCCTGAATGTGGAAGTGTCTGAAAGTGTGTAGGTGACTCCATTTTAACCACTAAAGTTCCCTAGGTACCTAAGCTTCTGTGCCCAGAGACACTAAGGCTGTTTTCAGAGGTCTTAGTTGTTTAGCATGCAGCTTATGCACTTCGAGGCCATCAACTTTCAGACTAAAATTCTTGTAAGCGTGCTGTCATTGCACTTACTAAACACGATGATGATCAAGATTAGTCTGCTGGGTGCAGAGCTCTGCAACCCAGCATACCTGCATTCATAACTATGGCCAAGAGGACGAAGGTTTACCTTTTTACACGTTAGGTCAAGTGGTCACATCATTCACCAATGATCAGGAAGCCAAAAGCCTTTACCATGAGATGCCAAATCACCAGTCTCTGAGCATGGTTAGGTTGGGGTGCTTTCTTCTTGTAGGAGCTGGGCATTGTGGAACCACTGTGCAGCTACTGTGCCACTTCCATGAATCCAGATCCATTTCATTTTCATGAATCTGCATGTATAAGAGAGGTAGGATCGTACAGTTTGTTACTTGTAATTTGGCACAGCTCTGTAATACTGCATCTCTTCAGTATGAGAGTGGAGAGACACGGGCACAGGTTGCCCAGAGAAGCTGTGGCTTCCCCATCCCTGGCAGTGTTCAAGGCCAGGTTGGATGGGGCTTTGAGCAACCTGGTCTAGTGGAAGTTGTCCCTGCCCATGGTGGGGGGTTGGAACTGGATGATCTTTAAGGTCCCTTCCAACCCTAGCAATTCTATGATTGAAAGCAGATTTGACCCAGATGCCACATTTTGTTACTGCCTTTGTGCATGCTACTACTGTAGTCCACACATAAACTAGTTTTTCTTTCCTGAATGTTTTGAAATTTTCTGTATGAAAGTAACTAAAAATGTATTCTCCTTCACACTTGCATTATCTTTTATGGTAGTATAAAAGGTTGTGATTTCGGAAATTATATTTATTTAGTGTAAACTATATAGAGAAGCACAGACATGAAAATAAGTAAATGCTTATGAACAAATTACTAATTAGAAGCTGAACAGTGAGTTTGTCATCATGGGAGTTGGAATCCATATAGATTAATAAAGTAAGTGCTATAGTTGCAAATTTCTATAACTATCATGTAACTAAATGGCATAATAGTCAACTAGTTGAATGTCCATACTGGATTATTTACAAAGGCATATGGAGGGCATGCAGCAATCTTTTTCAGCTTAAGCTTGGATAGGACTTGTTACAGGAAATGTGTGTGACTTCTGCCAAAACCTTGCTTCCAGTTCTGGTCACTGTAAGAAGTAACAATTCTGATGGAGTGAAAAGAAGAACTGAGTAGGGGTATTAAAGAAGTACTGATATTTTATGGCATTTGAAGAAAGTGAAATTGAGTGAGTAATTTTGAACTAAATTCTGAATTGCTGCTTGGTAGATACTGTTTGGTCGCTGAAGCTGAGCGCACTACTGTGTAGCAGAGATCTAGTTTTGCACCTGTAGCACTAGCACAAATTTTGAGTGCATCACTGCAGTGAGATTTATACAACCACAGAAAATATGACTAGATAGATTTCTACAGGAAAGCCCAATCTTTTGCTGTACAATACTGTTATATAATTTGGGGGGGGGGGGGGGGGGGAAGGGAAGCAGAAACACCTTTTCTTATGAAATAGAGTAGTGTCTACTGGCACTTCTGCCCTGGATTTTATTTTAGTACCATGTTTATTGTGTAACTTGCTAATCTTTTCAGCAGAAACAAATATGCTTTTCATTGCATTAATGTGGGGTTTGATTTTGGGGAGATCGTAAGCTGATAACTTTATTGTTGTTCACATTTCCAAGTAGCTGACATCACCTTTGTGTCTAGGGTTTGTTGAGAGAATGTAAACCTCTTCTGTCGTCTTTGCTGAAATCAGAACTGTCACTTTATTGTTCTTTGTGTCAGTTAATATCCACATCTCTTCAATTCTCTATGCTGAAATCTTCAAAGCTGCCCCACAGCTGAAGAAGCCTCAACTTCGCACAATCAATTCTCTTGCAGTTACCACCTCTGTGGCAACATTAAAATAGGACCAAGGCACAAAGCATTTGCTGCCAAAATATCAAAATGAGAAACATCATTGATAATCTTACAGTGATGCAAAAAGAGTGAGAATGTTTGGAAGGGAAATCTTCAAATTCAAGTATTATTCAACTTCCATTCATCCGCGGAGAGCACAAAGCCTCTATTACCTGTCTTTGAATCTGAGTGTGATGATGCTTGGTTTCATTTCACTTTGCCTGAGTTTTCCTTGAAAGAACTGATGTTAGTAGTTGAAATTCTAAGCATCAAAGCCATTTATCATTTCAGAAATACTCATATATCTCTACTCAGCCTCCCTAGATTTATCCAGGGGTGTTGGTCCTGCAGGTTTTATTTTTTAATTATTTATTTGCTTCAACATCAAAAGGTCATTCAGGTCCTTTAAAAAGACTTTCCTGAGCTTAATCTTGGCTATACTGGTGTTGTGATTTAAACCCGGCCTGTAACTCAGCACCATGCAGCCATTCACTCACACCCCCCCCACACACTCCATTCCCCCTTCTGGGCTGGATAGGAAGGAGAATTGAAAGAATGTAAACCCCACGGGTTGAGATAAGAACAATTTAATAACTAAAATAAAGTAAAATATAGCGATAATAGAAAGAATACCAATAATAAGAATAGTAATAATAGGAAACAACAAAAGAAGAAATGAAAGCTCAGAAAACACAAGTGATGCACAATACAGTTGCTCACCACCGATACCCAGCCCAACCCAAGGAGCGATCTGGCCTTCGGGGTGACTTCCCCCAGTTTATATACTGGGCATGACGTGCTGTGGTGTGGAATACCCCTTTGGCTAGTTTGGGTCAGGTGTCCTGTCTCTGCTTCCTCCCAGCTTCTTGTGCCCCTCCTCACTGGCAGAGCATGAGAGACTGAAAAGTCCTTGAACAGGGTAAACGTTACTGAGCAAGAACTAAAACATTGGCTTGTTATCGGCATTGTTCTCAGACTAAAATCAAAGCACAGCGCTGCACCAGCTACTAGTAAGGAGAAAAAAAAAACCTAAACAACTGTTACAGCTGAAACCAGGACAACTGGGTAGCTGAGTTCTGTGGATGCTATGGCTGGCCTGGCATGGTCTGGGAGCAGAGGAGCTGGGAGTACCATCCTGTGAAGAAACCGGTGTCTGTATTTATAGCCTGGGAGCCCCTGTAGTATGTGTCCCTGGCAATGCTGGTAGGAGGAGAGAGGTCTTTTCTCATGCTGGGGAGTTCTGAAGCCTAGATCAAATTAAATGACATTATACTGAGTCTGGATACCAATATGTAGCCAGTGCAGATTAAGGACTAATAGTGACTTGAGTTTCCATTATATAGGCAGGCTTCTGCATCTTATGTGTTTTACTTTTTCATCTTGACCTAAAGTTTCATTCTATTTTAGTAATCCAGGCTTGCAAAAGCATGGTTTATCATTGTAAAAGTATGGTTTATGATTTCAATACCTGCAACCAGATAAATGGCTGCAATTCCTTAGGTGTAGGACGTAGAAAATAACCCCTCATGCTACTGCTATATCTATACATCTACACAATCCTCATTCAGGTGGCACAAATATTCCCTTCTTTAATAAACCCAGGGTTTATTTGATCTGATGGCAAAATGAAAACACGCACCTCTTTTTACAGAAATAGGAAATTCATGATTTAAAACAAGTAAAAATCACACCAACTTATGGTAATAAGGCAACTGGTGGTTCCAGAGCTCTTAACACAATGGAAAACTAGATGTATAGTTTCAGAAATGGAGTGATGTTTGATGGTATGCTTGTCTAGTGTTAAAAAAAATAAATGTGGAAGCCTGCATAAAAAGTAAAATTTTATTTATCCATATTTTTATCGAATGAAAAAATTTGTTGGTAGAAGTAGCTGGCTACATCAGCTGCAGCATGTATCGATGCCCCATCGATTCTAAGCATTTACCTTATTGCAAGCATTTGTGTAGGTTACTATGAATAAACATAAATACTGATTTGTACGAGTTGCCCTTCCACTGACACAGAGATATATTACCTTACTTTGGAAGTCTGTACACCCTTCTGCTTTGCATAGATGGCTAAAGGAGATGCAAGACACCCGTCTTTGGAGAGGCAATTTAGAGGAGAGAAAAAGGTCTTTGTGCAATTTTACAGCCTAGCCTGGATGTAAGTAGGGCAGAATTTGGTCCCAGAAGTTTTATTCTTTGCACTTTCTTAACAAAATAAAACAGAAAAGCCCTTTGGTTTTACTATTTAACTTATTTTTTTTGGTAATAGACAAAAATATATTTCTAACTTGCTGCTTTAGCCTTGCTTTTACTTTTTCATTATTTGTCCCCTAGACCTCACTATTTCTACGTTCTTCCCTTTGTGCTTTTTGTAAGAAGGGGATACTCCGAAAGAATATTGCCTGACTTCTTATGCTAATCTCGCTTCTATTTCAATTCATGTTGACTTGGAGAGTATGCCTTGTAAATAGGAGTACCAACTGACATACTAAATATAATCCTTAGTTTCTAAGCATTGATTGTTTTCACAGCATCCTTAAAGGGTAAGCTTCCTTACTATCCAAATATCATGGCTGGGAAACTGAGGCTCACAAAGGCTGTATGACTTATGTGAAGCCACAGAGGGAATAAATGTTGAGTTTAGAATTCCTGGCTTCTGTTCCTGTGTTTGGATTCACGTCGTCTCGCAAAGAAATACTTGATTCCTCCTAATATTACATGCCTTTCTGTGTCTGTTAAATGTAGCCATTCGAAAAGTAGCTGGTACTCAATTCTCTCTCTGTCTGTCCTATTGAAACTAATGAATGCCTGCAGGCAGGCATAAGGTATCGTTACCTTTGACAGCCAGTATGTTTTATGTTTTAAATTATGTGTTAGGCAGGATTTTTGGATACTAATTTGATATAATGAGATGCGCTTCTAATATCAACCCTAGTTCAGGAAGGCCTTGCAGCCAGCCTACTCTTTATTTAAAATTATTCCATTTCAGATGTCCTAATGAGTGCTGTGAGTTGTGTAATTCTTTCATAATTTTCCCACATCCCCAGAAGGGAACTGGTGGCTGGAGTTTTTTCTGGTTTTGTTTTGGTTTATTTCAAATTAGAGTGAGTGCAGAATAAAGATCTGGGGGAAGAGTTTTGTGAAGCAGTTGCTACTGTGAGAATGGCAATTAAGAAAGAAAATATTATAGTCTACAACAGTTAATGTTAAGGCAAGTCTCGATGCCTCTGCTGTTTCCCATTATCTTATAAATATCTTGACTCTGACTTTACAGTGCTGTTTATAGAATTTAATAAAGCAAATGTAATAATGCTGCCTGTGCTTTAATGCACAATCTCAATTGAGTTGACCAGAAGATAAATAGGAACAGGAATGATAGTGCGTTCCTACAGATTGTTTTTAATAAGCATGTTATTTAGTTGATCAGCCTGGTGCAGTAATGCCTCCTATCCTGCTCTACCAGACAAATTTATTAATGCTCCCCCCCCATTTCTCTGGGAACATTGATTCCCTGCAGACATATCTCTATTAAACCTCTAGAAAGTCACAACTTCCAAATTAGATTAAGTAGCAGGAATGGTACTAGAAGAATCAAAGAAAATTGAGTGCATTATTGAATTCATGCCGCATTGTCTCAGGAAGAGATGGGAGTTATGTGTAGTGGTAACTTTTGTCCTTACTGTACTAACAAAGCTGTGGGCACTGCTGTCAAACCTAATTGTCTGCAGCAGATTGGGATAAAATGAATCTTTTCTCTTATCTAAACTCATACCTAGTGAGATTTTACAAATGAGAAATAGATTTCAGAAAGAAGCTGTACAACTGATCAGAATCATTTGCCTCTATTTGCTGGACACAACCCTATCCTAAAAGCGCTACTGACAAAAATTTTAAGAAAGCATCTGGCTTTGGATTGTGAGCAGACTTGCTTGTCATGCTAGCAGTTGCAAAATGCACATACTCATTTTAAAGCTGCCTATTTCTCATTTTGATCTGACATATTAAAAAGCATATAATTAATGGTTGACATTAGTAATTAACATTAACTTTATGGTGCTTAATATGCTATCATTCATCCATCAAATAACTGGTATGCATAATATCTTTCTATAAAGGTTTTAATTGCACAAAATGATCCTTCAGTTCTTGGGCCCTGCGGTTTAAAGTAGTTGTAAATACGTTTTTAAAAGATGTGAATTTTTCGTTTATTGAATGTAAACATTGTTTTTGTTTCTCCATAGGAGTGTGCACAAACGTGTAAACCAGGGACTTCAACTAGGGACTACGGCCCCAGACACACAGCTTCCATTAGTGGCTAAAGAGCACCACCTTGCTGTCGCCAGTGCTCTCTGGAGAAATTTCTTTCCCTACTTGAAGAGCCAGAGAATGTCACAGATGCCACCTTCCCCGCAGCTTGCTGATACAGCTGCAGGTTAGCATTGACCCTCCCTATGACTTACTGGACTTGGTCTATTTCTGGATCACAAACTTTCAAGGATTTTGTATTTTGTATTTCTGCTTCCATGTAGTAACTTAAATTTGCAGAAATGCAAAAAGTAGATTCTATGCTAAATATTTTGACAAGAAGGAATATTGTAATTGTGAATTACTTAATAGAATGCAAGCAGACTGAGAACTCCAAAGGGGTTTAAAGCTATTTAAGCCTGACTTCTTTTTCACTACTAGTCATAGGCTATAATCAACATTGCAAACATATATACAATATAAATGAGAATAACTTCTTTCTCTATATCTAGAATTTACAACTTTTTGTTAAAGTTGGAAATTTTGTGTTGAACTGTTCATTATGGTTGTGATTCAAACTAATTTTTTTAAAATAGTGTTTTATATTTTAAAACTATTTTTAAAAGGTTGGGGGGTTTTTTTGGGTTTGGTTTTTTTTTTTCTGAACCCTTATGGTCATGGTCATAAAAATATTTATAATTAATTTTAATTATTTATCTTGCTTTACACTGAAGGGTTTTAATCTTGAAGTACAACATTCCATGTCTATGTGAACTCCATGTGCAACGAGTCAGCATGGTAGTGAATAGAAAGAAATACCTGTTTGATCTTCAGCTTCAGTGGCTAGCATTGTATTCTGTCATTACAATGAAATCTTGTATCCATTTAACTAAAATTTAGAGAAGTGAAATATATAGTATTTTTTCCCATCATGATATAAATTAGGTGAAGTTACAAGCTCAGAAGTACTGAGTTAGTAATAGAAAAGTGGCAAGACCCTTCGTTTGAAGTAGCTCTGCAGTAGTTGGTAGGTAACATTAATGAAGGAGGCAGCATGCAATAGTAGTGGTCTCACACTGGTGAAGCATGTATGGGAAACAGCAATACAAATCAAAGAAAGAGGTTGTTAATGTCAAAACTTTCATTCATTTCCTACAGTGTCGTATCTTTTTATTTTATATTAGCACAGTGATACAGCAAGAAGAACAACCTATTATAAACTCCACTTAGAAGCAGAGGAGTGCAGTTGTGACCTTCTTTATAGAGATGTGTTAGGCAGTACTACAGAGGAAGGCAAACCCTTCCCACGCTGTATGAGCTTCTTGCCTGAGGTTGCAGCCCAGAGGAGAGAGCAGCTGTCACAGCTCTCCTGCTCCCACCGCCAGGCAAATAGCCTGGGACTCACATTATCATTTCTGACTGCTGTTTCTCCCCTACCCATGTTATGGCTGATGCTGCAGAAACAATGTGATAATCTGGAAGGAGGCTGGCACAAATTGCTTCCTCACCTAAGGCAGAGTGGGGACTCTCTATGACCTTTTTTATTCTGAGGCACATAAGGAAATGTGAAGCCCTTCATAGCTTAAGGTAGTCTGTCCCTATACTATTAATAAAAATAGCTGAATTATTGTTTCTGAAAACCAATTTTTTCTGTCTAATTCAAAGTCAGCTTCCCAATGCATGCAGTTTTAGAAATCATTATTTTAATAAATTAATATTACATTTATATTTAACTGGAATTGGAGAATGTGGGAACTAGTGAGCTCCTTTATTTCATTGCCCTCCAAAGTCAGTTTTCCTGACTCATTCGATGCCTCTCATTTCCTATAACCTAATAACTGCTTAGCATTTCAGATTACATTTTCTTCTGGAGTTTAAATGCATTTATCATTTGTAGCATAAAGAATATGCTATATCTTTTATTCTGGTAGTGTTAGATACAGATTCCACAGTAGAGCTAATAGAAACAGCAAAATTAATAAAAACTCTGCGCAAAGTGCTGTCCCAGTTTCTAGATCTGCAACTGTTAGATAAAGATTGTTTTTTCAAGAATAAGCTTGTCCATAGTACTTTATTTGCACAGTAACTTCTGATACATGAAACTCTGTTCTAAAAATAGGACAGGTACCAGCTTTTACTGAGTGAATTCTTTCCAGATATAGTTCTTCACTGCAAGAAGTGTATGAAAACAACAAAGCAAATAAATAAAACTCAGCCTTGTAAAGCACAGTAATACTTGTATGTACAAAGGAAGAAATGCTGGATGGAGGCAAGAAAGGGAAGCCAAGAAGACAAAAACAGCGAGTTTTTAGAACACGTTTTTTATTGCATCAGTAGTAGAGCTATGCCTTCAGGATTTATAATCTGTGATTTCATGAAGATACTTAAAATTTGTATGTTTGGATCCACTTTCCCTCTGTTGCATTCAGTGTGTCATGTTGACTTACAAACTCCTCGGGACAGAGACTGCATTTTAACGTGTGTACAAACACTATCTGTTAGAATAGTTGCCCAGTTTTAATTGAGATTTCTGGTACTACCAGACTGCGCATTCTTAATTGTAGTTAATTTAAAATGCTTGTTAGTGGAACAGGGATGTACTGAGAAACCGTTAACATGGTGCCATGTTTTTCTTTCTTTAAAATCAGGTTTTACTCTCTTAGCTTTGGATATACCCAGCAAAGCCCTATCAGATCTCCAGCCACAGCCCATTCTATCAATGATGCAGCTGTTTGGATGGGATGACATGGTGTGGCCTCAGCTGGTGTCAAGATATCTAAGTCACCTAATTCAAAACAGGTGAAAAATTGCCACTACTTGTTCTTCCAGTACCTTCATTAGGCTTGTGGAAAATGTTGCTTCAAACAGTAATGTTTGATTAAGATGGTCCTGGTTCTGTGCATCTGCTTAAGTTCTAGAATGCTTGAAATCACCTGGGATGTTTCACAGGGAATAGGGGTGCTGTTTGGGTTGGGTGTTTTGTTTGGGTTTTTATGTGTAAAGATACTCAAAATTTGTCAGGAAGATGGGTAAGTATTTTGAAAAAGTTATTTGTCTTTTATATAGCAAATCACTTATTTTTTCCCAATAGAGACAATGTTGTTACTAACAGATTCGGAAAATGGGGACCTAGACAATATCTTCACAGAGAGGTACTTCCATGAAGAGCAGTAATGCCTCTAAGTGAAATGGCTGAAACCATAACCTATTTTTAATTTGCATAGTTATAGTTATCCACTCCTTCTATTGTTGCTATGCTTGGGCAAAGTTGTTACAATGCGGAAAGGCAGCAGCCTCCTGCCCTGGCTGCACTTGAAGTTGTGCTCGGTAAATTTAAAGTATTGGACTTGTTTTTCCCCTGTTTGTTGCACTTAACACAAAAACTTAAATCTTCTCATAAAAAGTCAAGAAAACATTATCACAGAAATCTGAAGATGCTATATAGTAAGTATTCAGTGTTTAAATATCTTGACTTCTTCAAAACGAAGAACTTCTGCAGGAAGCCGAGGAGGATGGGTTGGGCAGAAATGCATGTATTAAAACTTTCTGTTTGACAAGCTTGGAACTCTTTCTGAGTGCATATTAATATTCATGTAGCTCAGGTTTCTGAGACCTGCTAAATGGATGCTTTAAATTAAATAATAGGTTTAGAGACTGTATCACATTCCTATGTTTTGCATGCCAATGTTGACTTTTCAGACTCACGGAATTGTTTAAGTTGGAAGGGACCCTCGAGATCAAGTAGTCTATTTTGTCCAATGCTGCTATGCAAGCTTCTGCTTCAGTCAACTAGAGCAGTTTGCCCAGGATACGGTCCAGTCAGAATTTTATATACCTGAAAAACTTTATTTGCTTTAAATGGGCCTCTGTGAACCTAAGATAGATGGATGGTGGTGGTGGTGGTTGTTGTGGTGTTTGGGTTTGTTTGGTTTTTTTCCCCTCACCCTGCTTCTGAATCAGGCTCTGGAAGCACGGGCGGTGAGAGATCAGAGAGAAGGAGTGTTGACATGTCGGGCTGTATTTGAAAGTGAAAAATATTGCACATTTTTAGGGTACATATTGTACTAAGGAGCAAAGCTGTAAATCAAGATATAGTAAAGTGATCGGCAAAGATGAGACTATGGCCTTCTCACAGGGCCATTCACAACATTGAATTTAGTTGCTCACGTATCAGTTTGGAACTCAGGAGAGGAGTGTTCAGTCCTCTGATTTGCCATATTTCTCTTGTATGATGTTTTGTAGGGTGAGTTTCATGCAAGGTTCATGCAAGATACTTAGGATGTGCTGAATGAAATAGGAGTTAAGAACATAAATATCCATTTACAATTTGAATTTTGTTGCTCTTCAGGTGAGATCAAGAAAAACATTTTGATGCCTAAACTGGAATTTTTGGTATAATTTAGGTGCTTAAGGCTAATTACCAGTTTCCCCCAGTAAGCACTCAAGTAAGTGATTTAAAGCAGTTACTAAAGTATTCGTTAGCAACATTGATTAAGCACTTGACATATTCTTATGTACGTATCCACAGATATATTGCTATGCTGGCTGAGGTAACATTTACTGTGCTTGGAACCACGGCCAAAACATTCCTGTTCTCAGGTGTTTGGGAGCATGATTGCATTAGCAAGTGCAGAGCACATACATATAGCTAGTACTGAGTTCCCCATACAGCCCTGCTGCCATAATTTCATCTAAAACTGCAGTTGGTATTGAAGATAGCTCTCTGGCGTACATTACTTGAGAGGTTAGAGTACTTGTGCAACAATTTGGAAAACCCAAGTTAAGTGGGTCTTGCACCCCGAGGGAATTCAAACCTTTGTTTCCAAATAACGCCATAGAAAGGAATAAGAGGACCTTGCCCTCTTCTGGCAGGTTGTGCTGTGGAGTAACTGAAAATGTGATCTTAAAGGTCTTTTTCAACCTAGTTGATTCTACAATTCTATGTCAGGTTCCCGGATCCATACTGAGAGAATTAGCAGGAGAAATCATGGCTCCATAGTTGCGGATATTTGTCTTTTGCTTATATGTGTATGTTCTCTTTCTGGTTCTCTCTCATATGTTCTTACTCACTTTTTTGAACCTCCTCCCTGCTGGAAGCATGGGGCAGAAAGCACTCACACGGAGGCAAATATTTTTGCCCCCAAGCTGTTGGGGTTGCAGTTGTCCAGCCCCAAGGAGAACTGTCTCTTTCCCCAGTTGCCTCAAGGCCAGTAAGATAAAAACTGAAGTATCTGAGACAAGGCGAAGGTATGTTCCTACCTCATCAGCAGAGCTGTAAGGTGCTCAGATTTCCTCATGAAAGGACAATGAGTACCTAAAATAAGGCTTTTTTTGGTAGAATTATACAGAGGTATCGTACTTCAAACACTGTCATTATATGCTAATAAGATGGCAAATTTTTGTGGCATGATTCATGTACTTCTTTACCTTAGGCAGTTGTAGAGCAAAAAGTTATCAAAGTATCTAAATGCTGGGATCTTAAGACTTTATTGTTACTGCACTCTGATAATTTTCACATCAAATATTCTCAGTTGAAAAGTAAAAAGATTATTTTGTTGCTGATGCTGTTATATACCCTGCAAGCTCTGGGAATATGCGCAAAAGCTTTGGCATTTCTTTTGCAGTTATGCCTAAAAGTTCCTCTTCAGATCTGTGTTGTGTGATATGTGATAGTATTTTAACTTGTCTAAACTAACTTTAGGCATTTGTATAAGCTCACTGGTTTAAAAGGACCACTTGCCATGCTTCTGGCAGGTAGTTATTGTTCTTTCCTTTCTTAAGGATTAGGAGCATATTGCTCTCTAGTTTTAGGAAGATGCCTGAGTGGGTTACCTACCAGTATGCAAGAGAAACAAGAGTTGAGACTGCAGCAGGAAGTGGTTTTGTGAGCCTTTGAGGCCAAGTGGACTGGCTGTGTACATCAAGATCATATAAGGCTAGAATTGTTTATACGTTACTGCAAAGAGCATTAAGTCCATAGGCATCCTGGTTTTTTCTCTTTTGGTGCTGGAATTTGATTTCGATTTTTTTTATATTTTATTTGCTTGCATTTGGTCTGTTTATTTTGTCCATAGTACCTCAGCAGGGATGTACAGTCAAAATATACAGTTGACATTGGTTTTAACTAAATTAAGCAGAAAGAAACTTTATTAATGTGAGAAACAGAATCCACTCTGGTTCCCATCTGGACCTGTGCTGACTTTCTGTTGCAAACATGAGTAAAAATGCAGTAGAAAATAAGTAGATTTATATGCACATATATCAAGAAAAAGAGTACAAGCATTTTTCATTAAAGTAGAAGCACTTAGGACTGACCAGGGAGGAAATCTCTCACATAAAAAGGTGTAACTATTTGGAAGAAATTTCACTGACCTGAAGCACACATGGGGCTTGTCCGATAGGAACTGAAATCAGGGTGCAGAACAGACCTGCTGTCCATTATCAAGGGGTTTCTGCAGAATTAATGATGTGGGACTGGTATCCTTGGGAGAAAGTGATCACAGCAGCTGCTCATAGTGGTAAAGCAAGTAAAGCTTTGGGAATACTGAACAGTAGAGTTCAGGGATTGTGCACTGAGTGTTGATTGGGCCATTGACTCCAGCCTGACACCTGGCTGTGAGTGTTTGACTGAAAATATATACAGCAAGTTTGCTGCGTGTGGGAATGTGTGTGTGTATATATATATCTATATATCTCGTGTGTGTATACATACAAAAATGCATACCTCTGTAAGCGTACATCAAGTGTAACGGTTTACTTTCTCCTCTCCAAGGTGCTTTTTTATGTTTCCCTTTTTGATCTGTTTCTAACACGACATACTGCTTTATTTGCTAAAGCAGACCTTCTCTTTCTTTTACGTGGTTAGAAATAAGCAGACTTCAGCGTAGCATGGGGCACCTGAGCTAGCTGTGTCTGAAAGGCTGGAGCAGCTTAAGCAGTGTCAATATGAAGTTCCTGATTGATTCAGATAACCATTTCCAGCACTGTACATTGACAGTTTAGATCATACTGTCAAATTACCCATTGTTAGAATAAGCATTTCCCATTGTACAAATTTTTCTCCTCTGTTTTATGTAGCAAAAACCCATGTACGTGTATGTATATTACATATTACCATGTGTGGCATTACCAAATTTATCGTGTTCACTGTATTTAGGCATCAGGATATTGTGAGCAAAGTCTGTAGAGTACACAAAAAGAATGCCAGTTGGCCTTCCTGTTGCTTTATTTCTAATTGTTTCTGTGCCCCGTTTTGTGTGTCTATAGCAAAATGAGCCACTCTGGCACTTTTTTGCATACTTTTGCTTAATCTCTACCTTTTTCTTCCTCTTTTACCCATGCAGTGCACTGTGTGAAGCTTTTTCTAGTATGGGATATACATCCTATGAAGCTTTGACAGTACGTTCTTGGTTTCGATGCGTTTTGCAAATGTTCATAGATCAACCAAGTGGTATGCTGGCCAAGACAGATGCTGAGAGAACAGTTGGTAAGTGTTCACATTTCCCTAATGTTTGCAGTAACAATTCTATATTGCAAAACTGGTGAACATTTTCAGCTAATTACAAAATGTATTTTTGTTTGTATTCCTTTACTTTTACCTAATTACAAAATGTGTTTCTTTTCGCTGCTCGTGCTATTTATTGATAGTTTGCCTGCTCTGCATATGACAAATTTATCACAAACAAAGATAAAAGAGCTTGTTTCCTTGGAAGCAAAGAACAAAAACTTGCTCCCAAGGAGACAAGCTATTTTCCCCCCATGGAGAAACTGCTCTGAAAAAAGTGAAAATCTGAAGTAAATAGTCAGAAATCATGCTGTGAATGCCCTAACAG
Organism: Strigops habroptila; assembly: GCF_004027225.2. Classification (NCBI taxonomy): domain Eukaryota; kingdom Metazoa; phylum Chordata; class Aves; order Psittaciformes; family Psittacidae; genus Strigops; species Strigops habroptila. The sequence goes on from NC_044282.2 coordinate 21,792,245, forward strand.
AAAAAACAAGAAAAAAAAAATCAGTTGCAATTAATTCTTCCCTTTTTTGTATTGGATATTTTGCTTTCTTAGAGCAATACTTCATTGCTTCTATAAAACACTGCAGTTCTATTTATCTGTAGAATACATCTTCCAGCGACTGTTTTTCATACACATTTTGTAGATTTTGAAGAAAACCATCAATGAAATTAAAGACTTTGTTATCCATACTTAAAGCTATTAATTCTCTTATAACTGTATTAGAAAAATAACTAGTTTGGACACACGTTTTTTGTGTAGAGGGGTGCAGTCTGTTGCAGAATCTTTGTATTTTAGACATTTTGAAAGCATGTTTCATTTTATTATTTTGGGACTAAAATAAATTGGAAGGCATAACTGTACACTATATTTACTGCTGTGCTCTCTTGTAATAACCAGGAAAAGCCTATATGGAGCAGCTGACTGAAATGACAAGACTGATCTTCAGGCTCTCAGAAGTACAAAACATTCTTTCAAAGGCTCATGTTGAAGAGTCAGTTTTCAAGCAAGACCCTAAAAATGCTCTTGTCCAATTCATTAAGGTACTGTACATCTCTGCTAGCTTCACAGGAAAATTTTAGTGAAAGGAAACTATATGTCAGATTTTTGCATGTATGAAAAGAAATTAATCACACAAACTTCATGAGAAATGTTGTGATTTCATTTATATTTACTTCAATGTTTTTGTTTTCTCAGGCTGTTGGTAGAACTTACAGCAGCCTTCAGACACTCCCTGAGAAATCTGCCATGGTAGCAAAGACTCTGGAGTATTTAGGTGATGTATTAAAGAATGTAAAACCTTATCTGAAGGTTAAAGGACCTCCAGAAGGTCTGCAGCTTACATATCGGATCATAGGTAATTATTTTGCAACCTCTTTTCTTTCAGGAAACAGCTTTAAGGAATCAATAAAATGTGATCTTTTTGTATTTTGTCTATATATATATACTGTCCATCTTAATGGTTTAAAAAAGCAAAGTCACCAAGATGTTAGTTAGATATTTAATTTTCTTCCACAGATTTTCTTTGGGTTTTATCCTGATGTCTAACCTCCTTGTGGTTTTTGTTGTGTTGCTTTGTTTTTAATTACTCCTGCAAATCAATATTTTCAAAAGTAAGATGTTTTCATGTCTTTTACTACTGAAAACCACCTGTTTTAGAAAAAACCCACCTAAAACCAGCAAGACAGTGAAGCATTGCTTCTGTCTGTTATGACAGACTTTCTTTTTAGTTAAGAAAACGTTACAAAGGTTTAGGAAAAAAAAACCCGATCAGGTGTATTTCAGTCACTTCTTCACTTTCTGTGGGCTTGTTAAATTATAACGACAGAGCAAGAAACTTAACAAATCTAAACACCCCTTGCCTTTGTTCAGATTGTGTCTTCTAGTGTCTCCTATATCACAGCAGTGATAATAGAAGGAGTACTTATAGCTGGAATGAGCACATTTCCTTCAAAGCAGGAAGCTTTGACAACATTATTAGAAGTATTGTTAAGTGATTGTTCTCTTTCTCTATGATTGATCATTGTGTTTTCTTTCACTCCACAAGATTAATTTTGTTTTGCGTGGGTTATAGAGATGGTAATGAATGACTTTTATAGATTAATAATATCTTGTAACAGCCTACTTTTGATCTTTCATTATTTTCAAAGTCTTAAACATATTTTTTTGGGATATTCCTGTATTTTCAACCCAGCAAATATTTTCTTGCTTCTAATTAAATATAAAGTTAAGATGTCTGTGAGAACTACTACATGGCAATCTTGTTTTATTTAGTCTGTATTTTGAATATGAACATTCATATGGTATATAGAGTTATTTTCTCAAGAAAAATTATCTCACCTGCAATAAAGTTATTTCTCAAAGTTAGGGTATTTACACATCAATATCTTTTTACATTTTTTTTGCAACTCAAAAGGAAGATCTTAAAACTGGCTCAGAGTTATATACGTGAGAAGTTAATATTTTGAAAACTAGAAAGATGCTCTTTGAGGTTCTTATTTTGTGAACTAGGAGTGACAAAGGTCTGGAGAGACCATACTGGTTTAAAGGAGTTGGCTGCCCCACATTCTTTTTAGTCTTCTGAATTAGATGCATTAAATAGAATTTGAAAGATATATAACGTTTTCCTAACATTGAATTGCTGTGTGAGTAGTTGCTGATAACGGGCACAGTGTTAGATAAATGTGAAGGGAAGGCAAAGGCAGTGTCACTCTGAAAAATGTGCTGAACGCACACAGTGAGGTAAATGTTTTAAGTGCATGTGTGCTGATTGCAGTAGTGTTATGTATCAAGTTTAGTTAATTTTTCTGCAGGGATGTGGGAGGCTGTGCTTTCTTCAGCATTACTGTACTTTTCCTAAAAACTTGCAATGAATTGAATGAGTCTGGTACTTTCATTTTGCTGAACTGTAAATATACTTGAGTCATCTTAACTGGGTTTTTTTAAGGGAATCCCATGGAATGAGTACATGGGACTTAAATTGCTTTGGGATTTCTTGCAATTTTTTGTATTTTCCAACAGGTTGTCTGGTAAAGTTCTGGGCACCAATACTGGCTACTTCCAAAGCGCAGCAACTCTTGTTCCGCATCGTGGATTGCTTACTGCTGCCACATTCTGTGCTCCAGCAGGACAAAGAGCTGCCTGTGGCTTTGCTGTCTGCCATTCAGGAAAGCCTACCTCTTTATCTTCAGGTAAATATCTGAACTCTATTACCAGCAGACGAATGTAGATCTTCAGGAAAAGTTTCATATTGCAAAGGATGTTTTCTTTTTCCCTGATCAAAACAAGTGTTGACTGAATTTAAAGAAGCAGCAGGAGGAGCTTTTTCTTCTTGTAGAATTGGAAGGAAAAATGCCACCCTCTCCTCTTGTTGCATGCAGCTAGGCTGTGGTACACTCTGGAGCTGCTAGTCTAATCGCTTTATACATAAAGCTTTTAGCCAGCCTGCTGTTTACACTGGTCTGATGTGAGAGATTTCTGAAGCAGTGGATCAAATAATCTTAGTGTGTAGCAGGACACTTGTTGAGATGACAGAGCAGAAAAATGTTTTAAATCATCCTTGACTTGGCTAACTGTAGATAATTAAAGATGACTGCTCTTTTTTTTGTTGCTCTTAGGAACAGAAGAAACTTCTCTATGTATCATGACACTGTTTTATCTTAATAGTTTGAGAATATTTTTTGCTGAATCAAGTTCCTGCTGCTTACACTTACATGACTAAAGCCTTCTTGCCCGTTATTCCTCCTATTCTTCCCTCAACTTACCTGTCACTCTTGAAACTGTAAGACTTGTTGATGCTGTAGAAAAAGACTAAATCCTGCTGGTGAGGAAAAGAATATATTTTTTGAATAAATGACATGTTTTTCCTTGTAAATCCTCAGGTCTTCTTTGATTACTATTTTCCATTCCCACTTGGTCTTCAATTTGATTGCAGTCTTAACTGATCACTTTACAGGATTGTATTGTGAAACAGTGCAGGGGTGACAGTCTAAACATCCCTTGGATTTATTCCTTTAAAAGTTGCACTGTGATCAATGGCATGTCATGTGGAAGTGAATATGATTATATAATGATGTGCAAAATACGACTTGCTTTGCTGCTCTGTAGGTATTTTCAGAAGCTATATACATGTAGGGCCATCTGGACACTGGTATTACTACAGAGTGTGACTGTCTGCTTGCTAATTTAGGATTTCGGTCGAAGAGCACTGTTTCTCTGTAGTCTGCACATACGGATGTAGCTTTAAGATGAAACCACTCTGATTGTTTTGAAGTCCAAGTGTTGTGGACCTTTGTTTCCTGTTTTCTTTGTCAGTCTCTGACTTCCTGACCTCACTGTCCTATTCTTCAGCAGTCTGCTGCATAGTCTGTGTGCTTTCCAGCTAAGCTAGATGATCTTACTGACCAAATAGTTTATTTTAGACAAATGCTGCTTATAGAAAACAAGTAATTCTTTAATTTGACAAACACTTTTGGGGAGAGAAAACTAAGAGGAGAAGACTTTATTTTTCCTGTTCAACATAGAACTTCTACATTTTATTGTTTGTATTTACAAAGTTGCAACATTTTTAAAAGCTGCAAAATGCTTCATTCCAAAATACTTTCTTCCCCTTTAATTGGGGAAGTGGAAAAATTCCTATTTAGAATCAACTTGAAAATATTTTAGTATCAGTTTTAAATTCTCTTAGGACTGCTTCTGAACTTCTTTGAGATCGAATGGATTCTAGGCGCTCTCTGACTTCTCAGGTTATCGTTTCACAGTTGGCTTGAGCCAAGTTGGCTTAAGGCTAAATTCATTCCCTTTCACCCCCATGTGCATTCCCATTTAATTTGCTTTAATGATTCTGTCAATAGCAAATTGTGAGCGGATTCAACTAGTAACTAGCCCACAAAACAAACAAACAAAAAACCAAACCCCAAACCAGAAAAGTGATAAAACACTGTATGTGGGAGGGAAAGCATGTAAATGTGGTGGGAGAAAAGGCAGATAATCAGCATCCTTTGGGAGTAATCCCACCTCGACTAATTTAGACTACTGGCTCTTCATCAGGGACTGTAGCGTTAGGACAAGGGGTAATGGGTTCAAACTTAAACAGGGGAAGTCCAGGTTAGATATAAGGAAGAAGTTCTTTACTGTGAGGGTGGTGAGGCACTGGAATGGGTTGCCCAAATAAGTGGCAAATGCTCCATCCCTGGCAGTGTTCAAGGCCAGGTTGGACAGCGCCTTGGGCAGCCTGGTCTAGTGTGAGGTGTCCCTGCCCATGGCAGGGGGGTTGGAATTAGATGATATTAAGGTCCTTTTCAACCCTATTCTATGATTCTATGGTGAAATGTGTGATCAGACTCTCCTTGGGTGGCTGCCCTGGTCTGGTGCCCATTCGTGGATGTGGAGCAGGGGTGTTTTAGTGCAGGAGCCTTAATTCACCCACCCTAATGATGTTAGACAAACATTGTTCTATAGATCTGTCCCTGTTAATACTCCAGTTTACAACTTAATCCTTTGGCAGCTACATGAAAATAAAGAAATGGGAATTTGGACACCATGCAAAATATCTTGTTATACATGCAGATTCTTTATTCATAGTTAAAGCATAAAAACCCTTGAGCAGCATTTCTACTCAGAGGTCTTTTCAGTTATTTTGTTTTTTCTTTTTCCAGTCTTCTGAAAAGTTCCAGGCTCCTTCTCAATCTTCTTTTCTTTTCCTGAATTCTCCTTCTTCAGCTCCTTCAGCATGGGCTGCTCCTCCTTTGTCCAAGAAAACCTCCTTAAATATTCAGAAAACATCATTTTGCAAGCAGTGGTTTGAAAAACTTCCCTCTTTCCAGAGCTTTTAGCAACTAATCTTAATGTGGTTTATTCGATCCTTTTATGTGGGTTTTGAAAGGATTTGAAATCAGTCTTAGTAGCAGGTAATTAATTTCACACATTCATTGATGCAGCGATCGTATGAAATCCTATAGAATTCCTGACTTGTGTAGAAAAAGATTCCCCAGTCACATACCCTGTGTAATGGTAATGCAGCTGGCCACACAACTTGGGCAGCAGGATGAAAAACAAGGACAGCATTGTTGTCCTTCTGCTGTACTGTGAGAGGGCATCGCCCTTGTTCATCACCCTGTAATGAACACCCTATAATTGTCACCCTACAATTGTTCATCTTTTAGCACATCATACGAAGCTCCTTCTTCCCCCACAGCATCATTTATTACTACCTTCCCAATTCATCAAAACTGATGACTGTGTCTCACCCTCCTTCACCACCTCAAACATACACATTTATTTTTAATAGCTCAAAATTAACAGGCTTTGTTTAATTGAAAATTTGTTTAATTAACAAGCACAAATAATTGTTAAATGCACTAATTAAGACCAGCCATTGCATTTCTCTCTCCTCAATTCACACTGACTGTATTTACTTGTTATGTTTGTGTTTACTGTACATACAAATTTGGGCTATACAACTGTGCCTTTTGACAGCTCTTGGGCAACTGCGCTTGTTCTCCACTGTACATTGAGTTACCTAGAAGCTTGCTTCAAACTGAGTCACTGATGCTGCCTTGTCAAAATAGCTTAGCTCTAGCAACTTTTAAACTAGTATTTTTTTTTCTTGCCTAAAGGGTTACTGTCTGGCTATTATTTCTTTCACTTGCATCATCTGTTTTAGATAATATTTGATGACCTAAGAAAGATTTTGTTGGGATATAATGTCACAATTGTCCTTGGAGTTGTTTAAATGGTGGACTGCAGAACATAAAGCATCAAGAACATGAATGAACAGCCATTTTATAATTCTATGGAAGTGTTCTTAAATATGAGATAGTGAGGCATGTAAAATCTATGATTGGGTATTTTGCCACTCTAAAAAGAAGTTGAGCTGATTTGTGTGATAGCGGATTGCTGAAGCCTACCATGGGAAATTTCAGATTGAGATTGTGCTTGGATGGATTTCTTTGGGAATTATTTGAAGGAATTTTAGTATTTATTTATCAGTAATACGGAAAAGAATGGAAGCGGTGTACAGGACTTACTTACTTTAGAGAAGAAATAGCACTTTAAATATATCTTACAGAATACAGTGTGGGTGCATGGAATAAGCATAATATACATAATGATGGGAAAGGTAAGATACCCTGTTTGATTTATCAGCATTAATCCTGTCCAAATACAGATGGTTGATTGCTATCTAAATACAGGAGAGTGGTGAAAGAGCTTAATTCCAAGTAGTGCTTGGCACATACATTTTCCAGTGATTTTAATGGGTCTGTGCAGGCTCAGCACTTGTCAGAGATCAGACCTTAAAAGCCCTCCTGTGAGCCACATCTGTGGTCCGATATTTGAGCAAGCTTATTAATACATTTTGTGAATTATAGTATGTGTTTAATAGGAATTGTACAACATTAATTGGCGAACAGCAGATTTATTCTAACAGCAGGACTGATATTACAAGTCATCATTAGATAGCTTGGCATTTCTGCAGTGAATAGTTCCAGTAATCCATACTAATCGGTTCTTCGCTCTCCACAGGTGATTTACAGATATATAGATAAATCAGAAGAAAGAGGCAGCTCTGGCCACAAAAGGTTCCTGCAGTGAACACACACAGGAATCAGTTGCCTTTCTGCTAAAATGAGGAGCAGATGTTGTCATGCCCCTCTGCTCCCCTTAAAAATTCTTTGGGGTTTTTTTTCCCTTCTTTTTTTAAGCTCAGAAGATAGCTAAAGAACATAGTTAAGAAAAAGAGACCGGCTCTATCAAGCCTTTAAAGTCCATCTGCTTTGTAGGGATTGTCCTAGGGGTCAGATGTGACTGATTTCAGATCTTTGGTCCAGAATTGCAGTCCAGTAGCATGTGTTTCTTTTCTCTCTCACATGAACAGTAGCTTCCTTCATCTCTGTTAATTACTGGTGGGATTTAAAAGAAGAAAGTTTCATGTTATTTCCTTGCAATCACATCCCTGGCCAGTGCTGCCTGCGATGTTTTGCCATTGTACTCGGAGATTTGCAGCTGCTGTGCAGTGTCGGTAATTTATCCCTTCTGCCCCTGGGGATATGGCATTGTAAAACCTTGTGTTGGTCTGTTGCTTTCAGCACTTTGTAAGAAAAAGGAGTCCAAAATAAAGAACATGGTGTTGAGCTAAAGTCAATGGGCCCTCTTGTCCAAAAGAGAAATCCAGGTTCTTTTTCTGGAAACTTTTAGGGAACAGTAGAAGCATCAGGGTCAAATGTGTGACGATTCTTCCCTGAAGACTTTGATGCCGTAGATGTGCCCTTCCTGTGTGAGGACTGATGTGTGGATTTTTCTGCTATGTAGAAGAGAAGGATTTTTTTGTTTGGGGGTGTTTTTCTGGCTCCCAATAAAAAGGAAGGCAACTTTTATCAGTGGAAAAAAGAACTGAATTTATGTCTTGAAAGCTGTTAGTGCTAATCTTGTAACTTTCATTAAGAAAAAACTATGAGGATCCTTCTTCAAGTGAGAATTTTGTTATTACTGTGTAGTTTTAAAAATTACACCTTTTTTGAGAGGCAGCACCTCTGCCTGACCCATCAAAAAGGAACCTAGAATCCTTCCTAAAGAAAAGATTAGGTAACAGAAAAAAAGGTGTTTTCTTTTTAAATGTTTTTTAAGCTAACAGCTCTCCTTACAGGATTTCAAGAGCGCTCTCAATCCTCATCAGATAACTGAAGAAAAAGCATCACTAGTTAACTTATGTCCTTTTTTAACTTTCTAGTCAAGAAGAGTATCTCTCAGTAATGCTTTTGGCAGTGTGTTGTTTTGTTGGTGGTGGGTTTTTGTTGTTTGTTTTAATTTTCATTTAATCCTTTCCTTCTTTTTCATATTACATCTCCCCCATCCCACACCCCCAAAAATGAGAATCAGTTACTTCAACTCAGAAAATGAAAATGCTTTTACAAAGCATCAGGCTAGCTTTGTTGCTCCATCTTAAATGAAACTATTAGAAGATCTGCAAAAATTAGTCAGTGTTCCTTCAGATAATCTAAATTCTAATATTTTTTGCTATTTATTGCACTTATTAAGGGTCATTGGGATCATTTCTTAAAAATAGTAACTCTTATTATTTAATAATAACTGATTTCTTCCTTATTTTCTTGACACTTTGTAGCATTTGTTGATCCTCAATTTGAAGAACTGTCTCATTTCAGTAATTATCATTGTTAGTTCTTCATAGGTGTTATGTTCTTCATGTATTCTTACAGGTGTCCTCTGTAATATTGTCATGTGCTTTGTGTCCCTTTTATCAGATAGAATAATACACTTACTTTCTCACAGCTTTTTTATTTCTTGTAGTGTTAGAACAGTCTAAAGAGTGCCAGCTCTGATTTTGGGACTATGGAATATTTTCTGTGTAAGAAAGAGCTGTACTAGAGAAAGCACAGGCAACAACTCTTCTTCATGCCTGCTGGAACATCTTACTGAAAACACCAAACAGGCTTACATACTAAATAATCTGTCATCTATAACAGTCTGAGTCTACTTGCCAAGCAGTGTTTTTAAGAATTCTGATATAGTAGCAGCTGCTTTTTCCTACAAAATTTTGCTGCGTGTACACAAAAGGAGAAGAGAACTGAACTGTTGAGCAAAGCCCCTGTTCAGGAAGTGTGGCTTTTATCATCAGGGCTCACCAGAATTACCCAGGAGCTCTCTAGAATTATGTGAAGTTAAACCCTAACCGAAGGTGTCTGCATTCAGGAGGGCCAGCAAATCTTTCAGGCATGTCCTGAAGCACCTCATTTCTTGAAATCTCATGTTTCCTGTGTTTGTTTACTGTGGAACCAAAAGTGGGAACTCCCCATTTCAAGGAGGTGCCAAGAAGACCCTTAGCTAGTTCTCAGCCTGTTTTTTTTCTGAAAGACTTGTTCTGTCATGTTCGTACAGACAGGTGTAGATGAAAATCTTTTTGGGGAGGGCCTCCTATGTGAAAAGCAACAGAAATACTCCTTGTCAGTAGCTGGGGAACAAAAGCAGCTTGTGAACTGTTCAATCCTTCATTAGGGGCGTTAGCTTACCTCAGCAAGCATCAACATTCGGGCAGGTACTCCTCCTACCAAAACTGGAGTCTGAATTGCAATGCTAGTGGAAGTCTGAAGTACGTTGAAGTTGCTGTCTAGGGAACACTGTGTTTGAACTTCTTTTACGCCATTATTCTTGTTGGACAAAACTACTGTGAGAACTGAATTCTCAAGAGGCTTCTGTTTGTGCCGCTGACTGTGACCCTTATGATAGGAGATCACTGGAGATTTGTTTTTTTTTCCTTAGTGATTTGTTCTTCTTCCTTTCAGCAATCAAAGGAAAGGGAAGGAAACTCTTAACTTTCTCTCACAGCAACTTGGACCAGTAACAAGAATACTCTTTTTCAGAGATGTACCGTGTATATGTGGTATAACTATGGGTAGTGTTCAGCTAGGCACTTTTTGGGCAAGCACTTTCATTATAGATTTCTCTCCAGATCAATATAGCTTATATTGAATAAATGACAGCAGATTTAGCCTTATCTTAAACAGATTTTTAAAAAACCTCTAAATCTTTTATAAATGGTGCCTAATTTAATTTGTTCACACTATGAGCAAAATTTTTCTTGTAAGACCATGATTCTATGTGCTCATTTTTCTGCTATGTTGTTCCTACAAAAATTTCACACGATGCTTTACAAACAGGTGAGGTATTCTCTCTCCCCCTTCATAAATCTTACCTAATGTACTTCGTTAGACCACATACAGAGTAAAAAAAGAAATTAGGAGCTCCTGGGCACAGAGACAGTTTCTCAGGTCTGAAATGCCAAGGTTTTATTTCACATTTGAAGGGGAATTTGCATGTCCCAGAGCTTTTCTTTCAATGTCTTAATTGGTCTAGTAGAAGATTTTTGTCTTCTTTGCAAGCCTTGCCCTGGCTCTCTCTTCATTTGTAGACCATCATATCTGCAGCAAATTACTGATGCTTGTTTGTCCATGTGCAGCAGTTTACAGTGTGTATTTAGCTCACGGTTGTTAAAGATTTATTCAAAAGTATTGTTAAAAATTTATTCAATTTCTCACTTTCTGACATTTTCTTCTACAGGGCCTGTCCTTTATATGTTGCCAGTCCCAAACACAGGGTGCCTATTTAAATCAACTGCTTGGCAGCATTATTCAGCAATATTTTGGACGATTTCTCCCTTCTTCTCCATCTGTGCTTGGAGCCAACCAGCATCCAATGCTGACTGCTTTATGCAGTTCCATTACAGCCCCCCAGATGCTCCGTCTACGGAAGACCACTCTGCATGTCATAAGGTAAGGACCAGTGAAGTAAAAGAAAAAACATCACTTATTCAGATTTCACAAATAGTTCAGGAGAAGGGAAATGCCACTGTTTTCTTCTAAAAGTTAACTAATAGTTTGGCTGTGGGAAAGGCTTCCAAGTTGCTGGGCAGAGAGCAAAGGAAAGATAACATGTATACATCAGGAGAGTAAAATTGGGAAGATCTGGAGACCAGTGAGAGTGTCATTGAGGATAAAGGTCCTGGACTAAAAGAAAAAGTATCACATGGGACCACGTGAAAAGCAAGTATTTTTCTAGAAAAGTTACACTCCAGTATACATCATCATATGTTTGTGTCTCAGGCTGTATTTAGGGTCACAGAGTTGCAGTGCTTAGAGTTGGAAAATTGAAATGGAAAATTTGGTGTGTGGGAATGAAGAGGAAGATGTAAAGGCAGGGAGACAGTACTTGTTCACTGTGCTGTCACTGCTCGCACGATGTCAACAGCAGCTCTAAATGCTGATTCCCTGCTGCGAAAAGGCTGAAGTTTGTTTATATAATGCAGAATAGGGAACAAGCTGTACTTTCTGTCTATGTTGGGAGAGGAATTAAACCCCCTCAAATATAAGGTGGTTGCTTTTATCCAAGGTAATTGTATTTTTGTTTATTGAAGAGTCTGTATACATGTTGATTAAAAGAATTTCAGTGTTGATCTTAGGCAAATATGATAGGCAATCCTGTAAGTAAAGCCTGTATTATCACATATCCAGGGAATGAATTAAGATTTTGCAATCTTAGTTCTGATGCGGTTTTAAGCTATGAACACTTAAACTTCATATTCTTAACAACGTTGGTTTGAATGTGTGGATTTTAAGGCTGAAGAGTGGAAAGAAAGTTCTGAAACTGTAATGGCACTTGGTGATTTCTAAGACATTAAACATTCCTTAGTGATGTGGGAAGAATCTTAGAACTGAGCAGCACTCTGATTTACGAACTGTTGGGTGGTCAGGAGGCAGCCACTAGGTCTGTATGTAAATACATAGGGAGTTCACTAGCCATATATAAAAATACAGAAGTGTTACAACTTTCATTTGCCAAGTTATACCAGTGCTCTGAAAGCTGTGCAGTGAAATACTCAGATCCCTGAAAGTTGTAGAAGCACTCCTTATTTTTAACAAGAATGGTGGGTTTTAATTGATGCATTGCTCAGTAAACATGCGTGCCTTGCTTGAGCAGCTGGTGGTACCTAATATTCAATATCTAAAAAGGTTTTTTGAAGGTGTTGGGAGTGCTCTTGCTAACTCCAGATGAGTAAATGCTGTGTTCTTTTTACCAGCGTTCTTTGCTCCTGAATGTTTCAATTTAAGCTTACTGTCTTCAGATTTTGGTAATTTGTAATGTCAAACCAACAGTCGTTCAGATTCTTGTATCCTTTTACAGAAAAACATCAAATCAAGCTGTTCAGATTGGAACACTTAATATGCACGAAGTCAAAATTTGCTCGTTGCAGATTGACAGGTCACCTTTTATCTTTGTGACAAATTTTATACCGGAGATGACTGTGTTAATTCTGGAGGAGCAAAAGCAAATATTGGCTGTCCTGCTACAACATACTGTTGGCAAAAATAAAATAACAGTACAACAGCAGAGCTGTTACCACAAGTTGGGTTGTGAGTTGACAAAAGCACATAAAACTAAATAAAGTAAATGAACAACATTTTGTGTTTTGGATGTTGTTTTAGGGTATTAGAATCTTGATTCCTCCCTTTATTCAACTATTTTATGAAGCTTTTCTATTTTTAGTTTTGCAGTTACATTTGGCTTTGTAAGTATAACTGATAGCTGTTATTTCTCACTTCCCTCTCAACAGAATAGTCAGAAGGCATCGCTGTCCTCTCATAAATTGGGAGTCATTGCTAAGACTAAGACAAAGAAGTCATTAGATAAAGATACTGTACGGTATATGGTGCTTGCATTGAATGGAAATAACAAACTACAGACTTGGTTCTGGTTTGCTTTGTCTTCCCAGTGAAAACTACTTGCAGTTCAAAGGTAATGCTCCACCTCCTCGCTTGGCCTCAGTTCTTGCCTTCATTCTTGACGTGCTTCAGAGAACCCAGAGCATTGAGCTGTGTGACATTGACTTAGTTCTCCCGGCTGTGTTGAAATGCATGGTACTGGTTAACGAGCTACAAGGTGAGCTGCTTGTTTGCTTTAAATACATCCCTGCACACCTGTAACATTTTTGAACTGCAGAGCATCTTTCATACCAATGTTTAAGACTTTTAGATGATGTGAATGAGATACTTTGACCAGATAAACTGGACAAGCTTTGTTTTTTCATTAGCTGGCCTGGCTGGGATGCCTGTCTCCAAGCAGCAGAGAAGGTCCACCTCTTTTTGCTCTCTAATGATCAACTTGTGAAGAGTCTGAAGAGCATTTCTGTTCTCCCCATACTTCCCATCATCTCATTTCTCCCAGACTTAGTAACTGTGGAAATTTTCTATACCTAAAGGTTTGAGATGAAATAACACTGGCATATGTTCTTCCTGTAGAGGCATCATAAATGGGTTAAAAGTAGCTTGTTGCTCTCTGAAGGCATCTTTGAGTCTTCTGTCTTCTTTTAGCATTCTTTGTTTGGTAGTGAGATCTTCTTTATTTTTAGTTTCTTAAAAAATGCAGCACTGTGCTCACCCACCCCACAGTTGTATAATGGATGTGCATGAGTGCATAAGCTCAGAATTTCCACTTCTTGCTGCCAGCAGAGGCATTAACCAAAATGGGGATTCACCTCTGACTTCTCCTGGGAATTTTGTTTAATAAAGTACTTTTTGATTCTGGTCTGCGAAAGTTTCAAGGATGAGAGATGCTTAGGAAATTAGCTGAATCATCACACACCTTTCGTTTTGCCATTGCAGCCCTATCTGCCTGAAGCTGAGAGTACTTCCTTTGCAACGTGCTGGGGAGCAGAATGAGCTGAATGTAGTGTGCGGCTGCAGCCACTAGCTCGCTGCCTGCCTGGGCAGGGCTCCACTGCACCCTTGTGGAAACATGCTTGCTGCCCAGTTCTACCTTTATAAAGGGCGGGCTGCATCTTGCAACCTGAATAATTATTTGGAAACAATTAAGGGGAAGAAAATAGTGGAGTTTTAGGGGTTTTTTTCCCCTTAAAAAAAAAAAGGTAGGGTAGATTTCAGAACAATATCCACTAGTGAAAGTAAGGAATAGGTCTCTATAGCTTTGGGCAGGATATAATGCCATGGCTGCTTTTCTTTCATTCAAATAGGAATGATTAAAGAATACAAACAGAACTGAAATTTAAATAAAATCTCTATTTCCACTAAGTGGCGTCTCTTTGCTTTCACTTAAAGAGGCCATAATGTACTTAAAAATCTGTGTGTTTAAAGGATAATGGTGGTGAAAATAAGACTTTTGCATAAATCTGTGATTCATTCTGTTCTTTATAGCCAATCTAACTAACTGCTCTCACAGTCATTTCCCTTGCATCAAAGTAAGATAAACCCCTTTTTTTTCCTCTCATTTAAAAATTTTAGTCTTCATGAAAGACATTCTCCAGATGGTCAGTTCAAGAGCTCTGTGTGAATCTTGTGATTTTTCTTTTACAGTTAAAAAACTATCTACCGACATTGTACAGTACATGGTAGAAGGCTGCCAAGCAGGGTCAGGAGGAGAGCGTGCCACCCAGCTGACTTCTGTATTTAGGTAAGCAGAAAATATGCCAATTGGCAGTAAGACTCCTGCAAGCCAATTGACAGCAAACATGTTTTTTAAAATAGCTAATTATCCTCAACATACTGCATTGTCACTTGTTTATGGTATTTAAACAACGCTACTTTTGGCACTGGTTTTAAACACAGCTTGGCCAAAAAGCCAGAGCAAAAAAAGTAGACGAGAGAAACATATCTGCTTTCTTATGGATGAGGTACTGTATTGAAAGGTATGTAGTAGAGATGTGATGCTGCTGCAATAGGAAAATCTCTTCCTGAATGCTGATGGTCAGTGTTAGGTGCTGTGAAAGATGTGTGTGCCTGATTTGAAGTGCATATAATGGAGATAAAATCCTCATATATTAAGCTTAGCCTTTGTTTTAATTTTTTATATTATTTGATTTTGTGACCAATAAATAATAGATTATTATAATGTAAATTATACTTATTCCATACCTTTGCAAAATAAATCCTGTTTCTCATGTGGATACAGCAGAAGAGCTGCATGAGCTGAGACCCAAAGACATTAAGCAAACCGAAACAAACACTGGTGCTGCACTGGGTCATGGCTAGATGAAAGCTCCAGAGGGACTCACTGAAAGCAGGACGGCTGTTTGTGGGCATGCCAGTCTGTACAGGATGCATCACTTTAACAGGACGTGTCATCCCTAGGGTCTGTCTTCTGTTTTGAATGTAATCTGTGATCTTTAAAAACCTCAGACCCTTGGGAAGACAAATGGGTGCACTTCCATCCATCCAGTGATCTCCCCTGCTTAAGATCCAGTGGAGCTATGTAAGAAATGCCAACATTATTTCTGCAGACTTGAATTTAGATCTCTTGTTTTGCTGGTCTTTTACTTTTTTAATTATTATTTTTTATTAAATAATACATGGCTTAGTTTTGCGTTCAGACACATTACAAAGTAAAGTGCTCTGGAACAAGGCAGCCCTGGAGAAACAGCAGCAGAGTCTGCCAATTTGCTTGAAAATAAATGTGTGGGATTTTTAGCATTAGCCTTCAAAAGCATGGCTTTGTTTAAAGAAAGTATTCCATGTAGAGTATTTCAGTGTAACAATATGAAAATTGCCACACAGCCAGATTGCTTGTTCTGATTAGACTCTTCAGTTGTTCTTGGCATGTTCTCTGCATCTAGTTTTGACCTCGCATTAAATGCCTCTGTGTCCCCCTCAGGCAGTTTATCCAGGACTATACTGCTGTGTATGATCACCGGGTTTTCAGCATACTAGAAACAGTGGCGGTCTTGGATCAGACATTAGTTACCAGCCTGATTCCCACAATCACACAGTCTCTGAAGGATTCGGAGCACAAACAAGGTCTTGGAAGAAATACTGCACAGAGGTTTGATTTTTATTATTGTTCTTTGACAATGAGCAGTTGAGGTTTATTCTCTTGACAGAAAGCAGCGTTAGCAGCACAGATACTCAAAAATGAGTGGTTTTCAAGTGCATTTAGCCAGAGATCTCACTTCACCCAGGCCTTTCATGATTTTAAGCCATCTGTATTTGCTAAATATTTCAGAGATGTTTTGATACAAGGGTTTACAAGACCAGTAGAATTTATGGGAAGCCAAGTTGCCACTGCTTACTGTACTGTATGTTGCAAAACAGACTAAAGACTAAATTCCTGCCCCAAAGAATTTTCCTGTCAGTCCCTGTTTTGGAGGACTTTATGGTTCTTATGTAAAATTAGAGTATAATCAGCTATGATCTGAGATGTTTGGAAAAGAAATACCCATAGCTTAATTTCAAGAGTTCTGTCATACTACAAACATACTAGAGTTGTGGTCATCCAAGAAAGGCTGGCCTTCTCTCACCAACTGGCACAGCAGGCTCACACTTCTTCTTTTTGCCCCCCAAGAACTTGTGACTCCATGTAGCATTAAGAGGAAACAGCACATGAGGTGATGCACACACTGGGACTGCTCAAAGGGTAGATCCTGGTCCCACCTCAGGCTGGAGAAGTTTTGAGGTGTGTGTTGGCAGGGCTCGGGTTATAAAAATCCCAAAAGACAGTTGTGCAAGAATGCAACTCATGAGACAGTAAAGGGTAGTCACAGGGTATTGATTTCCACTTAATGAAAAATATATTTAATTCAGTTGTAACCATATTATTCACTTTTTATTATCCTCTACCAAGGAACACATTTGCTTTTATTTAAGGGAATTCACCCAAGGTCAAATTAAAGTACCATTATGTGCAGGATTTTCATACTACCTGCATTTCATCTGTTAATAATGTATTTCATGGACAATTTTTGAATTTTTTATATTGTCAATAAGGTAAAAATCATCACTTTATCTATACAATATGAAAAAAACCAGGTTGCTTTAGCTTCCTGAAATATATGCTTTGAGATTATTGAAGAGCTAAATTTCTTTTAGCCTCATCACAATGTATATATTATCTATCTGATCTGTTGTTGATGTTTTGTATTAATAATTTGTATTTACAATGTGCTCCATTACCCAGCAGTCTAAGGGGATCAATTAACATTTTACTGCAAGAACACTAATACCTGATTTTTGTCACTTCAGTCCTGGCCACTAAATAACATAGATATTCTGCGCAGTTATTGTAGACATTAAAGTGCAAACCCATACATACATATATATTATATTTTATATATATATCTCTGTGTGTGTATATATGTGTGTGTGTGTATATATATATATATATGAAAGAAAAAAAGTTCAGAAGTTGTATTAGCTGCTTAGAGTGGTGATGTCCAGTGTTACTGCTGCAAGGAACTAGTATGAAAACTGCAGTTTTGTTTGCTCAAGTTAATATTTCATGCCATAGACAGATAAGTAGAATAGACCTAAATGTCAGAGGCAGTACTTTAACAATAATTATATTGTCTAGGTTGGAGAGTATTAGAATGAACTTAAGGTGAAAAGCATCATCAATACATAATGCACTCTTCTGGAAAATCCACTTGAGTGACAGTCCCATTCTGAATTCCAGGTTTATTTTAAAACAGTCCTTGCCCTTTGTTGGGAGTGATGGTCTAAATCTGTGCCAGTGCCAGTTTGCGGCCCTAATGCCAGCAGCTTACATCACTGTGCTGTAACATCAGTCACAGACCTATTTCTTATACAGAAATCAAATAGCAAATGTGATGAAGTCTAAATGCCAGTCATCTCATCTGGGACTTACTTGCAAGCTCCATGTTTTAAAATAAAAAAATTCTCTTTCACAGCAGTTTGCAAAGCAAGTAGACTTCCAAGTATCTTCACTACACTTCTAGCCATAAATAATGCAATCCTTACTCTTATTCTCACCTGGTAATGCTAAAAATTTACAGCAAAACAAGTAGTTGAATAGATGGGGGGGAGTTACTGTGTTTCAATATCCCAATATGTAAACAATGCCTTTGGGAGTTATGTGCTTTTACTCCTAGGATGTATGAGATTGTCTAAATAACATGTTGCCTTCTTTTGGGTTTTGTTTTGTTGTTTTTTTTTTTCAACAGAGAAGCCTATAAAAGACTCTTATCTTACCTCACAGAGGCTGGACAAAATGAGATACAAAAACTGGAAAATGACACAGGTTAGCAGCGTGCTGGTGATTAATCCTTTCCTCTTCAACGTTCTGACACTGTCGATACCTAAAACTACACTCTACGACACACTAGCCAAGTCCTTTATCTTTACAATGGCAACATATTTATCAATTCTGTTGGTTTTCCCTCCCAGGTTATGTATTAATTTTCATAATTTTAGTGTTATTTGAATGTTGTCATGCATCTGAAGAGGAACTCTCAATATACTGCTGAGGGGCAATTGAAAGATACAGCAAATTTATTATTGTCAAAATATCTATATAAGCAGAGCCTGTATTGCAACACATGAGAATCAAAGTAGTTTCACAACTCAGTTCACACTGAGTGAGACCTGACCCTCTTAAAACTACTTTTGAAACTCTTATTCAGTATGTTCTTAAGGAAATCATAAATTTGTAATTTCTTATTTATTATTTTAGTAGAATGAGAAACAACAGTGATCTCTAGTACTGAAGTTGTGCAATGCAGTACATTCACCTGGAGTTGCACCAGTATGATAGAGCTTGTGTATGTTAAGAGAGGGCTTGTGTATATGTTGCACAAAATGTACATAGCTGTCTTACCCTTTCACCTGTATTAAAACATTAAAGTCTTTCAGATTCCAGTGTAAAATCTCTTCTGTTGTCCGTGCGGGTTAATATAAGAAAAAGTAGGTTCAGATTTCCAATTCTCTTCCTTTTCAATACTGTGTTCTTAAAATGAACCCATAATTTCCAGTGATCCCATAATCTTTTTATTAGTCATGACACTGTTAATTATCCATTTAGCTTAGACTAGAAAAAAGAGAAAAAAGAATGAAGGACAGACTTCCAAAGAAAACAACTCATTTGGGGAATTTATTCCATTTGATCATAAGCTAGTTATTATTCCTGTTTGCCTGGAAAGTTGGATCTTTCAGATATTTTGCTGTGTTATGGATTATCTTTTGGGCCAGCTCTAGCCCTGTAACATCTGGATTTTTTCCCCCCTAAAGATCTCAGCAAACTTTCATTAATGGCTGTGGTATTCAGGTTTTTCACTTCCCTCAATAACCTGTATTTCTGCAACTACTTACTGGACTTTGAGAGTGGTAAGTTTGCCCTTAATGGCAACAACTGGTGAACAGGTTGCCTAGTTTTCCAAAGTTATTCAAATTTCAACTTTACAATATTAATGGGAAGTAAAGATTCTTTTTGTGTGTAATAGCTCCACAAAAAAATCACTAAAATCTTGTTCAGAGCAGCTTCTCTTTCGTTACAGTAATCTTATCAAGTTGAACTAGATAATCTTTTTGCCTAAATTGGCTATTGTTACTTCAGATAATGCAGTAACTAAAAGCTTCTTTAGGCTACTTAATAGTGCAGAACATGGAGGTTCTTTTCATTATGAAAGTGACTTATTGAACTTGCATTGTAGCTGCTTGTAAGCTGCTGTAACTGGGAGGAGTTTTATTCATCTCGGGAGGATTGTGCTTCTAAAAAGATGCCTTTTTTTTTTTTTTTTAAGTAAATTAAAAGAATAAAAAGCTCTGCAAGAGAGATTAATAGAGGGAGATGTCAAAATTAGAGTCCTACTACATTGTAGAATACAGAACAGATGCCTGACTTTAGTATTACTTCTTGAGAGTAAAACCCGTGACTTTTAAAAGATAGAGCAGATACTATGACAAAACATTTAATGGTGAGTTTAGTAGGTTTTTAAAAGACAAGGCTGAAAGTGCAGGGTGTACTGTGATACTCAGCACAGGCCGCTGTACAGGGCCCTGGAGGCAGAGCAGGAGATGTGTGAAAGCAGAAGCAACTCTGCTGTTAATTCTGTCAGGGATCAGCAGCCCGGTGGCATGGAACTTGACTCAAGGGCAGCTGAAAACACCACCTTAGAGGTTATCCAGCAGATAGTTAAGTGTGCGGTGACTTTGGACAGCAGCCAACAAGAAGTTTGAGCAATTCCCTGATGTTAAACTGACTTACACTCTTTGCTTCGGGGTCATTTTCCTGCCAGTGTATGTATAGGTGGACTGTAAGCATTTTAACTTTGAACCAGAACCACTAGATGCTTCTGGTATTACCAGGAAGTCATATACTCAGGGGCTCACTGAGAGGTTGTCACCTCTGCATTGTGGGTGTGGGGACAGGCAGTTTCAGACATCTGCTTTCAAGGTTGTATAGGAAGAAATCCAGGGAGCATCAGGATAGAATTTTTTGGCAGACCACGGGGTGAAGATGTGTCGCTGCCTTGCCTGGCTTTATGGTTTTTGCATTTTTGTTTCTCAGAAGCAATAAGCAATGAGTTACTAAAAGCTTCCACAGTGCTGGGCAGATGGCTTTTCTCTGCTGACCCATTTACAGGATGATCTGCTGTGCACTAAGTAATATAGATGAGTTGCCTGTTTGCCACTTTAGCCAGGTGAGTATCACAGCAAAGCTGTTAAGCAAAGCTTCGCTGAATCCGGGACAAGATTGTTGATTACAGGAAAAGGATCATGCCTCAGATCTGTGATGATTTCCAACAGATGAGGAAAGGTATGTCCCAAGATCACCTTCCTGGAGATGTGTACTAAGCTTTACTCCATATCTAGTAAGACTGGTAATTAATATGAGCTCTGTTATTGACTGCAGCAAAGGCAACAGAAACTGCTGTTGGGATGTCAGCACTCCTGAGCAGCAGCTGTGTGACTCTTTGCTGGTGGTGGCTGTGGTTCCAGGGACACGCCAGCCCTTACTGTAGGGGCTTGCAGCAAATGGGTGAGGATTGTGGATTTGTTAGGGATCAGTGACTCTTGCAAGCAACTCAGCCTGCATAACATCTTGGGAAGGCACATGCATTCCCTTCTTTCGCCCAGCATCTGCATTACAATTTTACAACAATAGAAAGATTTTTGCCAGGATAGACATTTACTGCAGTTGTAACTTCTGTAATTGAAGGTGAAAAGATCCTGAAAACAAAGTTGTAGCTAAAGTACCTGATGAAATTGAGAGAAACCTCAATGTATGCATCTGGGCTTAGTCCTGCTCCCCTTTTAATGTAACAAAAAATTGGTGGTATTAAGCCATTTTGAACATTAATTAATTAACTACAGGATCACTGTACATCAATAGAGTTTTAACAAGATATTACATTTCAGTAAGCTTTTTCTTCCCCCAAGCCTGGTGCATGGTCTGTGCCCATTACCTCCTTTCATTTAGAAACACTAATAATGTTGACAGGAGACCTGTTTAAAGTGCACCAGGCCTGAGCCTTGTCAGCATTTGTCTACGTTGATGGCATTGGCCGGGGGACTGTTCCAGGGTATAAGAGGCCTACTCTGCCCTTTCCTTTTTGCAATATATGGAATTGAGAGCTAAGCAGAAAGTATTTAATTTTTATATTGTCCCCATTCCAGAATTCAGGATAACACTCACCTCTGACCCATTATCATCTTCGGGATGTGAAACAGATGTCCAGTGCATCAGGAACAATAGCAGGGTGAGGGAAGTCTGGCTTATCTTTCCTTTAGTAACCTTAAAATGATAACTGAAAAGAGACACCTTCTGTTCAACATTCACATGCAACTTCCATTAGTCCCGCAAAGCTGTCCCTCTATTTTATAAGAATTTCCCATTTCTTATTGTTATTAAAGAGCAGGAACATGGTAATTTAAAATTACTCCTTGCTTTCATTTGCAATGACAAAAAAAAAGGGGGGGGGGAAGGTATGTTTCAATAAAAGAGCTTCTGAAATAGAAAAATTTATGCCTTTTATGCTGGAATAGAGCAGCAGACCTATGGAAAGAATAAGGTTCTGCGTATCTGTTGTAATTGCACAGAAGAGGAGCTGCCAATAGCATACACTACTTATAGTCATTTAAGGAATTCTCATAACTGTCCACCTAAATGCAATGTATTTCCCTCAGGAAACAGAAAAGAGGTTTTATTGCACTCTGGTTTTCCTCCTTTCAGTAGCTTTTGAAAATTATGTATGCATGGGTATTTCTACTTTAATCATATTTTATAATTTTTAACTATTACTTAAAACTCAAATTCAGTGTAATCAGCCCATCTGTTAGCGATGGTTATAAAATTACGGTGAAGATTAAAAATCTGATGCAGTGTCAAAATGTCCTAGCATAATTAAGCTTGTTTTGTGATGAATGACTAGGATATGGCTTTTGTCTACTTGAGCAGCTTTAAAATGGTAAACCTTTTGTAGACTTCATGTATGAAATGTGGAAGTATGTATAGCACAAAAAGAAATCGTTAAAATTAAAAACCCAGATCCTGTATTCATAGATGTGGTATCGTTGCAGGCCTCGGGAAATGCCAGCAGAGTAATTCCCACCTCACAACCACATTCCCTGCATTTTTCAGTCCATCAAACACTGCCTTGGCTCTACTCTCCTCCCATAGACCACCACCCAAACCAGCATTAAAAATGCAAGTCTGCCAAATTCATTATTCTTTTTAGAAAGGGCATGACCTGTGTGGGCACAGGTAGAAAAATCAGCACGGCCTTCACTTACTTACATGGATTGAGGGTATTGCTAAACATACTCTGTTCTTCAGTATTTGGAAGCACTGCAACATCACCTGATCTACCCACAGTAAGAAAGAGTTAACATTTTAAGCATTAATTCCGGCATTACTGTGAAACAGCTATATATAATCATCTCCATTGGAAAACCATTCTTCATGTGGACAGTTTTTATCCCTTTAAAATGTGTCCTTGGGAAAGAGAAAATAGCAGCCCATTTTGCAAAAATAAAACTGGATTAAGTCCTTTATATAGCCTATGTGCTAAACTTCCTGCAAAGTCTTCCTCCCCTACAAACTCTGCCTGCGGAGGAAGTGTTTTAACCTTGCCTTTATTCTACATTCTAATTTTCAATAAACAGATGCCTCCTCTTTTCACGCTTGTTTCCACATTGTTCCACATTCTGCCTGTGTTGTTTCTGCATGTGTGAATATTCAATTATCTATTTCTCAATGATTCTGCAACTGATGTACTAAATGTCTGTACAGGTTTGGGGGAGGGTAACCAGAGAAGGCAAAACTCAGAGGAAAAAGTTACAGAAGTTTGAACTATTCTGAGAGCCAGGTACTTTCCCGGAAAGCTAAGAAAATCATAAGCCACCACTAGAAATGCAAGGATTACAAAACCACTAGCATGCAGAAGCACACTGGCTCATAACATACAAAGAAAGTATTTGGTCAGCATGTGGGTGTGAAATGCTCAATAGAGACTAAAGGGGCAGAAGAGGCTGTCGGTGCTGCTGCTGCTTCTGGCAGTTGTGTCCTTTTTGGATAAAATGCACAAAGCAGCTGATTGCCATTGTGGTTATTTATAGCTAAGAAGAGCTGATAACACATCTTAGGACTCAAAGGTGAAGTATGCTATATAAAGAATGAAATACCACTCTTTCTGGGAATAGCCCAAAACAGGAGCTCATAGCAGCGCTCTCAAGACCTTGTGGCCCAAAAGCCAACTTGCAGATAGAAGTAGCTTTAATCTGTAAATATAAGGAATCCAGGGCACAGAACTCCACTGGCTCCCAAACTCCGTAGTTAGTACCTTCTGCTGCATTTTTCACTTGTCAGGATACCTCCTTCCTGAAGCACCAGCGAGTTCTCACCGGTTGCAACCTGCGCCGTTACCTTGCATGCTCCCAGCATGGAACCCGAGTGACTTGTGTCGGCAGCTGCTCTCATGCTGTGCTGATCAGGCTCTAGCAATGGAACCATCAAGCATGCAAATATTCTTAATATGGGCAGTTTTAAGGCTCTGTGGAAGCCATTGCCTGCAGGACTCCTGCCAGCCCTGCTCTCCCCCTGCTCCCCCCCGCAGAGACACACACACCCCACCCCAGCCAGAGCAGAGCCACTGCTGGCACCAGTGTGCTCTGCTTGTACATCAGCACTGTTTTCTTTTCTTACCTGGCAATAACTAACCGGTTTGTGCTTGCCTGGCAAGGGCTATATGGCATTTTCTGGCTTCAGGTGCAGCAAAGCACCCCCATCTGTGCTGTAGGTCCTGCAACAAAAGCAAAAAGACCCAAACAGGAAAGCATGGCACAAAAACTTAGGGGCTAAGAGGTTGCTGTGAAAGACTTCTCTGTAATCAGTGGAGCCTGATGATTAAGAGCCAGAGCAGAATCCTGACACTAATAGGAGCATATGTGTTGTCCTGAGGCTCTGTGGCTGTGGTACCCTTAACTAATTTAATGCAATTGCACAGCTGTTTAAAACTGCTATTCACCAGTACAGACAATTGGTGGTAATAACTGGAACAGTAAAAGCGTCTAAAGGGCAGAACAAACATGATAAATAACTTTCTTGCCATACGCTCCTGCCTTTCAGTCGTCGTAGCAAGAGGCACATGCTGCTCAGCACTAGGAACCTGCCCCTCCACTTCTCAAACCCAGGCCTCTGTCACAGTTTGCTGCTGCCACTCAGTAATCAGCCAGATCCATCAGAATCTCTCCACTTGCTCCTCAGAAGGAGCAGTTTAGAAATTGTCCCATAGCTACAGCTGTGGTAAGCTATGAGGCCTGGGAATAAAGGCCTCAAAACTAAGATGAGAAATACAAAATATAGTTTGCACTGTTGTCTGGAAGTGCCCTTGGCTTTGCAAAGGCTGAGAAATAATTCTCCCACCACCTGCAAAATGAGAAGTGTTTATCCGGCCTGTACCGGAGTGAAAGCTGATCACTTACCTGGTGTGGTACCTCCAGGAGGAGGCTCAAAGCCCCAAGGATCTCTACACACATTTTGATTATTTTAGTCACCCTTCTCTTGAAAATGAGACATGCTATGTTTGTGTCCCTGCAAGTCACACATCAGTAGAACTCTGAATACTTGCTAGGCTTAGGCCCTGCAGCCCATGCAGGGCACCAGGCAGATTTTTAAACTCTTAAGTGGCCTCTTAGGAGGGCTGGCCCTTGCATGCTGATGTCCAGGAGACCAAAGAACCTAAGACAAACAAACAAAAAGTCCTGAGGTACACTCTAAACAGCTCCCATGGAGTTGGAGAAAAGTCCTGCCTGGATGGAGAGAGAAGGGAGATGTTGTTAGCACTCATGTTAGTGTGCCAGGCAAACACTGCGGAGCTGCAGCTCCGCTCTATGTAGTGAGAGTGAGAAAGCTCAGCAACAAAACCCCACAGAACTTTCTAACCTGAAAACTACTGGGAAAGGAAAGGTGATGTTCTGCAAGTACACTGCCCATCTGGAGACTGAAATGGTGATAAAGTTCACCTCCCTGTATCATTAACCAGCCCCTTAAAAGTTAAAAGCTGCATTTGATTTGGAAACATTGCTCACTGGACAAAGTCAAACCTGTTCCTGTGCAGCAAGCGCGGGCTACTGCTGCAGCAGATTCTGCACGTGGCATCTGCACGAGTGTCAGTAGGAATTTCATAGGTCTGCTCAGGCAGCACAGTGGCAGGGAACGGATCAGTAGGTAAAGCAGAGAAGTGCATAGTACCCATAAATCATAAATAGAGATTTAATTACATGCTTGATTAATATTTACAAACATTGAAGTTGTTGTTAGATATGTAAATAAAACACAGAAACAAGAGACAGGGGCTGCAGTAGCCAAGCTAAGCCAAAATATAACAGGTTGGAGTATTTATTGTGAACTGGCATATGTCTGGAGTAGGGAATGGAGACACACTATATAAACTGAAAGAATAAATAAATAAATATTGACATTGTTCTACACCTGTTTAGCCTCTGGAGACCAGTGATTTGTGGGACCATATGTTGGACAAAATGAGACTGTTCATTGATAATTGTAAATGTGGTGACCCCTTGCAAACTGGATATTAAAAATATTAACTAAATGGCACATTTTAATTATACAGTAAGGAGGCTGTTCTCCACCATTAAAAGACTGCAGCTGTCAGGAAGAATTGATCATATGACAGAAGGTAACATTTATTTGATAGTAGAACTTGGTAAATGACATCCCAAATGATCTTTAGATTCTCAGACAAACACATTCAGTTGAGACTTGGGTTCAACCATGAGGCTTCAGTGTCTCTGTCTTTCAGCTAAGACAATTTTTATCTGTTCCTCATGTACTATAGAGCTAGTTTGGTTTTTATTTTTCTTTTAGTCTGCTTTGCAGTATTTAAATGTCAAATGAAGTATTATTAAATGAGAAACTGTAAACGATGGAGTTTGGAATTGGAAGTCAATACATTTGTTATTCTTTTTGCCAAAGGTATCGAGTAAGTTGCATAATTACCACAGTATTATATCATCTTTGCCAACATAAACAGAGCTTTATATAGGCTTTGAAAGTGCCATTGGTGAACAACTGAGCGTGCGGACTCCAAAGAGCAGCAGCCCAGGAGGAGCTGAGAGCATTCACAATGCCTTACGAAGTTGCATAAGGAAATGAAGTAGAGACAGGTAGCAAGTAGTCACCAGCAGAAATGCCCAACGCTCTCATGTGAATGCTTCTACACCTGAGGCAAAGGAGAGAAACTGCAGACAGTTTTTGTAGCTTCCCTCCTGCCTGCTGTGATCCGACTTTAAGACAAATGTGTGAAGGTAAAGCAGCAGTCCATGTGGATTAATTCTTCTGATGCAGAGAGACCTTTCTATACACAGGGTTTGATTTTCCCTCCCCTCCACTTCTGATTTTATGAAGTGCACATTCCTTGTCTCACATTGTGCCAATCCTGTGGTGAGGCACTTGCAGAGTCTGAAGGTTGGGGCACGTGAAATAAGGAGCTGGAAGAAAGCATGCTGCTATTCCATTGGAAGCGAAGGGGAGTGTAGGCCCATAGAATACTTCTTCCTTCCCTTCCTTGCTAACATCCAGCACCTGCAGGTCAAAGCATACAAAATATTTCAGGGATCACAGAAGAAAGATAAAACAAATTTGCTGGCACACACCACATGTATTAACCCCAACAGAAAGGTAGTTTCAGCTCATTTTTAGATTGCATTTATGGATCTGGTGATGTATTGGTGCCCTCATCACCCAAATCTTAATGCTAGTCCAGGCACTCAGTAGAAGACAGGTGACATTGGATCCTGCTTCCTGGCAGCAGAACGTGCAGCCGTGCAAGTAGGGTACTCTGCACAGAGGTGCTACTGTTACCACAAGACATGAATCAGTTGTCAGCTTGGTGGTATATAGGTTGCAAGGGAGCTCCGTGGAAGTTGGAAAGGCCAAATAAATGACAGAAAGAAAATGAAGATGTGTGGAAAAAGTGGATTTTTTTTCTTCCGAAGTAGAGTGCAACCTCAATTTTGCTGAATTTGAAGATAAAAGGGTTAGTTTTGCTGGTTAAAGCCAGGCACACTGCCAACAACTGAGAAGGGGCAGCACACACAGCTCTGCCAAAGCACTCATTATACTTCTTTTCCCTTGAATGTGTGGATTGTCTCGGCAGGCTGCCAAGTTCATGACCAGTTTGGGGATGTGGACAAATGTCCATTTAAGAAAGCAAGACCCCAGGACCATTTGTACTTGTCACTAAGCAGTATTTAAACCCAGGTGCAATACAGCAAAGTACCTGCTGATTACAAAAGAGCATGTTGGTGGAGTACAGCCATCACCTTGATATTGTGCTATTACTCCATCTGAAGCACTGTATGTCAGCTAATGTTATCCTGAGCCAGACTGAATGACTTTCTCCAATAACAATTATTAGGTATGGTATCCAACAACTTAGTAAAACATAATTATGCTATGACCAGAACATGGTTTGAACTGCTTATCTATTCTTTACAAACACATGCTAATAAGTGTTTATTATAAGACCAACAGCTCAACATCTAATACACTGCCTTTTTATGCTAAGTCTAACTTGTAGTCTTATGGGACAGTTTGGAGGTGAAATCCTAAAATTGAAAAAGTTGGAAACTAATAAAAATTTTTTTATCAGCAAAAGTGCAGAAACTGAGATGTAAACAAGAGTTTCTGTCTGTAACTGCCCAGCTGGTCACAAAGCGATGGCTGTGGTGCAGATCTGTTTCACTCAAACACTCAGGAAGATAACAATTCCTAATTTCAGTACAGGAATACCTGCAAGCCATGGATCTGCAGGCAAGCTGCTTTTATACAAGATGAGATAGCAGAAGTTTGTTGGACAACCTATTGCCTACCGCAGGGATCAAAAAACTTCCGTTCAAGCTTTGAAGCAGTAAGCGCTAGGGCAGGTTTCAGGCTGACTGAACTTTGACAAAGAACAACTTGTTGACTCTGGCTGCTCTTCCGAAAGACAACTTGGAGAGGAAAAAAAAATGAAATCATAACATGTGCTGAAAAAATTGTTAGCCTGTGCCCCACCATCCATTTTTGCAACCCTTTAACTTTTGGAGTTGATTGTTTAACCTGAGACTATGTACCCATTATTTTACCCAAACCTTGCCAAAGGAAAGACTCCTCAATCCTGTTTTACTAGAATATCTTAGAAGGATTGCGTCTGTTGGCTCATCTGGAAATATTTTTAATATCCACAGTATTTCCTCTCTGTGTTTATGCAGATTCAGTGGCTGCATAAGAAACATCCTTAATCTCTCCATTTCACATGCATTTTTCCTTTTGAATAACCCCTGTGCAAAATGTATCCTTGCGAAATTATTGGAAAAGACTTTAAAAGAAACCTAAATCACTCACCTGGATACATGCCAAAGGCTCATTTGTCCAAATCGAATAGCCACCAACTAAATATATTCTACCATTGTGGACGGCAACTCCAGACTCATTTTGACCTAAAGCGAAAGAAGAAAATAGAAACCACTTTCAGTTTTTAATTAACCCTTTTAACACTGAATGTTGGAGTTCTGTAATAAGATGCAAATGCACCTGGAAGTAATTTGACTGTTTCAGAATTCACAACATGGAAGAGTGGAGGTGAAGCATGAGGTCTGTTCTTTGCTCTCTGCAGGAGCCCCGTATGGTGCTGTCCAGAGAGATACCCCAGAAGAGCAATAAACTGAGGCTGTGCAGGGGACCATCTGCTGCCTCCTCCATGACACAGGTTTTTGTATGCGTGAATTTCATAGGTGATAGGCAAGCTCCCCACTTGCATCTCCGCTACTATCACCCATGAACATCCGCATAGATACGCAGGCTGAGAGAGCTGAACGCTCCTCACGTTCTGCCCACACCTGTTCACCCCCTGTTCCTCCAGGTGCTAGTATGGTGGCAACTGCAGAAGCTGCTGTGCAGCTCATCCCCATAGCAACAGTCTCCTGAACAAGTCTCAAAGTTTTGAAGGATAAATACAGCCTTAAGAAAACCTGCATTACACAGTGCAACAGGCACATTTAACACTAGTTGCAGAGATGCAAAGAAGGGCTTAGATGGCTTCTTAAGGTGCAGGTTGTGCAAACAACGCACCAAGTTGTATCTGAGGAGAGGCTACTATCTCACAGCATTTAGTGGTATAGGGTCAGCTCCAGAATGAGGGTGCCTGCAGTGCCAGGGCCTTTGGAGTTGCAAATCAGGCTGTCAATACCTCCAGATAATGAAATTTAATAATAAAAATAATATAAAATAAAAACTGGAGAGCAAAAGGGATATGAAAAACTAGTTCTGTTTGACACGCTTGTGAGGTGGGCCGATGCCAACCTTATGAAGTTTAACCAAGCCAAGTGCAAGGTCCTACATCTGGGTCGGGGCAACCCCAGGCACTGCTACAGGCTGGGCAGAGAAGAGATTCAGAGCAGCCCTGCAGAAAAGGACTTCGGGGTGTTGGTTGACGAGAAGCTTAACATGAGCCGGCAGTGTGCGCTTGCAGCCCAGAAAGCCAACCGTATCCTGGGCTGCATCAAAAGAAGCGTGACCAGCAGGTCGAAGGAGGTGATCCTGCCCCTCTACTCTGCTCTTGTGAGACCTCACTTGGAGTACTGCGTACAGTTCTGGTGTCCTCAACATAAAAAGGACATGGAGCTGTTGGAGCGAGTCCAGAGGAGGGCCACGAGGATGATAAGAGGGCTGGAGCACCTCCCATATGAAGACAGGCTGAGAAAGTTGGGGCTGTTCAGCCTGGAGAAGAGAAGGCTGCGTGGAGACCTCATAGCAGCCTTCCAGTATCTGAAGGGGGTCTACAAGGATGCTGGGGAGGGACTCTTCCTTAGGGACTGTAGTGGTAGGACAAGGGTAATGGGTTCAAACTTAAACAGAGGAAGTTTAGATCAGATATAAGGAAGAAGTTCTTTACAGTGAGGGTGGTGAAGCACTGGAATGGGTTGCCCAGGGAGGTTGTGGATGCTCCATCCCTGGCGGTGTTCAAGGCCAGGTTGGACAGAGCCTTGAGCCACATGGTTTAGGGCAAGGTGTCCCTGCCCATGGCAGGGGGGTTGGAACTAGATGATCTTAAGGTCCTTTCCAACCCTTACGATTCTATGATTCTATGATTCTATAATGTATAACTCCTTTTTAATCTATGCCTCTCTCCCCAGTGTCCATCAAATATTCTGATGACTTGACTCAGAAACTAAACAACCCTTCGAGATTAAGAAAGCCAATGAAATATCTTAAAGAATAAAGTTGCCACTAGAGCAGCTTTTCAACCTACCAGGAGGAAAGTGACGTAAGGTGACTGTCTTATTTGTCAGACATTCATTGCTCTGACATGCTGTTTCTAGCTAGCCTGAGCTTCTAGTTAAGCTCCTACATCCTTTGTATCCTTTTCAGTGGTGGATCTCAGAAATCAATGTAATGCGAAACTGAAAAGGATGAAAAGTGAGGTAGTCTCAGTCCTAGGACTCCTGTAGCAGCCAGTACTGTTACTAATTGAGCTCCAAGTCTGCTGCACAAGAGAACGGCCCCAACATTAATGCTGTCCTGCCCTGGAAATCCATCCTTTTCTGCAAAGCTGAAGTTGGTGCTACTCTGGGAATGTGTCACAATGCTTGTCTCTCCCAGGGATTCAAGGGGGTAGTATATATGGGAATTATACCAGGTTGCAGAGAAATTTGGTGGATTGGGTGGCAGGGACTGTGAGTTGCAGTGCTTGCAAGTTACTACCGTAACAGTTCTTCCTACTGACAGTGAACTTCACAGATCCTGTAGCTGAGCTGCTCAGCTCATCCCTGACTTGACATAATTCCAACAAAGACACCTCCTTTCAGGTAATTTATTAAAAAGGTACCATTCAGAAATAAGTGACAGTTAATGGATTTCAGTGGAAGTTTTGCCCTATAATGCCAGCAGAAAGCACTGCAAACTGATGTTACCATGGTAGAGACACATCTGCCTGTTGTAATCTCAAATAGGGAGCTAAACGTATCACTGCAGGCAAGCTTCTGGAGAATCAAAAGTAAGTACTGGCAGTACTATGACAAATTCTTTTTGATGGTTTGACTAAATTTATGTGCACCTTCTTAAAAATTTAGTCTACAACGTGCTAAAACAAATGTTTTGTAGAACACTGAATGCCAGAACAGTAATCAAGTGTCTTGTTGGCCAATGGTGGTCCCTAAATCAGAAGCAATTGCAGCAAAGTCATGGAGCTCCACATACTAAAGGCATGTAAAGGGACAAGAAATTATGTTTTATTTTAATAGTAGTGAGTTTCCCCTTCTGGTGTACAATGCTCACCTGTCAACATGTTGAAGCTGCAGCGTGTCCACTGATCAGCATCTATGCTGTAGGAGTCTATGTGCCGAACCAGGATCCGATCGTTGTTGTAGTCAAGATCATTCCCACCTAACACGTAAAGTTTCCTTTGCACAGCAGCCATGGAGTGATACACTCTCCTTTGCAACATCGGGCTACGGCTTAACCACTTATTCTGGAAAGAAAAAGACAGAACTTGTCTCAGCACTGCTCAGAGACATACATATAGTAGTAGCAAAGTAATAGTAGCATGTTGCTGGTGTTCTCCTTACCCTTGGCCAGAAATCACAAGTGAATATACTTGTGTTGTTCACATGTTAAACATGCGTGTTGGTTATTAACGCTGACTAGACATACTGGACTTTCAACACATGGTTTACAGTTCTCACATTTAAATTCACTAATTTAATAGTATTTCTTGCTCTGTATATTTTCTGTTTAGATCATCAGGTTTCAAAGCTTTTTTCCTTCTTTGTAATTCAGCAGCAAATAATCCTTAAGGAAGACTACTAGATGTCTCCTTTGTACACACTGCTAAAATTATCTGTACCAACTAGCTCTGTTATGAGAGAAGGGAGATTCTTCTACCTTTCGTTATTCAGAAACTCATTTGATCTTATCCTTGGGGAATGAAGCAATCGGGAAAAATAATTTCCTAAAGAATCTTCTCAAATGATTCATGTATTTGGTTTAACGCTAACCTTTTATTTGTGCGCACTTACAAAGTAATGTCTTTTTGAATATTTTTCTTTCTGGTTAACAATACTCAAGAATTATACCTGTTCGGAGGAGGGGTAGGATGGCACAGAAGAAGAGGGATTAAAGCACAGGATTTTAAACCTAAGAAAACAATTGCTCCTGCTATGCTTACCAAATCAAACAACCTGACAATGGATGAGATTAATTGGTTTTAGCGAAGGAAGTTAAAATCTGTGAGAAAATTCTTTGTGTTACATGTGCTACCGCTTGTGGTAACTCAAGAGCCTCTAATACTACTGCCTTTTAACCTCCGCAATATATAGCTATACATTTCAATGTCTAATAGTTGGATATTAGGCATTAATGTTTGCATTAGTAGTCCGGTCTCTTAACACCAGACTATAGACACCATCTGCTTTGCAAAGCCTGCCTGCATCCCCTGATTATATCTTTAGCTTCCTCCACTGCAGTGCCTGCCAGGTGAGCCGCAAAGCACTGCAAAGGCAAAGAAACAGAGGGGCCTGGTGGGGTCATTTCTAATAAGCCGGCGTGTGAATACTAATCAGTGGTGGGGAAGCAGAGGTCACCCCAGCCGGCTTGTTGGCAGGTAGCTGTGTGCTCTGTGGCAGATGGCAGGCATTATCGACTCGCCACAAAGGCCTCGCGCAGAAGCAAGCGCTGGTGCTGAATGATAGAGTTATTGAGATTCTGTGCGAGATGCAAGCAGATGTGATGGTTTCCAGTACCCACCGTAAACAATATGCCAGCAGAATTTTTAAAAAGAGCTTGTGTGTACAAACACGGAGCGGACCTCATTTGAAGAATGCGAGCGCACAGTTCCTCTGTAACTCTTTACACGCCAGGCCAGGCTTCTCGCTGTCAGCATGACATGCTGAAGTAGCCCTGCCACTGGTATTTTGGGGTGCAACTTTCACATCAGCACATAAAGAATCAAAGCCACAGACAGACACAATAGAGAGAGAGTATCTAAACACATGTCCTGCTCACGAGCAAAGTAAGGTTGCTGCCTGTAATTACTACTTGGATTTAGGACAGAATCGGCATTTGTACAATCGATGCATAAAACTGCACCTCAAAAAGAAAGAGGCAGGTGTGTCATTGCCTGCTCTCTGCTTCAGGACCTGTGCATTTAGAAAGGCAGTGGGAACCACACAGAAGTATCTCCTGGCACAATCTGGTTCCAAATACAGCAATCAAAGCCCCTATCCTACAATCAGAAAAGTCAATACCCTTCCACGTGGATGTAAATCAGGCTATGCAACTCTGATTGCAAGCTTAGGACTTCTAATTCCTAATACAAGCAAGAGGGCATAACCATGCCCTAACCCTCTGAAATGGTTACTGAGCCATGCTAACCTAATCAAAACACATACATAATGTATGAAATAATCCCTAAAAGATATTTTAGGTGCTTGGGTAATGAAATGATAGGCACCCTTGCAGCCAGCAGAATAAGTCATGGCGAGGTACTATAGTTCTGAAAGTATGCAGAAAACAAAAAGCCTGTATATAAAATTCAAAGCAGAAATGCCAGTGACAAGGAGCAGTTTTGTGACACTGACTTTAAGTATATGTTGCCCAGGGCTGCTGGATTCCACAAAAAATGAGCAAGCAAAATAAATACTGATACACACAGGGATTTAAAGCACATTTCTGTGTTTAATCTAAGATGTTTCTAATGCCTACAGGCTTAAAAAACATAGAAGTCAGTTTCTCCATTATTTTGTTAAACTCACACACCAGTACAAAGTGGATTTAAAACATCACTAATGCAAATGGTCAGTATTTTTAGCCTTACAAAATCATTGTATTTATTTGCTAAGAGACCTGATTGAAGCAAAACATATGAAAAAAACCACATACAACACAGATACCCACCTGCTTGGGGTCATAGACCATGAGCCTGTTTTGATACTGTGCAGTATTTGTTACTCCTCCTATGAAAGAGTTTATACAGGTTACATTTTCTCATATAAGCAAAATGAGGACCAAGATCAGGTACAGCAAAATAACCAATTCTAGGGCTCATTTGCTGACATAATTACATTGCATAGCACCACTTACGCTTACATTCCCCTGCACTTTTTAATCTAGTTACAAGAGAACAAATGGCACATTTGTCAAACATCTAGAAACACAAAATAGCAACAAACATGCACCCCTCCAGACACACGTCCTTTGTAAAGCTAATTCTATGGGCTAAAAATGAGATAAAAAGTGATCTGTTTATAAATGACTGTGCATTCAGTCATTGTTAAGACGCAAAGATAAAACCCATCCCTGCTCAAGGAGCACACGGTTCCTTGATGCGCATGTGACACAGTTTAAAGGAGGTGGCCTCGCATCTGAGAGAAGGAAGAGGTTGGAGAGGAGCTCTGCCTAACCAGGACTGTGATGCGGGACACTGCTGCCAGCTGGAAAGCATAGTGCAAGCCTGTACAACTGTGCTTACCTGCATATTTGAAGGAAATCCTGTATTATAGAGAGAACATCTCCTGACTTAGTTGTAGACTTCATACTGGGAAGTTCCTTCATAGTCACCAGAAGCAACGCTAGCATTTACTTTTCAATAATGTTTAAGCAAGATATAAAGCACCTCAGAAAAGCCTAGAATAGTGTCTGACCCCAGTAGATGCCGCAAACCAACCATTTAGCTCAATACAGTATACGTTTAATGCCTGATCATGCTGTTCTCCCTTGGTTTTTAATGGCAAATCTCACAGGTGGAAAAATTCTTAAGTCTCAAGTCTGTAATCTTCCCTGTGTAAACATGTTCTGGAGGGTGCGTAAGCCTCCTGGGGACATGGTGTCATTGCAGGTTGACCACAGGTCCCAGTCCCCCCGCTGTCACCACCCTGGGTTCATGGGAAGGTGGGACCTCAAATAACAGCCGAGAACTGCACCTCACCTTTCATCCTCCCAGAAGGGCTGGACATAACTGAGGCATGCCAGTGGCAACAAACCAGTGAAATTCATATTGACAAACTATTTATATTATAGTTTTAACAGCATGTGCTGATGACAGACAAAATCCACAACAATGAGAGGAAGGAATTTCATCTGTCGTTACATTTGCTGATGCTTCTCTTTTTATGAGGACATCCCTTGTTTCAGACAGAGCAGTGCCAAAGTTGCTTTCATTCCTGCTGGCTGACCTACAGCTCAGTTCTACTGAAGCCACTAGGTCTTTTTCCAGTGTTAGCATGGCTCCATGCTTGGGAATCCTGACTTTGCTGGCCTCCAGCTGCACCTAGCACAGCATTTTGGTTCAGAGCCATACTGTGATTTTGAAGCAACTCCCCATCTCTCACGTGTCATTTTAGGCTGTAAACGGTATGTATTCAAGTTAAAAGGGACTGGTGTGTATTCAAGTTAAACCAGAAGCTTTGCTTCAGATGTGCATCAGCTGTGCTCCTGTTCCTAATAGGGAGTAAGGATGTGATGGCTTTGTACCAGCTGAGTACTAGGAACATTTGGTCCAGAGAACCAGAATAAATATAATCCAAAGCAAAAAATGTGAACTGTACATGGAGTAGACAGATATAGAGAACTCGTCACCAAAGTTTTATCTGCTGATCTGTTCCTACTGGGCTGAGCTACTTGCTAACATAGATGTACCCACTGATCACTGCAAATTACTTGAGTGAGGCCAAGAATCTGATCAATGGATAGCAGAAACTACACACAAATCTATCCAAGAGTCTTGTCTTCAACCGCAGTAGCAGGAAGGAATAACACTGTTGTTTGGGTGCATATCTGCAAGCACCAGCCTGTACTGGGGCTACAGTTGGATAGGAGCACAAGCTCCTCAGAGTTGCTTACAGGCTAAGAGATAGCTGAGATGAGATGTACTCTTTCCAAATTGTTTCCATCATACTATGCCACACACTGGCCATCATAGCACCTGTGAAGTACACATGCAAGAATACGCATTGGAAAGCAGTGACTGTTCCTGTGTCTAATCCCACAGTCTGTTATTTGTCTCTGCACTGTTGTGCAGCCTTCACAGTGTTAGTGGCCATCAGCCATGTGCACAATACAATCTTCTCTAATATCTGTTTTGTAGTTTGATTTTCTTTTACAGAGTTATTTTCACTCCTAGCATATTGTTTAAAAATGAGATGTCAGATTAGTATTTTGAGAAGTAACGATCATAGTTATTTGGGTGGTTACCTCCAGAATGTTAAATTACAAGAGATACATTGGAAACGCAATGCTGGGTCACATATTTCCATTCAGAAAGGACACCTTAATTTGTGGGGAAAGATATGGAGGAAGAAGAGAAAGAAGGGGCTTGCAACCTCGTGAAATAATGAAATAATCAAATAAGCAAAAGTATTTGCTTCTCTTCACAAAGAGCCCCTCATATCAAGTACACAGCTTACATTTTTTTCCCTGCAATATTGCTCATCTGTGGTGTTCTATCATTACATTCCCTTCACATACCGCTCTTCACTTTTAGATTAATCTGCCAAAATGAGATGCTAAGGATTTGCATACAGATTTGACTACACAAAAATAGATCTGGAATTAATAACAGTCTCTATATGTTTTAATTTCTTCTAGACTGGAGTACCCTTGCCTCCAGCAGTATTCTTGGCTTTGAAAGTCATCAAGCTGATTTGTCTGCTCTTAGGTTATGATGCCACATGCTGCTACACTGTCCCCTGCAATCAAAGTGCTCGCAGAGATAGATTCCATGCCTTCCCCTAACAAGTATATTTTATAGATTGGCAGTTTTGATCTCCCCTCCCCAGGGGGATAATCTGCATCTTAACAGGTTTCTATAGATACATCTGTCATTAAATATGCCATCTTATATCTGCATCAATTTTCAAACTCAAGTTCCTCCTAACTTTGAAGTGCTATAGCAAAAGTTTAAAATTTTCTGCCAAAATTCAAATTTAACAAGTCTGCAGTGCCCTCTTGAACTATTTTTTTTGTTTGTTTGTTTTTAAATACTCCAGGCAGCCGGGAAAGGGCAAAACTGGAGCAGTCTCTTAAAAAATAGGAAAAGGGAAAAAAAAGTTTCAATGGTACTAAAAATAATACATGTTTTCTCAGGGGAAAAAAAAAAAATGGGGTAATTCCAAGATAATTTCTTAAACTTCTCTGCAGTGTTTTCTACCAGGAAAGTATGGAAAAGGCAGGGAGGCATCATAACAACACTTGAAGTATTTAAAAATACAAACCATGCTATTAAATTTTGATGTCAAGCATGTGGTAGTAACCCATCCGTTAAAGAAAGGAATGAAAAAAATGCCTGGCTGGGTAAATGACAGAAAATTAACAGCTTGGGCAGCGCTTGCTGGATTTTATAAACAGAGTGATGATTGCACCACATGAGCAGCTTGCCTTGAGGACTAGAGTTTCTTGGAGGCAAGGAACACCCTCAGGACAAGCCCGTGTCTCTCTTGCTCTTGCAGACATTACAACATGCTCATGGAAAGCCCAGCATCCAACCTGTGGGCTTACAGTGTGTTTTCGCTGCCACAGTCACTGTTGCTCACTCCCTTGCAGGCTGTAAACACTGCTTTTTAAGCCCTCCAAGATCCATAACTTCCCAACTCTTGCAACAGTGCGCTTCTACACAGGGAAGTTGCTGGAGGATTTCAAGATCCACTTTGTCCAGCGCTTCCCCATACATGGCAAATATTTTGGGTTGTTCCAGACCCCCATTAGCCCACAAACTGCACTGAAAAACACCTTCAATAAAGACACTTCCAAAAGAGAAGAGTGGGATGCAGTAGATTCAACACCATTTTCCCAGTAGAAAATTTATAATCCATATTTCTAACGTCCTAGAAAGACCCCCATATGACTCGAGAAATCTAATTCAATCCAAAACCCCCAGAAAATCTTACAACTCTCTCTGAAGTCCCCAAGTGCTAGGCTGCGTGCATGAAACAGAGTTCACTGGGAGACATGTAAAACTACATGTTGGCAAAGAGCTCCCATATGTATTCCTTTCAGCAAATCCAGGGAATACATAGAATCTCATGACATGCACCCCAAGGCATTCTGCTATTTTAAAATAGAAATCTCTTGTCTCTTACACTTCTGTGTGTTAAACACAAGATAATCCTTCCTCAACATGCAAGCCCACCCTAATGAGTCCCTTGGAAGACACCATCTCTCTATTAACATTGTTCCACCCCAGATGCAATCCAGTTTCAAACAAGGACACAAGCCCTAGTCTGTTTGTAGGTAGGTTTTCTTAAATCATTAAAGCCTGACATCTACATTCAATCTAGAAAGAATCAATGGTATCAAACCAATAATGTCCATGCTTGAAAGGGTGTGAGAACCATTATCTTTATTCAAACACTCTAACAATAACAATAGGCTGAGTTGGGGTTGTTCAGCCTAGAGAAGAGAAGGCTCTGAGAAAACCTTATAGCGGCCTTTCAGTATCTAAAGGGGACCTACAAGAAATCCGAAGAGGGACTTTTTATAAGGTCATGTAGTGACAGGAGAAAGGGGAATGGCTTTAAACTGCAAGAGGGTGGATTTAGATTGGATATTAGGAAAAAAAATTCTTCATGAAGAGGGTGTTGAGACACTGGCACAGGTTGCCCAGAGAAGCTGTGGCTGCCCCATCCCTGGCAGTGTTCAAGGCCAGGCTGGATGGGGCTTTGAGCAACCTGGTCTGGTGGAAGGTGTCCCTGCCCATGGTAGAGGGTTGGAAGTAGATGATCTTTAAGATCCCTCAAACCCAAACCATCCAATGGTTCTGTGATTCTATGAATAGTAATTATAATCATAAAGAAATACTGTTCTATATACAGACTAAGACTGGGTCACTGAGGCAATTTTAATGTAGTACTTAATCTCCCGCTCCTAGTAATTTCTGTGGTAGCCACACTGCAAAACCTGATTTGGTTAAATAGTGTAAATTTCTATTTATTCCAGATTGACTTTTGATAAAAGGTTTTTATAGGCATTTACTGAGAAAAAAAATTTCTTCTCCTCACAGCAGCATACTGATAGTAAGGTGATACTTTTCACCCCAAACCACTTGCTAGTTCAGAATAGTTCTCAAAGAACTATTGATGTGATCTCCATCCTTTCCTTAGTCAAAAACTCCACCATTAGGGGGAAAGTCAAGTTTCCATGTGCAAGTCAGGATGTGATTTCACACATCCTGACACACTGTCAGGCAACTCGGACCTGTGCAAAACAACAGCATAATACTTTACTTCAGAGAAGACTTTTCATGTGCTAATCTCTTAAGCATTTAAGGCAGAGGAGAAGCGTCCTTATCCCCAGCTGCAGGTGCATGAATGGCCCAGAGCTGAAGTGCCTGGCAGAGGGTGCCTGCCCCTCTTTGTCCCCAGGAGCACTACACCTGTACAGGAGGAGGAAGGTTAACGTGTATAGAAAAGCAGGTCTCCAGATTTGCATGTGCATGCCACAGAGGATGCAGGGAAATGGGTATAGTTCAAGTCTTCAGTCTTATGGAAAATATTTCCCTGCTTTTATAGGGAATAATTGTTAGCAGTGCTGAACTCTAATGGGTTTGGTGCGTTTTGTTTCTCTTTCACTCAAATACTTTCGTTTTCAAGCATGTGGCATACAATTCATTTGTGAAATGGGTCACAGTGTCAGATGTTAGCTGGGTCCTGTAAGATTCATTTTTCTATAACATTTCCAAACCATCTGCCCAATGCTCTACTATTAATATGGAAAACTTATTTGTTGTGGTTTAAATCCAGCCAACAACTAAGCCCCACACAGCCGCTTGCTCACTCCCCCACCAGTGGGATGGGGAAGAGAATCATAAGAGTGAAAGTGAGAAAACTCGTGGGCTGAGATACAGTTTCATAATTAAAGCAAAAGCCGTTCACACAAGCAAAGCAAAGCAAGGAATTCATTCACTGCTTCCCATGGCAGGCAGGTGTTCAGCCATCTCCAGGAAAGCAGGGCTCCACCACATACAACGTTACTTGGGAAGACCAACAGCATCACTCCAAATATCCCTCCCTTCCTTCATCTTCCCCCAGCTTTATATGCTAAGCATGATACCATAAGGCCTGGAATATCCCTTTGGTCAGCTGGGGTCAGCTGTCCCAGCTGTGTCCTGTCACAGCTCCTTGTGCACCCCCAGCCTACTTGCTGATCAGGTAGGATGAAGGGCAGAAAAGGCCTTGGCTCTGTGTAAGCACTGCTCAGCAATAACTAAAACATCCCTGTGTTACACTGTTGCCAATACAAATCCAAAATATACCAGCTACTATGAAGAAAATTAACTCTATCCCAGCCATAACCAGCACATTATTTTAATGAATTCCCATCTATTATTTTTTTTAAATAAGAAAATAAAATATAATGAGGGCTATGAAAAAAAATAATGACACAAATATAAAAATGTTCCACAATATACCGAGCTCAAAAAACTCGAGAGCTGAACCCACTTGTTCTGACCAAAGGGTCCAACTAGTTCCAGAGTGCAGAAGGCTCTCCCTGAGCCTTCTGGCAGGTTAAAAATCCCAAAGATGTGGTGGCAGCTTAGGAATCCCTCTGTCACCTGAAACACCGGCTACCCATCTCCTATTGCCAGCATGTGCTTATGCTTGTACAGCATTTTGTTTAGCACATTTCCATGATTTTATGCTCTATTATTTTTCCTTCCTTCTCATACTTGTCCCAAAGGAGCAGCAAAGTAAAGCTGAAAATGAATCCCAATAATAATAATAATAGAAACCCCTTAAGTCTAGTCAGCTTTTGATTAGCAAAGCCTTTAGAAGACAAGGGGCTGTAGCAGAAGCACTGATGCTTTGGCTATAAAGTAAATGGTCGATGTGTGGGTCATATTTTTATGACTCTCTACACAAATACAAGGGCTAGAAACTTCTATTATCACTATTTAATTTAGTTACGTAATAAAAATCTGGGCACATTTTCGTGGCTACCTTGCCAGCTGATAGTAGCAGACTGACTTTGAGAACTCTCACTGGTGACCTGTATTTCCCAGAAAAAGCAGCAGGGATACAGCTCAGAAACATCCCTAATGCAGACTAATTTTTTAATTAGTTAATTTTAGGCCACATACTTCAAATTAGGTTGCCTCCTGCATTACTGATTACTTTTATGCTAACACCTCATATTTGATGATGAACAGCGGATTTTTTTCAGCAGTGACTACTGATATTTTTTGAGCAATAAAACATCTCTCTAACTATTCCCCTGCCCCTGAATATATATGTACAGTGAGCTACATTCTGTCCCTAAGCAATTAATTAATAATAGAAAGCTAGCTACAGTTATTGCATCTCCATCTACTTTTATTTTTAAAATAACTCTATTCAATACACAGAAACCAGTTTTCAATCTTTGAGTATATAATTCAGATCAATACCCTACTGAAATATTGCACAGTATGCTCATGTACTTCATAATAACCTGTCAAAATCTAGCAACTCAAGACTGCTAAGCATTTTCTCAAAAACTGTACAAAATACAACCAAAAAGTCCTGTCTGGTTTATTCCACTGCCAAAACATTGCTCCTTACTGTGACTTTACAACCAAAGTTACATTGGTAGCATTTTCAAATATAAATCGAACAATACTGATAAAATTTTTTTTGTTGGTTTTCCCAGTTTTAGAGAGTTCATCTAATAGGCTTCCACTTACCTCTTATCCTGATTCTACAGCTGTATTAGAGGCATATCCTTGGACACAATACCACACTGCTTCATTATATAAATGCAGATAGTATTTAAACACACAGGGAGACATGCATTGCACTTACATAACTAAGCACATTAATTGATCCTCAGCATAATTTTTCATGTACTGAAGCAAGGACCACACTCTGATGGATATTTACAGTGCTCTTTCAATTATTTTATATGAATATACTTAACACAATTTCCTAAAAAACCTTGTTTTTCATAAATAGACTGACAAATGTAAACGACAAGAGGGAAGGAAAAAAATTAAAATCAAGACAGCATGGCAGTAGCATCCATGTGTTTGAATTGCCCATCACAGGCACACATCCCTCTCTACTAATAGGAAAGGTACTGAATAAACACAAGGTAATGCTCTGGACACACCCAGCAGGCACCCTAAAGCAGAAACCCTGTTTCTGTAGTGTACCTGGGTCTCAAAGCCCACCATATGCACACTTCAGGATGAACATGCAGCACAAACTGTATAAGACACTTTCAATGCCTGTTGCCAAAGAAAGCAGCCCAAAGCACCTGCCAGGGATCTCGGTGATTTCCTGTGTTCTGTCATGCTTTTAACTCCAAAGTTATCATTCATTAGTTTAGTCTAGATGTATAAAAATAGATACCTGCTACCTCCCCACCAATGCTTGGGAATCCATTCCCATAAAGCACTTCATCCATGTGGGCAGAAAGGTACATCTGCAAGTTACTCCACTAACCTAAATGACATACTTTGAGGAGCACAGTGAAGGCCTAAGTAGCTAACCTAATCTTTCATTCATATACTGTCTTTTCACTGCAGGCATCCCAGACCATATTAAAATCCCCAGAGGATATCTACAGTGAAGATGGCAATCAGCGAACATTTTCCTCAAGGGCCGGCCTCATTTACTTATTAACTTCCTTGATAAATATTACAACTTTATAACCTTCCATGACACACTCACTAAAAAGTGGATATTTTTCTGTCAAATCTTCTGTAGACAGTATCAAGCTTATTGCAAAGTGACTAATACCAGAAAAGGCACTACAAAGACTGATGACACAATGTCCTCAACTCCCATCAATGTGCATATAAGTTGCACATGCTATGTTGCAAATGATGTGTTAGTTTAAGATTACAAGGCCTAGACTTCCAGCTGTGTGTGTGCCATAAAGCTACCCACAAAGTCCTGTGCCGTGTTATGGACAGTCAGACCCATGCATAATTTCTAACAAAAGTCATCTTGGCTTGTTACAATATCCTGAAGAGCAAGTGGAAGCAATTCATACATCTGCCTTCAAGCAGATTGACACAAGCTAACAAGCACTTAATTCTCCATTTCATTATCAGGAATAAATGCAGTGGTACCAGATCATTCTACAGAAACTGGGTCTTGTTCTTTAGGAAGCATACAGACCCTGTCACCTGAAATTTGTTCAAAAGTACATTATCATTCCAAATCACTGTAATTTATAAATAGCAACTGGAGGTAGCACATACATAGCTTGAAACACAGAGAGATATTTAGCAGACAAAAAAACCTGTATAAGTATGTTATGTTCCTATACTTCTAATAAAGCTTAATTGTATGCTTTCAAGGCTTAAATTCTTTGTAATACCCAACTCCTAAGACAAAAGTTATCATGACATATAAACCAAAGAAGATTTATTAGCTTCATTCGAGACAGTATTTTGGTATTTTGTTAGTACCTCAAACTGTGTGAAACGTTTTCTACCTGATATCCAAAGAAGACCATCCACCACATATCCTGCATGGCATGAGAGCGATCGATCAAAGGACTGTACAAAGGCCCACTTGTTCTTCTTGGGGCAATAGCGTTCCACTGTAGGTAACACCTGACGCAATTCATTCCTGCCCCCTACTGCATAGAGGTACTCATCCACTGCTCCCAGCACAAAGTGTTCCCGACA
The DNA here is from genome assembly GCF_004027225.2 of Strigops habroptila. Taxonomy (NCBI): domain Eukaryota; kingdom Metazoa; phylum Chordata; class Aves; order Psittaciformes; family Psittacidae; genus Strigops; species Strigops habroptila. The sequence goes on from NC_044282.2 coordinate 21,836,178, forward strand.
GTTCTTCATTGGAGCTATCTCAGCCCAAGAGTTAGTGCGGGGGTCATATCGACAGGCAGTTCTCACCGCACAAGTGCGCCCTGTGGAGTGCTCTGCCTCTCCGCCAGCTACAAAAAGAAAGTCTCCCATGATAGCAACACAGTGGTGGCTTCTCCCTATAGGCATAGGCGCGAGCTCGCTCCAGTTTGCAATCCCTGCGATATGAACGTTCTCTTGATCTACTGGATTGAAGTAGCGCAATTCTTTCACTTTACAGATTTCACGTTTTTTCCCACCAATAATGTAAAGAGTGTCTGATTGGAAGCGAGGTTTTGTCCTTCTAGTTTGCCAGACTGGCTGTGCATAGACGCTCTGGTGGTAAGCCAAGGCCTCATTAACAAGAGCTGTTGCAGTTTCACTAGCTTGGACAAGAGGATGAGAAAGGGCTACCGTATGCAGTGTATCCACATCCATAAGGCCAAAGCGGACATACTGGAGAAGTTCATCCATGTACTGGTAGCGGCAGTTATGTTCCAACCACCTCACAGCCAGCTAAATGTGGGGGGAAGGAAGGGAAAAACAAGACACCAATTAATTGTGTACAATTTTGTCAAAATTTGGTCTTTTGAAAAGTGCTTGCATTCCAAGAGCTGCTGTATACTTGCCTCAGTAGTGACATCTATCAATACAAAAAGCAGTTATGAAAGCATGCGAGTCAACATAAAATATACTTCCTAAAACTCTATCTATAATATACATAAAAGCATTGTATTGCTCCTGTTCCCCTGAAGAATTTCCACAGCATTATCAGATCGTAATACTGCTATGCAATACTCTTGCATGCAAACTATTAGTAATGATGTAGGAGACCACAACATTCCAGAATCAAGCTGCAGGAGCAATAACATAAATGTAGGGACTATGTGATCACTGGAAACCATGGGTACACTAGAAAGAAAAGGAAGATTACCATTAGATGATTAGAAATAAAAGCCCTTTCTCCCCTCCATCTTTGATTCTATTTTTGACAAAATATTGAAGGAATATAATAAAATACGTACCGATTCCTTCAATATTTTTTTTTTTTTCCTTCTTCATTTATTTCATTCATAAAGTGGAGAGGGGTGTAAAGAGACCAGAAATTAAGCAGAGAAGAGGCTCTACTGGTTGGGACTGACAGAAAGCAGCAAGGAAAGACTAAAACTGTTCAGCAATTGCAGCTGGTATCAACAGCCAAAACTAAACATAGCCTTTAAATTACATAAAGTATATAAAATCCAACCAGCTCTAAAAAGAGGCTAGGAAGGGCCTAACCCATTTCAAGAACTGTTGTGTAAGGTAGTATTGAAAACGTCCATTGATGAAGATACCCAAACTTCCTCAGGAAAACCATTCCCATGCTCAGCTATCCTCTCAGACAGATTTTCCTTTTACCTATGCAGGAACTCTAAACCCTCCAAGATGTTGCCCCATTTTCCACCTTTGGTTTTATATTCCAGAGCTCTGGAATCCCCAGACCAACCCTTGAAACTGATCCATCCATCCAGAATGAAAAGCAGTTTGCTACCTTCCTTTCCTCCTCCATCTCTGATGCATTTTAATGTGTGTGTTTCACTTTCCTCTTCCCTGAATGAAAAAGTCTCTCAATCCATCTTGGGTCACCTTTTCTAAACCTCTGTTGCGTGGCTCACAGTTCTCAGTTACTAAAAGAAAATGTCCTTCTTTCTTAAAGTTTGCTGCTGAAAACTGGATATGAACTTTCTCTTAAGGCTCTAGTAGAAGCAAATAGATTAGAAGGATCTCTTCGATTGTAACAATCTATTGCCATTCTTATCTGTACATCACTACACAAAACTGCCAGTGCACAATGATATTGCTGCTTCACATTCAAGCTTATGGCTGAGTATTATTCCTACCTCTTTTTTTCTGCAGGACTTCCACAAAATGTCATGCTTTCTCTGTCATTACTGAATTCTACACTATTTATTTCAGGCCACTGCTCCAATCTGTCAAGATCATTCTCAATCTTAATTAAAAACTGTTTGAAGACCATTCCACTTTCTGATTGTCCAAACCCATAAACCCTATATTATACTTTCATCCAAGTCATTAACAAAGATGTTGACTAGTTCTGGATGAAGACAGGCTCCTCTACTTGATACTTCATTTCATCCTGTCAAAGAACTTTTGGAGCAGGAGTTCCTAATTAGCTGTGCAGTAACAACAATTTCATCTAAAAGTTACTGCCCTGTACTGCTCATGAGAATGTCACAAGAAGGAGCTGAAGGGAAAGGCCTCTGTTGCTCATGACTTTCATATATGTGTAGTCTACCAAATTTATTGTTGCTTCTGTATTCTGTCAGAGAGGGAAGCCAACAAACCAAACCCACTTTCTTAAGATTCATTTGAAACACTTTTTCTTCACTGTTCTATTCAACCCTTGTGAAACAAAGAATGAGGGGCATAAAAAATTGCAACAGTAGTTCAGACAGTTAAACATATTGAATTTCAAAATGTGCATTAACTATATGTGTTTAGACTTGCTAGTAAAAAAGGTGTTAATTAAACACATTTGAAAGTGTTTATGGACTTGAAATCATTAAGCATTATGTTCATATGTTTTAAGTCCACCAGATCCATGTGGCAAGTGTTTCCTACTGAGTGGTTTTAGGCAACTCCCTACTCCATGCCTTGGGCCATGTGAATCATTCCTCAAAGTCTTCAGAGGCACTTCGCTCTCATCATTGACTAGACACTTGAAATCAAAGTGAAATTCTACCTACCTTCATCATGATGAAGACCCCAACTGAATTCATACCAACTGAATGAGGTGTGAGTTGCTATTTTAAAGGAGAGTAATTTACAGAACCTGAGTTCTTATCTGTCATCACTTGTATCCAGCAGATTAGTTTCTTTTCCTTATAGTTCATGCCTTCACTCACACCTAAAATGACATCATGGAAGTATCACCTGTGCTATAATGACAGACATTACAGACTCTTAAAAGGCATGCACCAATGTAAAAATTTGTAAACTCCTGTCCTTTTAGAACAAGAGGTAATGGCCTCAAGCTGCACCAAGGGAAGTTTAGATTGGATATTAGGAAAAAATTCTTTACTGAAAGGGATTTCAGGCATTGGAACAAGCTTCCCAGGGAAGCGGTGGAATCACCGGCACCGGAAGTTCAAAAACCATGTAGATGAGGCCCTCAGTGATATGGTTTAATGGTAGACTTGGCAGTCCTGGGGTAATGCTTGGACTTGATGATCTTAAAGGTCTTTTCCAATCTAGTTGATTCTATGATTCTGTGATTCTATAAACCAGGCCTTGATAAACAGAAGGCTTTTGAAGAAATTCAACCTTAATGCCTGTTAATATCTTAGAAATTCATCCTTCCTCTTTTCCTCTTTACTGTCCTCCCTCCTGCCCCCCAATAAATACTATATAAACACACAAGCAACTCTACATAAAAAGACACAGTATCTGCATTCATTTCTGCATACAGAGTGTGTGATGATCTGCAGTAGAAGGGATGGACATTGCATTACATTTTCTCTGCTCCATGAAGTTTGGCAAAAGCAACTTTGTTCATACTGAGTTTGGTCTGCACTGAGAATATTCCTGGAGTTGTAAAATTGCTTCACTGAAACCAATAATGCTTAATGTTTCTCTAAAATCAAAGAATTTCTAAACCACCACAGCAATGGTGCAAAGTGATTCTGGTGGCACTCATAGAAGATGTACAATCTATTCCCAGCCTTGAACCAAAATTTTCTCTATCCTTTCCTACATTATTTCATCCCCACTCATCTATCCTGCATCTTTACGAAAACTTTTGAATCTTTCAAAATTAAATTTATTGCAACTTACAATTACAATTATTACAATCCTCTACATGCTGCACCTACAGGTATTTTTGGTCTACGCTGGTTCCACCTTTCCCTTCTGACAAGCAACAGGGAGGGTAAGGTGAATTCCAGGCTGTCTTTTGTGTAGGTTGCTACTGGCTCTTATGAGACTCCCCATCCAAGATCAGTCTGCAGTGGAGTACTGCATTTTACTATATTGATTTAAAAAGCAGGGCTAAGAAACCTGCACATCACTGTATTACCTGGATGGTCTGCCAGCATTTGTTAATCAGTAGGGAAGTTCTACTAGATCTTAGGGAGGCATCTGAGGTCGGGGAAAGACAATGCGTTTAGAAGCTCCTGTCCAAATCAACTCATGCTACTGTTTGCACACAGTTTGACTACAGTATCCTGTGTGACCCACACCTAATCCATGGCACTACAGGGCAGAGAAAAGGCCTTAAGAGCTAAAAGCTATAATGTTTTCATCTCCTTGTCTTGCTATTGATAACAATGACTGTTACTTGATTTTAAATGCCATAAATTCATTTTGGGGAATTCCTTAAAAATAATGGCTAGGAATTTAAGCTACAAATGTAGATATTTTTATGTATATTCGTAGAATACAGGACCAACTCCTAAATTATGAAACAAGGCTATGGAACAAGTCATATGGTTTTAGGGACACTCAAACTGAGTCTTAGGATTCTACATTTGTTATACAGCACACACTGTAACAGTCCTTCCTAGCAGAATGTGGTGTTTCACACTATGGAGGCATGGAAGAAAATCCAGTTATCTGTGTGGGTGATATTGCAGTCATTGGATGGTTTGGCAGCTACTGGAAGGCTGGAGAAGTTCAAATGAAAAAAAGTTAAGTTCTCAAACGAGTCTTTTGCTTGTAGTAGAAATAGTCACTGACAGACTGTAATACAATTCTAAATTTCCTTCAGTATAAAGGAGGGAAATATAACTCTCATGAACATAATCCAGATTTTCAAACTTCTATGTAACATATCAGCAAACATCTGTATATTTATCAACACAAGTTCTACCACCTTTACTCAGTTTTTGTTTAATCTAGACTTAGAAACCTGGTGTCTACATATTCACCCCATCTACACACTAATTATAGCACCTATTTTTTAGCCTCTCTGGCAGTAGCGATTAGCAACTACAATCAGTATTGGCAAAATAAACTCAAAGCCATTATACACTATGACACTGCAAGGAAAGACATTCAGGCTTCTCTACGGAGATATCAATAGCACTTGAAATTACAACTGTGTTTAAAACACAAACAAGCAAGCAAAAGAAAAAAAAAAAAACCCACCAAAAAACAACAAACCAACAGAGACCATCCACAGTTTTGAGGTTTAAAATATTTGTATTGCTGCTAAATAATTTACAAAAATAAGGAACGACTCCTACTCCTAGTGCCATATAGGCAAATTCTGTTTAAACTGTTAGAAGCTTCTTTTCTATTAATTTTAATGTATGAGTATGAGAGAATAGGAAGCTACAGCCTAGTGCCTATATCAACTTTAATAAATAATATATTTTGCCATACTCATCTTCTAAACTAAGTAAATGACAAAAGTAGACCCTCAGAAGGACAGGATTTTCAAATAAGATTAATTCTCTTATTCTAAAGCCTTAACCCAAGGGATTTTTCTTCTCCAAGGTTACATTACATTACATTACTTGATTTAGCAATGGACTACATTCTCAAAACAGCAGAAAACAGATAGAAAAATATATTGTGGCACAGTTGGAGCATACTTCTAAGCACACCTGCATGTTGGATTGTGATTTCATTGCATTTCCAACAGCTGCTTCTGCTTTCAGCAGGGTACTTCAACAGTCCAATTCACACAGCCTCAGAACGCAGGCCTTCCTCCTTGCTGTTAATAGTGCATGTACCACACACATGCCACAGCCAGAGAGGACATAGATTAAAGCTGAATTAAGAGTTTCACTCCTTTTGAAGGTAAGTAGTGCAATAAGTAGTTACCTGATCTTTTGGGCTGCTAGCTATCCCAGGTATCATGAAAGCCCAGCATGCTTGTGCCTTGCCCGTTTAGCATCCCCCTGCAATCCTTCTCACGCCACTTTTCCAGGAAATGTACCAGATCTTCACTTGACATCACAGCAAGTTTGCTAACCAGAAAAGCCAAGCTACTTTATGAGTGCAAAAAGCTTGACATACTCATTTAGACCCAGGTTCACTTGGAAACTGCTTTAAGCCATAAACTCAGTGACAGGGAAAGTTTCTGTCCACAGTGCTTTGAGAGAAAATGCTCCTATGAGCTCTGTGAGAGGCAAGGGCCATGGGAACCCCACTGAAGTTATCTTGGTCTGCTCTTTTGTTGATGTATTCATGTTGTAGCCCCACAGACTGCAAAGGAATTACGCTAGTTTATACCATCAAAGGTCCCTAATAACTGAGATGAAGCCAAAAGATGACAGTAGGGGAAAAAATTAGGGGTTTTGAGTGTGGGGGTTTTTAGCAACAACAAATAAAAGGGAACATTACATTTTATAAGGTTTCAAAACAATGAATTCACACTGTCTCATTAAAACAAATGGAAATATTAAATACAGTAACATAGTGAAGATTCTCATTTTAGGAGAAATGACAATTCTAAATATGGAAACACAAGCAGAGGGATGTATTTTCCTGGACTGAGATCAGATACATTCAACACGTATTATCAGATTTCTGCGTGACGATCTGATGGTGATACATATACCAGGGAAAGAGAAAGGACATTTTTCAACACAGATCTCACCTAAGCAGTCCTTCTGTGCTTAACATAAGCAAACACATTTCATCCCCCTCTCCCCCCCCAATAAATATAAAATTAATATCTTTGTATCGTTAGCATATTGGAAAATGCTATAGAACTGCTCCTATTGATCAATAAGCCAAAGAGAGTCATGAAAGCAACACAATAGCTACAGCAGTCACTTTAAGGCACTAAGGGAACTTCAAAAAGCAAAACCTGGACTTAACTAGTTCATTATATGAACACTAGAAATATGTATTTTGGAGCTAAACTCACACACGATTTGAACTTTAGCTGGATTTTACCTAACTCAGCAAGCCTCAGGTGTTCCAGACCGGAACCTCTTGCCACAAAACTGCTGTCACTTTCAGCTGGCTACTGTCAGTACCACCCGGCTCTTCAAATCTCAAGTCCAGGAGCAGAATATAAGGATAAACCAGGACATTTATTAAAGCTATAAACCAAAGTCCACTGAAGGCTATGGAAGACCTTCCACCTTTTCAAAATGAACGCAGATTTCCGAAGGGCCTGAATTTGGATCTCTAAAGGGTCTTAGTCCTCCTCTCTCTCTTCAGAGACTACAAAGGACAAAACCCAGAGGGTTTAGGATAGTTATTTAACCATTTTAAGTAAAGTGAACCTAGTTGGTCTGCATCACCCATTTAAGAATAAAAACATATGGGTGAAGAATTGTTGCTGAGGAAAAAAAAAAAAAAACAAACCAACCACACACACACTTTTTCAAAGTCATGAGTTACACATGAACATTTTTAGAAGTTAATAAGTAACCACATAGCACAGTCTCCAGACTCTCTTTGCAACTGAATCAATCAGGTACTACTTTACAGTTGTGGGCAGCATGGAAAATAAGTGGCTCAAGCCCAGAAGCAGAAGAGCCTTAAAGATAGAAATCTTTTTCTTCTTTTTATTTTGAATTAAAAATGTGCATAAAAATAAGACTCTAATGAGCTGCATGTAGAACAATCAAAATTATGAGGTATTTGCATTTCTTTTGCACCTTGAGCCAAACAACTACAAAATTATGCATAGGATTCTCTCAATCTGAACACAGTAAATATTAATAATCTCTGAATCAGCAATGAAATACCTTTTGCCCCTGAACCCTGAAGAGAGACTTTCCAATTCAAAAAGTTGTAGTACAGCGACTGAGACCATATTTACAAGGCGCCGAGCTGAGGCGTACGTGTGTAGCCTGTGAAAATAAAGCTCTGCCATCCCCCACCCTCTTTACACAGAGATGTTTTAAAATTACCTGTTTGTCAGTTTTACAAATGTGTGTCTACATAAGCAGCCCCCTGTGTGGCACTGCGTTAGCAAGCAGGCATGCTTTCATTTGCACATTCTGATTTTACAATCAGAATTAAAACATTTGCTCTGTTCAGGGTGAGTTGATAAACAGGGATTTTTAAATTTCCTTTTTTTTTTTTAATGTGAAAAATGAAAGAAAAATGTTCCTCTAGATGTATTGTGCCTTTGGGCTCCATTTGAGGGAAGGGAAAAAAGACAGAGAAAGCTACTGTGAAGGTCACAGAGTGAAAGAACTTCCTCAGGGCACAGAATAAATTAAATCCCAAGGAAAAAATAAAATGTGATTTCCAGACTGTGAGGCACAAACTCAAAATGACAATGATTGACAGCCAAACTATATCCGTGCAATATCGAAGACTGCACGTTCTCATTTACCTCAGTGTAGCCAGCAAGCGCCCATTAAACATCCGTCTGATGCCCAAATTAACCTTCTTGGCAAACTGAAAGAGGCACAAACTATCATAATCAACCTTTCATTATCACAGCAGCCTCTAGTTAAAGGGTCAGAATAATTGTGCCATCAGAGCCCTGATTGTTTTCAATCAACAGACGACTGGAGTGACAGCTCAGTGATGGAGTAGTTTGATGAAACCGCACCAGGCCTAATCAGAGCAGATGAAAGGAAGGCATGATTGGTGCAAATGAACAGTCGTGCCTCTCTTTTTCATTTACAATCTGAAATTACACTTAAATTTACAGGGTTTTTTCTCCCTTATGAGTACCTCTGAAAGAATGTTTGACTTATTATGAGTTCTGACAGTGCAGAGTTATAAAACACAGGTAGGGTTTTCAGCCCAGGCTGTAAGTGGGTATTTGGCATAATTTTAACAAATTCACTCTTGAAAAGCACAGAATGACTAAAGACTTCCAATGACCTAACCTTTCAGTGCTGTTTGATTAGCAGAACAATTTGTCATGGCTCACATTCTTCATGATAAGAGAAGATTAAAAAAAATTGGGCAAGGATCTCTTGCAAATGTTTCCTCTTAGCCAATGTATTTATTGTGTTCTTGCTCTCTTCTTTCTCTCTCTCACACACACACAAGAAAAGAATTAAAGAACAGTGCATTAATAACACTTTTCCTCTTAGAATGAATAATGGAATCCAAGCAAGGGATTGTTTGGAGATGAAAGCAGAGACCAATTATCATGCCACTGACAGCATCAATATTTAGTTTTCTGGTGGGCTGTTCATTCCCACTTCTTAAAGGATGGGAAATTAATCAATCTCACTGGGTGTTTCTTACCATACTCATCAGCACAGAATCAGACTGCCTCACAAATTAATGAGGGGGGAGGAGAAGAAAAGTTGGGGGCTGCTTAGACGTTTGGAAAGAATGGAAGATTCAAGTTTCCTGCATTTCCTCAGCTACAGTTCGCTTCTCCTCCCAGCCTCACCAAACTCCAGCCACATGGCTTCCCATCCTCACGACGACACAGTACGGAAGGTGCAGCAAATCATAAGAACCTCTTTGTACCTCTGAAAAAAGCAAGGAAAGACAAAATATGCATCCTTCCAGACCCAACCATAATCACTGACATCCTGTCACAGACCCACTTCACAGATGGGCAGGGTTTGGAGGACAGAGGGGATCAGGTAGTAGGCTCAGGTAACAGAGAGGGAAGCCAAGTATGAGTTATGACTTCAGGAAACACATGGTCCAAAAGGAAGATTAGAGAACCCCAAGGTCCGTTAGATCTGCAGAATGAAAGTGTATGCCCCCTGACCTCTTTTTAGTCTCTGCAGAAGTTGCAGTGGATTAGTCCAGAGTACTACTTTAGGAAGTTCTTGGTCTGGTAAAGAAGCAGTGCTATACCTCTTGGTTGGGAGTTTTGCTGTTTTGGGATCCACGTGATGTCAAGACGACAACTTGCAACTTTCAGAACACCAGCCCTGCAGTCTGTAAGCCACATTCCATTGATCTTCCAGCACTGAATAACCTGCAGCAAGCAGAGCTGTTGGCCAGTCTGTCTAGCAGCACAAATGATGCATTTCATGATACTGTACTGTAATTATAATAGAGGTACATGATGCAGCTGTATTAATAGCAAATATTTTTAAAAATTAATGGCATTAAAGTGATTCAAAATGTATTAAAAATACTTCTCGATTTCTCTCAAGTGCTGGTAAGATCTATCTTCTTAAAGCATTTAAGCCATAAAGCATCAATCACCAGTTGCCTGATTTCCTCGCAGGTCAAAGATAGACAAAGATATTGTCCTGCACAGTCTTCAACAGGTACAAGGAACCTATATGTCTTTGGCAGATTTCTTAGTCATAATTAAACAGCTCCATTAGTAACACTTTCAATAGCTGTATTTCCATCTTAGAAATTTTTAATAAAAGTTTCCACACAACATCCTTGTGAGGAAGGGAGGAATTCTTCATCCCAAAGACAAACTCTCCACCAACCAAATATAGTCCGCTGCATTCTCAGTCCAGTGCTTTTCTGCAAGCTTCCTTCCTCCCTGGTGCCACATAATGATACTGGCCTTCCCAAAAGGGACATTATTTTATGAAAAACGTTGTCAAAGAGACAGTATTAGTTTCATTTTTTATGTAGGTGTTTCCTATGAAACACCCAGAAAAAACCAGTTTTACCATAAGAAGAGAATGTACACTTTTCAAAACTGTATTAACTCCTTTTACACATTTAATCCAACGCATTTATTTTACCATTTCCTATATTTACTGGAAATGAGACTAGATTAAAATCTACCTAGAAGACATTGACTAACCTCAATTAAAATATTTCAGCTTTTTAGACTTGCAATAACATAACTATGATCAAAAATCAGATTTACAAAAGGCTAGCTGAACTACATTAATATATACCATTATATATGGTAATGAATCATACTGTATTAAAGCAAAGAGTTACTATAATGGAAAACTTAAACTTTTAATCTACTGAAGCTCAAAGTGAAGTAAGGTAGGGACAGAAGGTAAACTCTCAGCTGTTGTAAATTATCACAGCTCATGGAAGTTTGCCATTTTACACCTTCTGGGGAATCTGAACTTCAAAATTATATAGCACTTTCCTTCCAAGTATTTCAAAGCAATTTATAAGCAGTAAAACTTGAGCTTCTCTGAGAAAAGTGTACATTTCAACCATTTTCCCAACATGGGCACTAAGAGAGAGAAAAATTAAGTGATATGACAGAAGACAGCAATGGTACAGCTGACACAAAATCTTTTGTCCCCTCAAGCTGTCCACAACAGAGTCTCTTTACTTAACTACCAAAATCCTGTGGAGATTTTTGTGCTCCATGCCACAAAATGAAGCCTAGTGAGATGCAAGTATCTGAAACTGAGGACAAAATGGATCCCTAAATATCATCTGACAAAAGTATATGAGATACCTTTGCAGCTGAAAAGTACATCTCTACACGGGCTGCATTTTTAATTAATCTTATTGGGGCAGTAAAGACCAAACTATCCTGTGCTGTGCTTCAAGAAAAGCGCATTCTTACGTGATCAAGTCCTCAAATTATGGAGTAGTTTCCTTTAAAGTCATTTGGAGCTTCTCTACAAAGGGAGATCTACAAATGTGCTTTCTACACCTAACTCATTCTTCTGCTGTGATGGCAGGAACAAGCAAGGCCCAGTACAATCCCTAGGAATGACACTCCGTATGTACAACTGTGTTTAAAACCTTTATGAGCTCTGTGTGTTCCCTACTGCAACATCCTTTACAGCTACCCCACTACTGACAACCACTCTATTTTCCTACGCTCTGCAATGATTATCACACCTGGGAGTGTGCACAAATAAAATAAATGAGCTGGGATTGATCATACTGGAAAGGCTCTACTTACTCCTGCAATCAAAGTAAATTTTGTTTTAACAAGATCATCAAAAAGGAGTGTGGAGGGTGACAGTCTATCCAAAGCAAAGCAATAAAACCAAAACATGGTACCCAGAGACAGAACCTCCCTTTTTCCTTTCAAACATTTCAGCCATAGACAGTTAGAAACAGGAAGCAAGCCTCTCCTAAAACCTACAAAGCCTAATATATCTGCTTCTCTTCAATAACTGGATCAAAGGCCAAGAAGCTCCAAGGTAACAACTTCTTGCCATCCATTTTCTAATGCACCACAAAATGCTCAAGTTGGGACCCTCCATCGTTTGTCACGATGGTCAAACCAACATTGCTAGGTGCTTTATCTCTGCCAAGTTTTTGTGAAGTTGCAATGAACAGAAGCTTATCTCTTCATAAACACAGCTCTCTAACTAGGGCTCCCAACTGTGACTTGATTTCCATTTAAGGAGATCAAAGTTTATGATGACATTTCTCTTTTCTCAAACAGAGTGAGGACAGAGCACATGGGAGATGGAAGAAGAGACACTCCCCCCTTCCTTCCCCAGCAGCCATCATTTAAAAATCTAGAATTGCTCATTTTTATTTTTAGAGGAAACATTCAGGCTGACATCAAATGCACTGAAACTTTACATAGCCACATTTAGCATTAAAATAACTTGCTGGTACATAATTATAAGTGGAAATGACAATCTTTCACCATCCGATACACATAATTTTTATTGCTATTCCTCTCTTGTTATTTTTCCCCCTGAAATATATTTTAAGAGTGGCTCTCTACGGAGACAGGAATCTAAATGCTTTCATCAGTAAAAATTGTTACAGAATGAAATAGGCACAAAATCGACAAAATCCTATAAAAATGCAATTCAGCTCTGTGGAAGTTAGTCTAAATGTTTCTTGAATATAGAAAGATTCCTATTCCTTTCTTCCCTATTGTTAGGGTATAATTTTCTATGGATTTAATAGGCAAATCCAACAAATCACATAATAATGTATCATTTTCTATAATAATCTTGACAACAGCTATACAGGACTTGTATGTCATTAATACCTTAGGTCACACACAAAAACGTGCATCAGAGTACATACTCTCCTTAGTTGGTTTATATCTTCGTACACTCTCAACATGCCACATTACTATAAAATCACTGAGGTCAATTTTTCCAAGTGAAATTACCAGGTGGTTTTATGTTACATTTTTTTTTTTTTTAAAACAAGTGATATCACCAACACCTTCACAAGAACTTTACTTGTGTTTTGTTCTAGTTTACTATTTCAAGGAACAAACTAAGCCCTCTGACAAGGACAGTGTTTGCTTACCCTTCTGGCTCTCACAGACAAAAGCTGTCTGAGTGTCCCCTACTTTCTCCCAGCCACTTCACCCCCGCAGTTATCAAACATTAGCCACTGAAGTCCACATTAGACATTAGTAAACCTGATTCTTCAACTTTGAACTGCTGCTGGAACCTCATTTTAACATGGATGAGCCCACTAATATTAACTGTGGGAACACTTAGGCCTTTTCCTGTCAGCAGACAATTTACTTTTGCCTTCTCAAATCCCATGAAGAATGTGCTTCAGAGGACAGTATGACAACAAAGTTACATATGTATTTTAGGAGTTGGTACTTCTTTTGGCTAATTTTTCACAAAAGGGTATCTTTTCCCCATTGCTTTTTTAAATACAAAAAGAACAAGCAAGGACACTAGCTGAAGCTCACTCAGCTTTTTTGAGAATAGTTTCCCTTTTAATCAAATAACATTTTCTTAATTATGTCAATTTTATTGACTTTGATTTAATCCCCACATGATGGGCTTCAGATTAACGCAGGACTCATATTAATTTTTAAGTGATAAGTTAATTTTTCAAAATCAACTAATTGTCTTAAGAATGTTGTTAATTTTAAAAAGTGACTTAAAGACTTAGAGCCACATTTATAAATGCATTTAATATCCCAAATGTATCTTATGAATTGGGAACATCAGAGCTTTACTACTACAAGATTAAAATAAATGTATTTATTATTTAAATCAACTAAAACATCTGAAGCAAACTGAAACAACTGCAGCTGCTAAAAGGTGAACTTCATGAAATTCAGACCTCTATGGTTTCACACAAACGTTAAAACAGGCTTCACCCTAAAGGAGCAGCTTGAAAGCTTTTCAGCACAGATTCTCACTTCAGAGACTGTGATCTTTCGATCTGTCATTACTATCCCATACAGACCTCTAGCTTGGAAGCCACTTCACAGCAAGGCTTCAGAAGATCTTTCTGACAAATGTATTTGTTATAATTTCTTCCGTTTCTCCCTGACATGAGGGAGTCCAATGTGATCAAAGGAGTATAAGGACCCGTTTGTCATAAGGCAATGAAACCCCCAGCTCTGCAGCTCACTTTTACATCTGGAAGGTGCCAAGAGTTGCATTGTTGGAGTCAGCAAGGACATGCAGTAGTGTTACTACTTTTCCGTCTCCTTACTTCCTCACCTTCTTGGAGCTACAGGTGTCCTGGTCTCAGGACAGGAGAGATAGCAAGGGACAACAGCCAGTCGTATCCCAGGAGTCATGCAGAACTAACCCATTTAAAAGCAGATCTAGACCTACAAGTGCAAATTTACTTCATCTAACTACACATTTAGTTTAGGTACTTAACCCCAAAACTGGATTCTAGCTATCTTAGTGTATTGATGGACAAATTGTAGCTGGAATCCATTTCTCTTTATCCATCTTCTTTGCCTCCATAGTTACAAATAGAGTAATGCTACCAGCTCCAAAAGGAAAACTTGTTGAAATACAGAGCTGGGAATTCTCAAAAGAGTTTCTAATTTTCTATCATTTTTCGCAAGCTTAAATCCATCAGAAACAGTGTTAAACGCTTTATTTGGATTTTGAATGAGTAGAGGTTACTAACATTGCTATCTCTTAATGGAAGACATTAAGACAGTAACAACAGACCACCTCATTTAATTATCCATGGTATCTGTGGGTTTTAGACTTTATTTATGTTGTTCTTTAAGTTGAAAATGGAAGTAATTTATATTTCCAATAAGGAAAGGCTTTCACAACAGCCTGAGCAATTTACTTTCATGTAACCACATACCTGTGTATTAATACGATTACACTTCAGTTAATCTCCAATAGATCAGTGCCACAAGGAGCATAACAGTCAACACAGACCTCACCATAAAAGACTAATTCAAATGCAGAATGCAGTATCACAGAAGCGATGTTGCTGTCTGCACACCTTGGTGCCCTTCTCTGGCTTTCTAAATCAAAACATACATCCATTGCTTAGCTGCAGAAGTGACCTAAATTCAAGAGGTGTGGGCACAGCAGCCTTCCTAAATACTACTGAGATGCTCTGTGCAGTTCTGAAGTTAATCTGGGACAAATAAGGTGAGACAATATTACTGTAGGACACTGAGGCAAAAGTAATGCCCTCCAGTAATTCTCTATTGCTCAAAGCAAAAGCAGCAAAATAATCAAGTTTTCTGATTGGAACTGATATGTATCAAAAAGAAAATTAGAAGAACACACAGTTGCTCCTAACATAAACCTAGTTTTAATATAGAAAATTCCTTTCTATGTTGCTATACTTGAAAGATTAGCTAGCATTCAAGAAATAATGGGCAGAAACTTTCAAAAGTTCAGAACAAAAGCATATATAGAGTTTCCAAAACTTTACTGTAAAGGACAAGATTAAGAGCCCATTAGATTTACATTAAGGCAGACAAAGGAGGAAGGTGTTTCATAAAGCAAGGGGACAGTGCCAACAGAGGCAGCATTCATTTTCACTGTAAGCCAAAACGTCATTACTATTACAAATGATGCAGAAATTGTATCAGGAAAAATGTGCGTGAACTGAGCACACCAGCAGAGTGTGAGGCTCAGCTGCCTACATCCACTGCCTTGATCCACCATAGCCTGCACGAGCCCTGTCTAGTCTGCAGCTCCAGTGCACACTGATCTCCTTGCAGATCCTGTGCCACAGCTGCCAGCGTGGCTTATATATGTAATTCATGTCCTACCAAAAATGCCCCACATGCCTATGTTTATAAAAATGAATCTCACACAAATAGTCCGGAAAGACTGTAAAGCAGATTACCATTGCACACAGCCGATTCAGATGAGATACCTGTGATTATGAGGATTAGCCTTAGGAATAGGAAACCTACATTCTATCGTAGGTTATGTTTTCACACTTTTTTTTAATTACAGCAGAACTATACAATCTAGCTTGTAGCTAGTCACAATACACAGTGTAACCAACACCAATCCAGCACAGTGGATACTGGGATTGAAGGGTGGCTCTCTGGCACTTTTATGTAGACTACTCATAAAAAGGGTACTAAAAAAGAGGTGAAAACACAGCAAAACATACACGGGCAACATGCTGATTTTCCCATATAGCCTCACCAATTCACCTCGGCCTTCATATGATCGAACTCCTTTTTTCCCTCCCATGCCTCTCCTGATGAGAGGTTGACAGCCACATTTTAATATGGTGGTTTTCTGCTTAGGGTAAATACTCACTAGGGACAAACATTAGACTACCAGACAGGATATCAGTTATTGCCCAAGAGAGCACTTATGCTTATTTCTGGAACAGTGAAAGGCTAATATACTGTTTAAATACATCGTTGATTACTGAGATGCTTTTACTTCACATACTATTTTATGTTATTACTTGTTTTGCAGTAAAACTTAAGTTCACGTTTAGCAAGGCACTTAGTCCACATTTCATCAAAACATACATATACCCCTGAGAAACATGAGTTTTGCTCTCTCCATATTAAAAATTGCTCTGTAGAATCAAAAGATTGACAGCAAAAAAAAACAACAAAATCAAGTACTGCACTGAAGGAATGGCAAGCTTGTACTGGAACATGACAACCCACTTCAGAAACTGCTGTTCTGCATAGGAAAATGTGGGCATGACTGGTGACGTATGGAACGTGTCTGTGGGCCTGCCTTCAGCAGAGAACTGTTCCATCGTAACAGCCTGCTATAATGTGTACGCTGCACTATTTCCTATAGTAATGAACCTTATAGTATTGAGCCCTGTAGGATTTCTGCTGGAGAATACTTCTGGTCCTCCACAAATGCCACCAAGAGATTCAAAATGGAGCTCAAATAAAGTAAGCAAAAGCAGTTGAAAACGGGGCACTTTACTCACTCTTAGAAAAGGATAAAGAGGACTGTAATAACTTGAATTTACACGTTTGTTATTTTTATAAAATAGATCCTAGCAACTCATATAGATACGTAACACTAATCTTCCTGTCTTATATTTCTATTTATTCAAGCAAAGATGCTTCTATTATACAGAGATCAGAGTCTGAGTTTGCACGTCACATCCACAGTAACAAAAAGAATAACTAGTGCGACTCTCTCATATGTGGAACATCTACTTTATAAACACAAGTTCACAAGCTGCACACAAGGAAGAGAACAGGGCTGGAATATCTTGGGAGCTTAGCCCTGAAAAAGACACAGCATAGTTGCATACTTTCTAGCTGAATAAACTACTCATGCAGATTAATCAACCAATTTTTCCTAGATTGCTTATCAGTCGCTTACCAAGAAACTGAGTTATGTGGCAAAGTAAAAAAAAATTAACAAAACACCACCAAGAAAAACCTTAATATTAGGAAATGTATTAGCAAATACTAAAACTGATCAATCCTATAAACACTTATATAACCAGTAGCAGAGAAGGAAGAAACTAGTCTATACTGATCTCATGTTAAGATTTTTTTGCCAATTATGATTCGAGAGCTCACTGTGGATCAAGTGCAGTATTTAATAGAGTAGCATTTGACAAATGTACAGCTGGGAGACAGAATGATCCAGTAGATATTTCTATCTGTAACCATTAGTATGATCCTTGAAATATGAATACTTAAGCCTCATGATGCTAAAGTTTTTAATAACAAACACAATAAGGCATAACAATATTACAACCAAGGCTAAAATCAGTTTTTTACTTGAATCTTTGGCTTGCTTTCTACTTGCTAAGGTTCCCAACAAGAACCCTCTACTGCTAGGTTTCCGAGAACACGTTCTATCTTACAGGGTTGGTTACTTTTTCAATTATCAAGGGAAGGAATTCATCTGCTTCCTTAAAGTAGAGCCAATGAGCCTTTCTAGTAATGGCCAATTAGAACAGATTCACTTTTCACTTCATGATAAACTAGACATTTATGGTATTGTCATGACTGCCTCCTGTGGCAAAAAAAAACATGCTGCATAGCTCACAATGAAGAGGAAAAATACAAAAGAATTTGCTTTTTTTCCTCCATCTTCACAGTTTGCCTTTGATTTTCTCGCCCCCTTTTTTTTTTTATTTTAAATTAATCCCTTCTTCCATGTTTTCCTGCTTTAAGTTTACTCACATTTTAATGCAGCTGACAAATCATATGTTTCATACATACAAATCGTATGTTTCATACATACAAAATATTTCATAGCCTCACATGCTAGTAAAATGTAAAAACTCAATATGAAAACAAACCTTATGTCTACTAAAAATCATTGTTACTGGCTTAGCCTAGCGAAAAAGCACCCTAATGATGGGGGCTAGTGAATTGCTCCAATTTCACAGCCCATGGAGGTTCTCTGCTGGGCTTTCTTTTTATTGATCATTTGTTTTAAGAAATATATCATTATATACATTGTCTATTGTCTTCGCTAAAAATAAGACACCTACATGAAGCCAAAGTGTTTCATAAGAATCTTAAAAGGTAGGAAAAGGAATGAACTACTTACTTTGTCCACTTTACAAAATGTTTTGGAAGTAACATTTTTCTTTCTGAAAGAATCAAAAGGAATTTTTGTACTACTCTATCCACATCCTAGTACACTGCCATTAATACTCCTGTTTAACTTTCTCAAGCTTGAGTTTTGCAAGATTATGTTTCATTTTATTCACTAAGATTGGGCAACTGTGAATTGGTCTAACAAAAATCCAGAATGTGCTATATATGAGCTGCAGACACTTCAGTTTAAATCACATTCAAGCATCACTCTGTGTACATATTTTGATACATTAAAATAACTGTCTTAATCTTTACGTGCATTAGGATCGAATCACCCAGTAGACACTAGGAATTTAAACTAGTGAAAACACCTGTGCTCTGCAGACAGCAGCACCCTTTCCAGCTTCTCTGAGGGAAGCTTTAATTTGTGCTTAGGGCTTCACGGGAGCCCTACTAGCAAAGGTGCCTCGGGGACACACTGAATTTATATCGCCATAACACGCACACGTGTGCGTGCAGGAGGCCACACTAGTCACAGGTACAACAGACAAATCAAATGGTAGCGTCCCCCCCATCAGCTTTTCTATTATCTGCCCCACTTTGTGCCAATTTCCTCCAGCTTCCCCAACACCACTTGCTTTGCTGTTCTTCCTTAAGACATGGGATGGGGATTTGTCAAAGTCAATGAGCACTTTATTACAGTGAGAGTGCTCAGTAATGAACAATTCAGCAATTTAATGAGATTCTGTAGATCTGTCTCCAGCCTGTCCATCACGTTTCACTTCTATAAAGCACCCTGACACTAATCCTCTGGCATACCGAATCTTCACCCTGGGCTGAATATTAGATTCTTCCATGGTATACTGCATTACCACTATAACCTCAGCAAAAATGATGAACTTAACTACACTTGAGGCAATATAGCTGGTCTGATTTGATTTTCTTCTATTGGGTTGGCTATGAGGGAATTACTTATTTACAAAGATAAAGCCAAAAAAACAGTTTCTTATTGCCTTTTGAATGCCTAAACTGGTAAATATTTATGTGTGTCTTTTAATTCATTCTGAGGACCTGTAATATTTATAAATATACATTTATTCCTGGTTGTACAGACTGAATTAAAAAGACATATGTACTTTTTGCCTGCAGCAGAAAACTAGTTTAAAAAAATTTTTGGAACAGCATTAGTAACCTTTAGAGAGGCAATTATGATAACACTTAAATGGACAGTGTGGAGAGTTTGTTGTCACTCAGAAAGTAGCGTATTACCTACAAGTATCTCTCCTGCAGCAGGAACAGAAGCTTTGTCATATTTGCCTCATGAAGTGTTCATTGAGTGGAGTGCACACAATTAAGAAAATTATTTCTGAGTTCTTCCTGCAGGACAAGGCAATGACACAAGTTTTTAAAACTCCTACTTCCAAAACACTGTTTCAGCAGGTTACAGAGGGCATTTTACTCTGGATAGGCTTGCTCATTACTGAGCTGGCATTAGGTTATACTTGTATCGCTTTCTGCAGCAACTTTTCTGGCAAAAGTATACCCAAGCATGTAGCTAGGAGATCTCAGTGACTCTGCAGAGAAATTATGATAAACCCCAAATGGCCAATCAGCCATGCCCCCTATAGGAACTTGTACATCAAAACCTTTTTTGATAAAGAGATATGAGCTAGGACTCCAGAGTACTGTGCCTGAAAAACCCAAACCAAACCCACCATCATGGTTAGTGTGCTGCAGGTTCTGTTGGACAGACATTCTCCAGAGACTAGGACAGGAAAGAGTGTAACCTTACATTAGTAGTTGCAGAAAATATAATCTTTGTAAAATACACTATAATCTGAAGCCTCAAAGTTTTGAGAACAAATATGCCAGTTACCAGACTGAAGGGTTAAGTTACAGCTGCATACTGTCTTTGTGGTTTGAAGAGCTTAATTGCACATTTTTGGTTTTTTAAGAATAAATATTTTGCTCCTGCATGACATTATTCATCCACAGAACATGAAGTGCCCCACTTCCAGAACTGAACTGCTTCGAGTTCACCAGATGAACATACATTTTACACTTCGAAAGAAAGATGGCATATAAATGAAATTATTTGCTTTGAATAATCCAAAAGATAAGTAGATAAATAACAGGGATTGAAATATACACCAGTCTTCTTGGTTGGACCAATATAACCCAGTTCCTAAAAAGAAAGCACAGGTTTCTTTCAAGCAAGTTACATTCTACCTTGAAATACCAACATTATACTGATTTCCTTCCATTATATCATGAATTGCAATTTGTACAGACATATGATGGGAAAGTTTCCAAGGATAGATCTTGGTTTACCTTTTATGTTTCTCTTTACAAGTTACATGATTTCTTCATATTAGGTTTCACACACACACATACTCTAAAGGTCACAACATAATGCTTTTATTTTACTAATATTCTACTGCTAGCAAGTTGACCCTTTTTTAGATCCAGCTTTTTAAAAGGAAACGATCACCATCTCCAGCTTGTTGATGCAAATCTTCCACTGAAGCCTCCACTCACCTCTGAGCAGAGCAGCCTGTGTGATGATTCTCTAATTTGCTTGAGGGAAAGTCACCTGTGGTGGCCGAAACAATTTTAATGACAACTGAAGTTACACAGCTAAGTTTGTCTGAAGTGAACAGGAGAGAGTGCAGAAGCAGATTTGCCACCAGACTTGTGGCACTAGCCACACCAGGAGCAGTGATAACTGAGTTACATGTATCAGCTTCCTCTTCCCACCAACAAACTTGGATCCGGAAGAAAATCTCTGTCCATATCTGAGCAACACAAGCAGCAAGACAAATTTCTCTTTCAAACAAATTAATTGCATTAACACAACACAACATTTTTTGAATTTAATTTAAAAATTTCCCTCAGTTGTTATTCACAGTTTTTGCTCAAGTGCTTATTCTCCCTCGAGATTGCTCCAGGGTTTCAAAACAACAGATTACTGCTATGGTTTATAGAGTATCACGCATTCTGCTTATTCACCAGTCTCCTTACCTGCCAGATTTGTTCTTCACTGAGTGAAGTGAGTCTATCACTTTTAAAAACCTCTCGAAGGAGACAGTATGGGAGTGCCAGGACTTCTTCAGGATGACTCTTCAATAGCTCAGAGAGATGTTTTACTAAGAAGTCAACAACTGCATTCTCCAACAAAGTGAGGTTGAAGAGGTCTGCAAGCTTATACAGGTCCAAGTAATTAAAACTATTTAATTCCTAAAAGGGTGAAGCAAACAAAATAAGTCTCACAAAAAAACCCCCAAACAAAACAGAGAAGAAAAATTCCCACAGGTCTCAAATAATCAAAAAAGGTTATTCTTTTGGAGCTGTGGAGAAGGCAGGCAAAATAACTTGAAATTAATTAGCACAGTCTCATTTAAAATGTATGTATGTATGTTACCAGTGCATATATATATATGAGCAAATATATATAATAGTACTAATTTATATAGCAACTGCTAAGGTTATATATGCATAAAGTATCTGTAAGAAATATGGATTAGTGCATAATATAATAAACCAGCATGATTTACACTGTATGACAAGAGCTTGCAGCAGTTAACAAGTGGATTAAGAAAAAAAATATTTGTTAACTACAATGGTTTGTTGCAGAGCAATTGTTTGTCTATTATTTACAGTTTTGATTGAGCTAGAGCACCTGTGTAGTCCAACTTCTGGTTCCACGAACCATTCCAAAATACGAGATGCTGAACTACCTGAATTATATACAAATTTACCTTCAGTGAACAAATAAACCTTTTTTTTTTTTTCCTACCACTGACATCAACCTGTAGTGGATGTTGGCTTCGTATACTTTCTCTCTCTCCTTCTAGCAGCAGAAAATCTGCAGAGACAAAAGCTACAGTAACTCAGGGCAGGAAGTTTTTTTCCATCCTGGTAGCAGATAACCTGTATTTACAGGCTATGTTTTCAACTTGGCATCCTTCCTAAATTAGTGTCTGGACAGCTAACTACTGCTGTTCTAGAGCATACTGCTGCCTTCAGGGGAGAGGCCAAGAATTCCTCTGTATTAGAGAAAAGTACCCAGGATGTCTCAGCATGTTTACCCATTTTCTCTGTTCTTGCTGTATGCTCACACCTCTCTTCCTCTCTCCTCCACAATCCTGGTTTTCATCTTCCAATTTACCGCATTGCTCCCTATCAGCTTCCTCCTCCCTGACCAGCTCCACACGTGAAACTGACAAGAAGTCTCGTCAGTTTCACTTTGCTGGTTAGTTAACATAGGGACTAGAGCAGGAAAGAGAAACAGACTAAATTAAGTCAATTTCGCTTTCACTGCTCTGCTGGATGGCATGGCAGCACCAAATGAAACTGACAAGAAATCTTGTAAATGTCAAATGAGCTGCGCGGCTGGCAGATAGAGCAGAGCAACAGGGAAGATGGGAAAGTGCGAAGAGAGGGTTTTTTGGAATGTTTTATGGACTACATCTTGAACGTGTGAATTGGGTGGCTGTCCCAATGACTGTGGAGCTGTTTATGCATATGCAATGGAGAGTGGAGAAAGAATTTTTTTCACCTGCTTAGAGGAGTCAGTACTGGAGGAAAGTGAATCAAATTCCTGGGGAGGCTCCTGCTTGTTACACAATCTCCCAGTCTGTGCACCTTCCCCAGCAGAGTTGTACACCAAAGAGAAATCCTATTCATTATCTACTTCAACTGCTGCATAGGAGGTTCACATTGATTTCTTGAAAGAACAAAGAGAAATTCTTTCTGTTGTTAGGCCAAGTCCTAACAGCCATCATCCCAAAAGCCACAGATATTCTAGTGCCAGTTCCTCTTCATACTGCATAGAGGTGGTAAGGACGAATCTTCCCCAATTGCAGAAAGAAAAAGAATGAATTTTATGGGAGAAGTATCAGGTCTGTGTCCCTGCTTGGTGATTTAGTATCTGCAGATAAAAGATGGTACCTCGCACCACTACTTCTGTGATGGCTATGCAATGGTGGCAACAACACCTAGGAGTATAATTGAAGTGAATATCTCAGCATGTAACAAGCAATAACTATGGTTTATTGTCCCTGGTTTGGAAGACTATCTTTCCAAAGAACTCCCCAATTGAATGAATGCCAAACATCCAGAAAGAAATTTAAAAGAGGTCAGTATACATTTACCGTGCTATTTGTAGTCAACAGCTGCATGTGGGGAGGAGAAAAATAAACAAATAATCAAGCATTGTGATCTGAGGATCAACAGCCCCACTAAAATACAGGCCTGACTGAACCCCACTAAGTGGCAATAGAGGAGAACAGATGGCTTTTGGTGGACTTCAGAAGAGGACAATACTTGAGGTAGCATAATAAAATATTTCTTCATTAGAGAGAAACAGTAATGTGACACAAATGCAGTCTTCCCCTGAAAAATCTTTACATTTTCAGTGAAATCTGAAAGACACTGGTCAGCCTTCGTTTTTGGTTTGGGTATTTTTTAGGATCCCCCAAACACCCTATCCCCTCAAATCAACACTAATTGAAGTTTTTTATGAAAGCTGTCATACAGTGGAAGAGGTCAAATCTACTTATGGATGGATAAATAAACTCTCACCAGTTGTTTATTTGCAATATTATTTTTATTTATATTTCAGATGCTTTCTTATTTATGTGTCTTTATTTATTATGGGGGTCTATTTGTTTAGTTATTTTGATATATAAGCTTCAGGTGATTTTTGATGCTTCACCTAACATAATGTGTTAGTGACCTGCTGGAATTATGGTTTACTGCTTGGTGAGTATCACAAGTATATTTTGTTAAAACTGGTCTTGGCCTGTAATCAGAAACATTCCTTTCTGGTTTTGTGAGGTCAGAGTTGACCTACAGGTTTGTATTTCACAGCCAAAGCAGCAAGTAGTGCATTAACTTTTACAAATGAAAATTATCAGACTGTCATACCAATATTCAAATCTAAATTATAGAGTGCTACACACTACTGTCTCTGTGATGATACTAGAGGGCAAAAATGCCACACTGAGATTGCACCATGTACCTCACAAATCAGATGATAACCACACTCTTCATATGTGGTACGGCTTTCTGAAACAACAGACTAGAATGCAGTGCGTTAAGTTAGTAACAAAAAAAACCCAAACCAACCCAAAAAAAGCATTTTACCTTCTAGCTTTAAAAAATAAAAATAAAAAAAAAAAATCTATCAGGCAGTATCAAAGCAATCACTGTCAACTCAGTCTGATTTGAATAGATTGTCAAACTAAACCCTCAATTGAATTTAAATACTTGTTTAAAAATGAAATAAGTCACTAAATAGGAAATTTAGGTGTGGTCATGGATAAGTGTTCTGGCAGTCTGTTTTCCATAGATTTTATAATATTGGGTTAAAAGAGCACCTACAAAATTTAGAAGTTGTGTGCAACTTTCTTCTGGTACTATATTGCTTTAAAAAGATACAGTACAAACCAGGCTTATGTAAAGTATTGAAACTTTTAATCTTGTTTTTATAAACTTTTAAATACATGCCACTTATCTTTTTGAACTGAAGGATGAAATATGAACACAAGCAGAACTGTCACTAAGAGCTGAAGAGAATTAAGGTAGTGATCCTATCTCTTCTAATGTGATGTACATTACACTGCTGAGACACATTCAGACTAAGAAAATACTTGTAAGGTTATATATACAGATCTTACAACTTACAGATGAAATAGCTCTAAAGTCTCACAATAAACTCAAACCAATTTAATAAATTGGCCAAATTATCAGCGTCTACTTCTAAATTGAGAAGCTATCTTTGATCATAGGCATCCTACTTATTCCACATCCCCCAGCTTCTTCCCCTCTCCCTGAAGTAAGAGAATCCATTGTTCTACACTACTGCTCTTCTGATTCAGTAGTATCAACCTTTAGATGCCAAACCAATTTAACAATGAGCTAACATTTAAAACCCCCATAAAAGAAAATCAATTTTCTGAACAAGCATAATCTGAAAGATGACAATATTAAATATTCAAAATAAATGATGTGACATTGTCCATATTTTAATGCAGAGATGCATTTTAATATAGAGAGATGATAAAGTGACAAACAGGAAAAATAGATATAAACATTGTATTTAAATTACTTCGAAATCTATCCTTATTCATTTGTACTTTAAAGAATAATTGCCTTGCACAAGCCACAGAAAAGGATGTAACAGATTGATAAATTAGACTTAATCATAACCAAGTACACAGCAGACTATAATATAGCTCTATTCCTCTGCTCTGTGTTATAAATAGCAGAAAGAGCACAAGGAGAACTAAGGGGAAAGAATGCATTTCTTTATGACCTTATTTGAAAGATAAACTCCTTGGGGAAATACAATTTATTCAGATTATCAAGACCCTGCTGTGCAAATCTACAGTCTGAGAGCACACTACAGAGATCAAACAATATTTACTTTATTCTGTTGGGTATAAAAGCTTTTAATGAATGCATAATTAAGACAGAAATAGTATATACAGCTTTAGAATTCCACTGCCAAGCCAAGCCATTAATATCTGAAGTATCATACCCAGTTGAAACTCCACCTGCTTCCTATTTAGATTACAGCACTATTATAAATCAAGGTATTAAATGACTAGCCCTGCTGTTGTAACAGAGAAGACACTATTTCCTCTTTTCCTAAAAGGGGTTCAGCCTCTTTAAAGCAAAAGAGGAAGTGTGAGGTCTCTGTGACAGGGACATGATTATTCAAAATCCTTTAGCAGCACCTAGCACAACAGGGTCTTGGTCCTCCAGGTTCTCTTTTATGTTAAATACTCTGAATCAGCTGCACCATTCAGAAGAGAGCCTTGACATAAATCATAGCAAAGACTATCTAAATAGATAAGGTACTGTGCCAAATGAAAAATTGTAGTGACAACTTTTCCCCTGACAACAAAAGGGATCAGCATAATTTTATGAGAAACCTGGTTCTGTTGGTTCTAGCTCTTCCTTTCTATATCTAAGGATCCAGTTCTGCAAAACCTCACACATTTACATAGGAACTAACAGATCGTTCACATACTCAACAGCACAGCAACAGACATATATAGTTCATACTAAGCATAAACACAAATCCTTCAAAAACCATATTTTAGATCTTACTTGAAATTTGCCTCCACTAAATACCAAAGACTTCCAGCTGAACCATGAAAAGACATTTTGTGGAAGCCTGATCACAGTGGAACAGCTGGGTCAGAATTTTGCAATGAATAAACCCACATTTACATTTATTACTAGATCAATGCAGACTGTAGGTGTATTTATAGGCACAGTAAAAATGTCTTTTTAAATGACTTATTTTATAAAATTAAATTTTTCTGGTAGATCATTGCTTTCTCAACACTTTCTGCGATTCCTGCTTTTGTTTGCTCCTTAAAGCACGAAAAGTTATTTTGCATCCATGCCATTATTTCAAAGTAGATCTGGGGCTAAGTACCAAAGCAACAAATCAAAACATTTCAGCCTTATTACTTTTCCTTCTGCCTTATGATAATGAATTTCTCTTCTCACTTAGTGTTTCCCTGTACCTGCTTAGTTTCCAGGTTCAACCTGCTGGCTGGTGCTAGTGAGCACCCTCTTTGAAGGCATGGAAGAAGCCTGAGACCTTCACAAGCACAGTGGAAAGACATGACGTTCTCAGATTGCTCATGTGATGATTCATCTATGTGGCTTCCAAAAATAAAGTGAAACATGCCATATGCAGATACTCCAACGTAAAACCTAAAAAGTAAACATTTTCTAGAATCTCAGATAGATTAACCTAAGTTATTAAATAGTACAAATATTTTCAAATGGCAATTCAGTCAAGTAGTGTAAGTGACCCTGGTTATACATGCCTATTATATATCGCATAAATGATTATGTGTGTCATGGAAAGAAATGTAATAACGAAACATTAAGACTATACAGTTAAAGTTTGATGGTACTATTGGAACAATCACAGGTAAGGTAGTGCAGAGTTTTCAACAGCTGCTTTCTCTTGCTAAACAGAAGCTGCTGTGGGAATGGTTTTTAATTTTTTTTTTTTTTTTTTTTTTTTTTTTTTTTTAAACTGCTCCTAGCACAGAAACTCCCCAAATGAAAAGCTTCACATCTCACGGGGCTTCACATCTTGCCAGGTATTCCTGGTGAGATAACTGCAGCTATCAGTATTACTTATCAAATAAAAAGACAGGGATGAAATAGAATATTGAGATCATCTAACCCTTCACCTGGCCTTTTTAATACCATTTCAGACTGATGAAACCCAAAGGGAGGGTTTCATCAGATTTATCAGTGTTTATAGTTTTTGTCAATTCTGAGAGCCTGTCTTTTCTTCAAACATGAGGAATGGCATAATCCTGCATTCTACAGTCCAGCAGAAATCACAGAATATTGGTACCTAATCTTTACATATATTTTATCACTTTATATTTTTGCAAATTCTCCAGAGTTACTACAGTGCTTGGGGAAAGCTGAAAACTACTTGGCTAATCCATCAGTAATCTTCCATATTCCACATTCACTTTTTTATTTTTGCTAATATTATCAAATCAAGAAAGAGCAAGTTTTGTCCTTTAGAAACCCAAAGTTCACATGAGTAGCAGCTACAAAACTATCAACAAGAATAATAAAGAAAAATAAGACTGTACAATACTATTTCTTCCAAACCTTTTGCAGACTCTAGTAACAGTTTAAGGCCATGAGAATACAGGAGTGGAAGCCTACTCCTTTGCTATACTGGACAAACTCATTAAATCATCATAAATTAAGAAAGATCCATCTTAAAACTCACTCTTTTCTTGCTCCCAAACACTGTTACAAGAAGGTTCAGCTGATTCTAAGACTCCATCTCCTAATTTCCAAGTTAATTTACACAGACAGTTTATATGCATTTGCTTCTGTGCCAACATTATCTTTTAGTTTTAACAGCACTGTCTCCCTCTCCCTCTCTGCTCCCTCCCCTAGTATTTATTCCCTTGATATATTTATAGAAAACAATCATATTCCTCCTCAGCCCTCATTTTCCTAGGCTAAACAAGCCAAGCTCTTTTAATCTACTCATGTAAAACAGGCTTTCTGATCATCTTAGCTGCCTTTTTCTATACCTCTCCCAGTCTGACTTAATTTATTCTTCTGCATGGGCAAACTCTTCACAGTACTCATGATTTTTTAGCGGCACCTTGTACACCAGCATTAATATTTCTTTACTGTTATAAATTACCTTTCTTGAAATATCCTAGACTCAAACTTCCTTTTTCTTGATAGTATCATGCTAGTAGCTCAAAGCTACCATATGATTTAATGCATGAAAATTCTTGGTAAACTCGGTCCTCAAGTGAAACACACTACTAAAAATGAGACTGACAGGAAAAGACCATTGATCTTCCACATTAAAAATATTCAGAATGGAAGTAGCTCGGTATGAGTTGCCATCACTGTGAAAAACTTTCATTGCCCGCCCCCCCCCCCCCCCCCCCCATCAGCCTCTAGAAAAAGAAATAGTCTGGACATTCTCAGTAATGACTTCTTTAAACTTCGCAGCTAAAAATCTCATCCCATTCTAGGTGCACTGTCCATAATCCGTTCTACAGCTAAGCAAGATCTTGTCTGCACCACTGTCCACTGTGGGCCAAATCACAGTGACAAAACCTGAAGGCTGGAAGTCTGTTTCTGTTGTACTGTTTACGATTCACTTTGGAGCCCTGGCAGGTCAGAGAAAGACACTATCACTTTCAAATGCAGAAACATGAAAAAAACCCAGACCAAAGACCAGGAGATCAGATCCAAACAAGAAGCCCAGAGAAAATAAGGGACACTGTACTGGAATGTAGCAGGAGAGCTGGAATTACGATCTAGAGAAGACTGGGTGTTTGATAGTTCCTCCAACTGCACTACATAAATGTAAATGAATAATGACGAAGATGGATAATAGCATGATAGTAACTAAAAAAGGAAGTCAACACTTAACGTTGCGCTAAAGAACAAACATCGTATTCCCAAATTATCAGTATACTAATGTTAACACTGTAGGTACAAATAAAAACAGAGGAAGTGTTTGTGTGCAAAGAATATATAATATGATTCACACAACTCTTTCATAATCTTTTTATGACATTTATTTCTGGAACATTTCAATGATGCACATACGTGCTCTGTAATAAACCCAGCAAGGGACCACTTTTCTTGAAAACTTGTTTCTGCTTCAGAATCCCAGGTAACAGCTTGTCACCAAATGCTTAAGGATTACAAAGCTAATAAACACACCTAAAAACTGGAAAAGGGTAACTGTAGTAAGCCGGACATCTAATATCATCCGAGAATGAAACAAAAACTAGAATGTGTGGAATGATGAGTTCATTAACACAGACAAATTCAAATCTCAAATATTTGCTAAACAACCCAAAGCAACAAAACTTTCTCAGAATTTTAAGGCATTATGTGATAGTGTACAGAAAGGCTGAATCCATTTCAGGATAACACAATACTGAGTATAATTTTGACAGACAACACAGAATCAGTCACCAATTTGAAATCAGTACTTGCTAATGCATTGTAAAAATCACATTACCCCAACTATCTACTAACTTTTGACTTGTATGAAAGGAATAAGGCATTGGTAGGGGAACTTATTATTTGGAAACCTCAAAAGAGCTAATTTTCCCAAATTTACAAGAAATATTGGCAGAATACAATGGGACAAATTTAACACACGGAGTATTAGGAAAAGTTGAGTGTTATAATATTCCATAAATTTCATGTATTACATACTTCTAGTAGGATGGATCAAACATTTGTTCAATGACAATCTCAGAATGAAGTTATTAATGGTAAGTTATAAAGCAGTTTAACTTTTTCCAGCAAGGTCCTCAATGGATTAATTCTTGGTCCAATACTGTCAACAGTTTAATTGAACTAGAGAAGGGAAAGTTTTGCCTGCAGAGCTTACAGAAGGCTCTGCAAAAGCAGTGGAGTAACAAGTTATGAGAATGACAGGATATGACCATTGTCTGGCTTTCCTAGCAAAGTGAAGTGGTCATAAATGGCAACATCTGTCTCTGAGCAGTGCCGAGGGAAAAAAAAAAAAAAAACGACTTATAAAATGCACATGAAGTACTGTCCAATAAAAGAAACAACCCCCCTTGCTGCTTCAACATTGCATTTTTAAGCTACGGCTCAAATATTAGTCCCAGTTCTGAAGTCCACACTTTAAAGCTATGAAAATATTACAGGCCGGAAAAACAACCTTGCAAGATTTAAGGCGCTCAACTTAGTTTTTAAAGAAAGACTCCTGAAGGGTTCAATCTTGAGCAAAGATATTTATCAAATGGAGAGAATACATAAAAGCAAAAAAATCTGGCCAAATTTTCAGAAAATGGTTTCTGCCTCATGAATGTAAGGTCAAGGTTATCCTGGCAACTGGACTAGGAAGTACAGGACTGTTTGCATTGCCTTTGTGTGATTTTTGACAAACATTTTGCAACCCTGCAGTAAAAGAAAAATTGACTGCAACGAAAACTTTTTTTTTTTGCCAACTGTCTGTACAGTAAAGGAGGTCATATTTGCACAATTTGACATCTGAGAGTATATGGCTTCGCATCCCTCTGAAGAGCAAGAGACTTGTTACAGCTGCAGGGAAATATGAGAGTAATCGGCAGTTTCAAACAGGGTACAAGAACCTGATTGTAAGTATGTGAATGTTAAAAAGGCAACATTTCTATTTTGTTTGGAAAACTCTTATTTCTTCAGGTATCTCTATGCTCCTGCAATATCTGACGCCAACTCAAAAATCACTAAGAAATTTTTTGCTCACACAACTAAACCAAGGCAAATTCTTATTTTACAGAGAAAAAAGGAGAAGCGGAAGAGTAATTTCCCATAATGCAGAAGATAGAAAAAACAGAACCTCAAGTGCCTGGAACCCAGTCTGGTGCTCTAGTAGTTAGAGAATTCTTTTTCTTCTTCACCCCACCCCCAACTTTAACACGATTTATTTATATAGCTCAACATATCAGCAAAATGTCTGTAACATGTTTTGTATTAAGCATTATTTCTCAGTAAAATAAAACCGTCTACAACACTCTGTCCTAAATTTATGCGGTGAAAAGAACATCTCTCCCTCCCCTGACTAGGAGCTGTGCTGATCAGTAGGTTTAGTACATAATAATCAGAACTGATTTCAGGAGGTAAACAGGATAAAAATGCATAGTAGTAGTCGACACAGAGAAAGAAAAGTAAAAGACTGAAAAGAATTCTGGAAGCACCACTGAATTAAAAAAAAAAGAATTCACTATATGTGCGGATCAAGGAGGATTTGCTTCTATATTAAATATTGTTAGGGATTCACTTATCACTCTCTTGGTCAGAAATTATTATAAATCTGACTCTCAAACCCAGAAAACCTAGAAAGAGCAAAACCCAAATGTAAAAAACGGACATTGGCTCAATGTCCAGTTTGACATTTCTTACATCTGACCTTCAGCGGTGCCAAACAAGTCACAAGTCCTCCAAAAACTAACACATGCGCATGTTCACACTGCTGAAGATGCCAACCATCAAGAAAGCATGAGCCTTCAAAGATCATGCTGACTTTTATTCATTTAGTGTCTAGCAGTTCTTACCAAGAATAAAAAATAATTCCCCTGCACCCCAAATCTCAAACAGCTAACAGTCAGGATTCCTTTTACAGCTAACAGTCAGGATTCCTTTTGCTTTATGACTAAGGCTTCCTTGGTCCATCCCCCTTCCCCCCCAAATACAGAAGATAAAAATATTTAATCAATGCATTGCATATTTAAGAGACATAACCAAATGACAAAATTCTTGCTGCTTGTAAGATTTCACCTTGAAGACACCACCTTTAAGAACAGAAATTGCAGGCACAATTTCTAAGTGTTCACAACTACAGACATATGCGAGTATCTCAAAATCATGAAGTATATGAAGGGGCCCTCTTCTGTATCCCCCTTTAAAGACAATGAGAATGAAGCCAGACACCCTTCAACAGAAAATTGGAAGGGCACTTAGAGGAGGGATATAGCTCAGCTACTTCAAAAAGAATGTATTTCTGCAGCTAATCTAACAAGAAGTCACTGTTTTTTAAAAATGAACCAGAGCTTACTGAAAAAATGTTTTGTCACTGCTTATTCCATGCAATGTTATAAAAATTCGCGTAGTTTTTTTATATTTTCAAATACGAATTTTAGTAAAAAATGTTGCCAAAACATCCAAATTTCAAAGATTTCAACCACACCTAAAAGCAAAACACTAACAACAGCTTATCACAGGTTATATATATCTAATGCTGCTTGTTTTCCCCCCACTCTGAAATATTCACCACACACACTGATCATTTATGCTACTACTTTTATTCCTTTTCAAGAAGTTCCAATAGTCTGTTGAACTTTTGGTCCAGGGCTGAATGGTGCTATATGAGTCCAGAACTTGATTAGGACTTTTTACCAATGGTGTACAATACACACGCAAGTTAAGACCCACAACAGTATCTAGGTAGTAAAATACTTTCAAGTATTTAGTCATAGTAAATATTCAGTGTCAGTCTCTGGGGGTCCTTGACATCACCATTGTATGCAAATATTTCCTGCATACTTCAGTGGCCTATGAAGATGGTAATGCTGCAAATATGAGTAAAAATATTGTGAGGCAGGCAAAACCAAAATACAAGCACACAGAAACACTGATTTCACACCTGGTGTATGACATGGGGACTGTCCCCCTAGCTTTTTCCATGTCTACACTATGCCATTTCAAGTCAGTGGGAATTCCTATCCCACTGTGTTTCGGGGGCTAAACATACCTGAGGTTACTACAATACTTTCCCAATGAAAAACAGGTGAGCCTAGGTGCTACGGAAATTCCAGGCCTTTTGCATATATAATTAGAACACATGTGGCTTATAGTAAACAAGGAGAAAACACTGAAATCGAATTTAGAAAAAAACTCCTTTGAGTGGGTTTGGCAACTTCCACAACAACAGTGAAATTGCAAGGCAAATCCAGACAATATATTACTACCCTTCTAATCCAGAGGGACATGACAGCTCCTATAAATCTTACTATAGAGAAAATTCCATGCGTTACCAGCTCAGTTGCCACTGAACCACAAATAAAAGTCCTGGTTTCAATCACTCAGGATCCAATGCCACCTTAGGCAGCTAAACATACTCTGTGGCAGATATCACAAATTCTGTAAGACACTGTTGAAACAGATGGGAAATCTAGCAGCAACTTCCTGCAAATTAATAAACAGCTGTTTAGAATAGATTACACAGGAAAACAAATGAATAAAGTTGCAAATATTACTCAGTTTGGAATAACACACTTGCAGGACATTATTGACAGTTAATAAAGTTGTTGATACCACTAATCTTTAGGTTTGTATCTTTTAATGTTTAGAATTAGTGAGATGAATGAGGCAAAATTATAACTTTGAAAACTCTGATTACATATTGGCTGAAGATTCAATATGACAGCATGTATACATTTACATTCATTCTGGGTTCAAGGCATATTCAATACCCTGGACAGAAATGGAGATTTTGTTTTTAATAGAATTAGTCTACATCACAATTCTAAAGCAAGATACTGGTTCCCTGGCAAATTCTACTCTGATGCAGTTGTGCAAACAAAACACTGATAATAGAATGTGCAAAAATGCTGTTTTCACTTACTGCTGCTAAGAGACCTACTGGAAAACATGAACAGCCTTACATAGAACTTGTTTCCTTCTTTGTGCCCCCCTACAAACTGAAATGGTTCTCTATTAAGTACTGAAATAGCATTTAACGGTAGTTACAACTAGATGTAAATTTGAGGTACTTCCATTTCTTATACTACTTATATAAATTTTGGGCTTTCGTTACAAATCTTCACACTCGACTAGTGTGTTGCGCTAGTTAAGGTGGTTGTGAGCAGTTCAGACAGGTGGATCAAACAGTAATGATTACTGAAAAACATAACATATATCACAGTGGGCGGGGAAACAAATACATAGATTTGTATCAAATTCAGACTTTTTGCCTTTAACAGAAGACAGTCTATAGAAAAGTCTAAATTGCAAACACTGACAAACTGGGGGTATATGAACTTTGACCCCTAACAAAGTTTTGAAAGGATAGTCTCATCTATTAAACTGACTGTAAAATTAAAATAAAATTTACTGGGTCTTTTTAATAGCTTTTAAAGATGGAGCAGAGAAAGTCATTTACTATTTTCCTCAGTTTAATACTTCAAGTGTCAAGTTGCCTCTCAAATTCCATCATATAATAAATTTTCTCATTCATTTTCTTAAGAAAGATTCTCCTCTTGCTTAACATTTCCAACTTGAAATTGATTCTTGTGAAAATAATAATGTGTTTAAAAATACAAAGTATAGAGGAGTTAACTTCATAACTATGAAGGAAATTTTACAAAACCCAGTTTATTTTGGCTATGCCAAAAAGATGGACAATTAACTCACTATCACAGTGATACTTATGAGATAAAATCAGATTGTAACTCACTTCAGGCCCAATGTTCTCTTCAGGTTCATAGGTTACAAATGATTTATAGTCACCGTTTTGTACTTTACATTCTGGCTTTTCCCACATTGGTAAATACTTTATAGCCAAAGCATTTGCATGTTTCAGAAATACCTTTGCTAAAATGGCTTAACACAACTAGAACTGCTTTAGATCAAAGCAAATTTAAATAAAATGTCCCTCTGCTTCGTTACAGGAGGTAAAAAAAAAAAAAAAAAGCTCTGTGTTATCTGGTGCCTATATTCCTGTTCTTTCACTTTAGAGCTGTAAGTCTCCTCTTTCAGGTCACGTATTCCACATAAAAGTGCTAAACTAATGCCGCTTAATGACAAATTAATGTCCATGAATAAAAAATACACCTCTAATAGCATAGAGTAATTTGCCATTACAATATCATCATTGGACATGCCCCTGGTTTAATACGATGTATTTAATTCATAACTTAATGAGTGATATATAAAAAGAGAGAGATGAACCCTGCAATTACATTTATGTGAGTCTGTCACCTTATTTGTAAAACCTTAGAGTCATTTACATTCAAATTAGAACAAATGAGAGATTTCACAAAGTGCAGTGATAAATGACCATTGCTGCACAAGACAGAACTGTATTTCCTGTGAAAACATTAACAGTTTCCTATTATTTGTTAAAAATTACAATGCATATTGCCCAGTGTTGTGTGAATAATGACTTTTTTACTGATTAGGTCAGAAGACTAATACGGAGTAAAAATAAATAATTTTTCTTTTAATTTTTTCTGATTTTCGCTTGAATTTATCTGCTCAAACTGTTACGGACTCACAGCGCCACCTGCTGCCCACGCCTGGGGAGGAAGGGCTCGACTGCCTATTTCAAGTCCTGTTCAGCCTTCAGCCTTTTGGGTTTCATCTCTTGCAATCAAACAAGTTTTCCTGCCACAGTGCTAACGGGACATGCCGCTGAGGACATCAGCAGTTAAGGGGGCTGCACTACTCAATTACAAATACTGCCATTTCTGGGGTTCATGCATCTAAACTGCCTCAATTAGTACGGGGAATTAAAAGCCAAAGACATTTGGGGGGCAGGAGTGACAGGGGAACATAAAACATTAGTATTGATCAGATGGTAATAAAACCAAAGAAGAATTTTGTGCACTAAGCATTCTGGGATTCATCAGCCTCTGTTTACAGCTTTATAAAAATACTAGAAAGATTCAAGGCAGGAACCTTTCAGGGGCTCAGGGACAGAAAAGGTCAGGTAAGGAAGGCCACATTGGCTAGAAAGACAACATGAGAAGGGCAGGGAGGGAAACAGGGAAGCAATCCCGCTTCTTTATTCCTATTTAGAAACACACACCAAAGCTGCTCTCCCTTCCTGACAGAAATTGCAAAGAGAAGGAGATGTAGCACTATCTGCCTCTTCCCAGCTTCTCACCCCTCCCGTGACCCATGCAGAAGACCAGCAATTCATACAAATAGCTCGGCAGCTTGGAAGCTTGAATCTTGCCAGCAACAGGAAACTTAGATACTCCAGTATCATTCTTCACACATCCATCAGCAGTTCTAATTCGGTTTTATCCATTATTACTTCATTAGGAAAAGCAGAATACACACACACAAAGTCAGCAAGTTCCTCACAATAGCTGCACCACTTTAAGAGTTAACCCCGCAGGAGCAGAATATCCACTATCACGTTGCAGCTAAATAGCAGCTAGTGGGTTACAGTAAGAATGGCATTCAAGGCAATGGGGTATACCATTTTTACTCTCCTCATTGGCACCAACTGAAAAAAATGGAGAAAACCACCATCATTTTTTTCCTAAGTGCCATTCTAAGTTGGAATCTTCAGTACTGCGTTCACATTATATATACTACATATATATAAACCTGTATCTCTGTAGCATATCTGTACGTTAAAGAGAGGAAATAAATTCCTGAAGTTATTTTTGAGCTTTGTACAAAAACTTTTCTAATGTCTGTCAATGGCTCAATGACTCGACAGCTGACAAAACATGCTCCTTCAAAAATCAGCACGCTAGCACAGCAACAACTGAGTGGCTGCACAGAACTGAAAGCCAGTAAAATGCAAGATGACATTATTTCTGCCTATTTTGTATTCTCAGTATAGGAAGGTCCCTCTTTCCACCATGGGATAAAGTTGGCAGACTCAAGTTCAATGGTGGTGGCTTTATAAAACACCACTCTAATTCTGGGGGAGTGGAGGGCTGGAGGGCGTGTATGTGTGTACTTCGATTAGAAACTCAGTATTAGTTCAAAAAAGGCAAGCCTTGGTTGCTACATGACCTTTAGATTGTTTTCCAGCAGTTTAATTTGCTCTATATTAAAAACCCAGGAGCTGAAATCCCAACTGAGCTGGGGCTTCTGGCAATACAAAGGTGATGCTCTCAATCTCTGGTGTAAGAATTAATTCATCTCTGAAAGAGTGCATCTTAGTGAAAGTTGGGACTGTGTTGTTGGCACTGTCCAAATGGAGATGTTGCATTTAAAAAAAATAAATAGCTTTGAAGCTCCGTAAACCATGCACACTCCTTTTAATTCCACAGGCAGATTCATTTGTAGCTTTTTCCTTTTAAAATCAGTAACATATTTCGATCTATAAACACATTCAAATAGTTTAAAATTAGTAGAAGATCCAGATCATTAGGTGCTCATACACCATAAAAAATTTTGTTTTATAAGCCTAGGTTGACCAGTACAGTATAAGGTTAAAAATCAAATGCCCCTACCCAAGACAATTTGTTTGTTTCAATTATTACCAAGAATTATTCCAGGAGGTTTTATTTTAGCATTTGTGAGTTGATTAATTTTTTGCATTCCAAGGCTGATCCTGCTTGTCTGCTTCTGTATACAAGAATCCAGGGCATACAGTACAGAGGTGGCTCCAAGAAAATTCCAACTGACTGCTGCTATACAGTGCCGGATTTTTTTCAAGCTCATTTTAATCACTCACCTAAAAATATTCTTTTCATCTTAAATTAGCCCTCTTTAAAGACATTACAACTGACATCAGTAGCAAGTGGCAGATATACCTGTGGCTGAGTTCTATCTACTCTAAAAGGTAATATAGTACATTTATGATTTAGCAGGGAACTTAATGCAGTTAAAACTAACAGGAAAATTAGCATCAAACTTTCAGCTTCCCTTGACACAAAAACATTTATGATCCCCAGAGCAATTTTTAACAGTCAGGGGAACTTTAATGGCAA
The DNA here is from genome assembly GCF_004027225.2 of Strigops habroptila. NCBI lineage: Eukaryota > Metazoa > Chordata > Aves > Psittaciformes > Psittacidae > Strigops > Strigops habroptila. Next base: position 21,874,443 of record NC_044282.2, read on the forward strand.
TCAGGGTTGCTGCTTATGTCTACTATACTTGCTGCTCCTAGCTACTGTGAGAATAGGCAATGAATTCCAGCACTGAGTACAAGGGCAGTTGGCTAACACCCCTTCTAATAAGGCTGTATTGAAAATATGCAACTGTCCAAACAGTTAACATAAATGATATCCCAGACTCTGTCCAATATGTGAATTTAATTTGTTTTTCACAGATTGTGCCTGACCTGTCAGCAGAAAGTTATAGGGGTAAATGCTAACAATCCTGCAATGTCCTGCCTCTCAGAAACAAATGCATTGCTTTGGACAGTTCTGCAACTTTAAACCCCTCGCTCACACCTATCACCCTATTACCTTGAATGTAACTCAGATAGTATATAGAACTCCACGGAAAACAATAATACTGGATTTCAGAAAATACAGAAAAATCACTTAGCTTTAAGATTTCAAATATATATAGTCCTAGTCCCAGATCCCTGAATGCCAGTGAAAATAAGCCTCCGGTTTAAAAATCTGATTACTAAAGCTATACCCACGCAACATTGAGTTGATGTTGATCAGTAGAAGGAAAATCCATTGAAAATACATATTCTCAATAGCATTCCCTCCTTAAGACTCTTTGACTGTTGAAATAATTTGCAGTTTGTGTCTCTCTTTGGAACTGAATACTCAAACAGCTGAGAAAATAGACAAAACTTCTTACATCTACAGTCAGTTATATAAAACTCAGATGTATTTATGAAACAAATATTTCTATGTTCTGAATAAATCTTTTAAGACATTTCTTCTCTTGCATAAGAATAAAGTCATCATGTACCCTTCAGAAAAACATTTACAAGATTTAAAGTGCAAAATAGGTCACCACAAACAAACTACCTCAATTTAAGCCCATTCTTGGATCTCCATCACATTCAACACCTTCAACTAGCTTTCTCCTGCCCTTTCAATGTCCAAATAGGACTGTTATGGTCCACTGCAACTCTAAAGGCTAAAACTTCTTTTAAAAAGGAATCAAGACATTCCGATAAGCTGTTCCAATTATATTTCAAAGTCTACCTGTTGGCTGCAGCTGTCTGCATTAGCCTCTGTTGAAAAACCTCAGCCAAAACTGACAAGCAGTCTGAGCTGGAAGAGGAACTAAGAAAAAAAGAGTTTTAGAGAATTGGATCTGCACTCTGCAAGCAAATGCTGTGTGTGCAATCACAGACCTTAGTGCAATTCAAGACACACAAAGCTCAAGTCTGCAGCTTAACTTTTCCACACCTAGCAGCAACACAGCTAAGAACAATCACATTGACTTACTTTGTTTGTTTAGGTTAAGACGGATGTATGAGATTTCAAGCCTTATTTCAATGTTTAAAGTACCTGAGAATTATGCAGATAACATGATCTGAGAGTCAAGAATATGCACGTATTTCAAACAAAATACATCAGCATGCTTCAAAAAAAGTTCCCCTCTACAAATGAAGCTAAAAACAAATCCCCCAAACAGCAAAGACTGGGCAGTAATCATAATTCAAGATCCAACACTGTTGAGGCAGGGGAGGAAGTCTGCAAAACACAAAGCTGGAATTCAGACCTAAAGTAAGGAATACTTAGGCATTTCTCCTGTTGGCAAGTAGAGAAAATATGATCTACAATTGTTTTAAAATAAAAACTAGTAATTTTTCAAGCCAAAATAAGAATGAATTTTCCAATGAGAAAACGGAATCAGCATTAGATGCTCCAGAACATTTGATAATGTGAAGTTTATAGATGATAAAATGCATTTAATAAATTAGCAGTGTTGTCAGAAACCTCCATTGCATCCTGCTATCATAAACATCTTAGAGATCGATATTACTTAATTGGCGTGGGGAGAAAGATTGCTCCTTCTCTTTTTTTCTGTCTTTACTTTGATCAAAAACTCTTCATAAAAATAAAATATGGATGCAAACTATTTGTTGCAGACATCTTAGTGCTCTAAGCTGGTTGGTCTATAAGAAAGAGGACCTGTCTTACAGTCAAAATAATGACTTGTTCAATGCTGAGACAACTGAGATGAAATTCCTTAAAGATCAGTGAATATGAAAGGCAGCACTGGCTGGAAATGAACCTGCCCCAGAGCACTGCAAATCAGCTCTGACAATTAGACACTTCAACCACCATCTTTGATGGATTAGATCAGTGCAATCTACTTTGGAATCTCACAGACTACAAACATGTCTTGGAATGGATATGTGTATGAGCCATACCAACTGCATTTGTAGCAAAAAAAAAAAAGAGTCTTATTGAAATCCATAGAATAATTACAGGCCCCAGATAAAAGTATCAAGAAGAGATGAAACTGTCTTGAGCTCCAAAAAACTGCCAAGCTGGAACATCTAGAGAAAGAGAAGAGCTGGAACAAGCTCTAGTGATAAGAGCAGCTCTACAATATGGGAAAAGCCTAGTCCTAACAATCCTAACACATTTAAAATTCTGTGTCATCACTATACAACAATAATAAACAACAGCTAGATCCCACATACCGTATTTCCTGAATTTATGCTAAACTAAGCTAAGTTCATGATACCTGAACAACTCAAAACAGCAAGAAAGAAATTAACTAGTACAATAAATGAAGAACTCTGCAGCATTCAGATTCATCAGAAAGAAGAGAAAGGGCAAGCATTATTCTCTTCCCAGCATCTTTATCACAGCGTGTGGGGTGACAAGGCGCCCCAGTTACCAACTGCAGGCATCATAAGTGACTTCAAGGGAAGCCTTCTTTAGCTACTTTGATATTATTTTTAGATAGTACTAAAATAAAGCAATAAATATTTTTTTAAATTAACCAATACTATGTAGAAAATGAACAGATATTTGATATAATTAATTTGAACCCTGAAAGATATTGCAGTGTTTATGTATACTACCTTGTTGACCTCTGCTAAAAAAGCTTACACAACTATTCAGGGTTGAATTAATTGCATGGACTGCAACTTTGCAGAACAAGACATTAATTCTTACTGTGGCCTATTCAGACTGCAAATCTGCCTGCAGATACGCCTTGTTGTGGTGAATCTGGTATTAAAAATACTGCAAAAAGAGTAAAGTGCAGTCTAGAGACTGATAGGATGTAAGTTACAGTCATCCCACAGATGTCCATGCAGATTCGAAACCTTACATAAAGGCCCTGATTCAAAAATACTCTACAAAACTAGCACTGCTCTGTCTCCCCAGACATACTCTCCTCCTTATTCCCTACCTCCATCACTGTAAATCTGGGCAGTCGGTCCCACTTCCTCTTCATTTTTACACCAGCATAGCTCCAGCTACCCTGTCTTGGCACGCTACTTGGAGTACAAGAGAGCTCTTGCACATTATTTGAGTAATCGCATGTTGACTGTCACTTCCAGAGAATTTTTACTGGTCCGTTAATTACAGAGTAATTTGGCAGCAATGTTTGCTCACCCTGTTTCTGTTGGGGCTTTTTGTTTGGTTGGTTTTGTTTGACTTTTTTTGGGGAAAAGGGAGGGTGTGGTATGGTTTTGTGGTTGATTTTTTGTTTTGATTTGTTTGGGGGGTTTTGGGGGCTTTGTTTTGGGGTTTGGTTTGGTTTTGTTTGATTGGTTTGGTTTTGGTTTAAATTAATTAGTAGTCTGTTCCTAAATACTTGTCTATGGCTTGCATATCAAGGGCAAGATCCAAAGCACTGCTAATTCTACAGTTGCCTGTCTTTCCACCACAGTGATTTCAGGATTAAAAGTATTAAGGTGGTGCTAAAGGAAAATCTGCAAATACCAGAGGCTACTCAGCATAGGTAGTGGCAGAAATTAGCACAAGTTGGGCATATACCTGGTCCGTTTCCAGAATCTTCTCATGTCCCTACCTTACCAGCACTACAATACTCAGATTCTTCCCTACTCTTTAACACTTCCCCTAGCTTCTTTGCTGCAATGGTCTTTTTGGTTCAATTTCCAACAAAGACATAGCATGTAAGCAGCAGAGACATGTTCACACGGACTATTTAGGGTGGCATTAAATACACTATGACTATCATTGTTAGACTTGCATCTTCATTCTCATTACAGTATCCCCTTCCCATGCCTGCGTGACAACTGATAGGCCGAATGGTTTTGTGGCTCATTTGGCATCTCACTGCTCTCATTTCTCAAACCAACCATGTTTCCCACTACATTCCCTGTCTATTTTCTCAGAAAAATTAAATCCCTCCATGCATTCTTGAAAACAAACTGAAACAAACTGCTAGCTCCTTTAACTGTTTAATCAATCTATAATGCACATATCAATATCAACTTACTGAACACACATTTTGAAGGCTTCCCTAAGGCTAAAACTCAAAGAACAGATTCTTTCTCCCTAAGACACAGAGTCTTCAAGTACATTCTGGAGCTCTTAACATGAGATCCTGCATGTCTAGGGTACTCAGTAGCTCAGTGTGCTGCCAAGCACACTCAGACTGTTCAAAGGCAGTTATGCTATTGGAAGGCAAGTGCATACAGAGAGGATTGTGCTGACATGCACTTCCATGCCCAACTGTTGCACAGATACAGCCAAATGCACCTTATTTCAGAAACAATACTGAAAAATTACAAGGAAAAGGAAACAGTTCTGTAGAATTGCTATCGCCTTTTTTTAAAATAAGGCTTTTCATAGATACACATCAAAGCTATGTTGTTGCTACCATCATGAGCCATCTCCTATACAAGCCAAGCACAAAAAATGAGTTTACTGGAGTCAGATTTTGTGCTTCATAACGACAGCCCTAATGTTGATAATATTATCTGCATTATGGGTGGGAGGCCAGTTAAGCATAAGGTGCCGTTGTAATAAGGCCTACCCCTTCTGTGATAGCTAGTGCCATGAAATATTCATCAATATTCTGTTGGGAACACTTATGTATCTGAATGCTTCACAATACACGACTGCAGTAGGGAAACATTTAATATTTGGTAAACTGAGGCAGAAGAAAGTAAATTCTCTGGTAAAGGAGGGAATCAGACTCCCATGCGCGTGATCAGTGGACCATCCTTGTTTTCAGAACTGAAATGGACAAAATGGATGGGAGGAGAAAGCATCTACCACAAACTGATACTCAAATTACATTCAAAATTCATGTCTCCTGAAATCCATTTTATTGACATTTAGGTTACACCAGGTATCGTACTAAGACTCTCCTACTAAGATTAGACTTGAAACAAAAGCTTACCCAACAGAAATGGCTGATAATCAGGCAGAGAAGCCTCACCTGAATGAGATAGTGAGAACACAAACTGAGAAGCTCCAGCAGCTGCAAATGACTCCCGGCTGCTAGGACATCCTGTATCACCCCTGGTTCCAAGAGGATCTGTAAAGAAGAAAATGGAAGGTTTGCCCTGTAGAACTCAGAGCACTTGTAGAAATTACTAACAGGCCTTTGTTATTTCAGACATTTAAGTTAACAGAAAGAACAGGAAAGAATACAATTAAGCATATAGAGAAGTCTTTGCAGGATGGGGACGGAGTTTTAAAGTTCACCTGAATTACCCAAAGGAATTTTAAGCAGATGTTCCTGTGAGAGTCCATAAGCCACATTAACCGCTGCATGTTATTTATTTATAAAGGAGAATTTTCAAAATAACACAACCTCCTTTTGTTATCCATATATACCTGGATGCTTCCATACCTACTGATGAATCAGGTCAACAGAATTGACTCAGAAGCCTCCACTATTAATATTGTTCATGCTTGTGAAAAAATATACAGACTAGGAACACCCTTCCCATTCTGCATGGTACCACTTCATAATTTTCCTTACCACTGTGTTCATTTTACAGAGCAAGGTTGTGATGGCATAGAGTGAGCATGCTGCTGGGGAAGTGCCAGAAAGGGCTTAGAAACCAAGACCGGTTATTCTGTCACTTGCTCACATGAAACTCCTACTCATTTCAATTAAAATCACGCACAGGCAGCAGCCAGGATAATTGGGCCTCAGCTCCGGGTCTGCTGTCTCAGGGTCAGCTTGTTAGAGCATCCCTTTCAGGACACAAAAGTCAACTTCTTATCAGCAATCACATGACAAACTATCCAAACTAATGTTACATTTAAATATTAGTGGTGCAACATCAAAAATCAGAAATGCATGAGAAAAATTAATTTTTCAAAGACACTCATTCAGTTTTATCCTTGTTGTATTTCCCTGGCAACATTGGTTTCACACCACATGAGGTCAGTCTCTCACTGCTCCACAGGGAAGTAAAGCTGATTTTTTTCCAGCTCCTTTCTCTTCTGCCCACACGATTTGGTTTAATCTCACATATCATTTATATGTCTTAAATGCAGTGGAATAAGGAGGGTGGCAAACAAAAGGGAAGACACTGCATCGTTTGCAGTTAAACTGTTTTTGAGGGAAATTAAAATAAAAAAACCCACAAAAGTATTTGTTTCCTCAAGCAAAACCACAAAGTATCTTTAACATAATGGATATAATAGAACAAGCAAGAAGGGATTGATTCTTTTTTATATCAAGAACTCATTTACATTGAATTCTGTCAGTGCATGACATGCTTAAAGCTTGTGCAAATCACTATATATAGTCATACTAGGTTTTAAGTGAACATATATGTAATTTACATACTGTTTTTATCTAGTCAGAAAGACATGTAAGGATCTTAATGTAAACAAGAACCAGGGCCAGCACAATCTGAGTTTTTGGCTGGTGCTAATGAGGTTGCTGTGCATGATGAGAGGTAGTTCAAATGGAAAGCTAGAAAGGATTTCAATTTCAAAAATATCTCCTATAGGTATATTGAAAAAAAGAGCAACACTATCAAATATTTTCAAATGGGAACTCAAGGTCAGACTGATGAAACAAGCTGCTTTAGACCTTGCAGTGTTTGTTATTCAGACATCATTTACACTGAGGAAGTTGTCATCCGATGTCATATTACTTATTAAGTGCCAGCCACCAGCTTAGCCTTGTTAAAGACGCAATATGAAGAGAACCAGAACCCTAAGCAGATTACTACCTTGAAGGCACAGACAAACTATATTTAACTGTGATAATATTAATGTATTTTAAAGCTACAGAAATCCATTTACAAATAATACCAGTAGCATTATAAGACGAGAAGTAGGACAAGAGACAAGGAGGGTGACTGGTTACTAACTAGAGGTGTATTTGATTCACACAAAGTCAGCAACAAAAGTTCATTTCAAGGTGACAGACATTTCTTACATGTTTTTCCATTTCTCACAGCTTTCCTATACCCATGCAAGACTTTTTTTGCTGAGATAACATACTCACCTTTGTCTTTCCCAAGATAACTGAGAAAAGTCTATTTTGTCTCTTCCTAAGACCCTCCCTTAAATGGAACTATCCGAATATTTATTCGATACTCCTTTCAATATAGGCAAAAATACTAATTCATTTATGTTAAATGTTCACCATCAGGAAACTGCATGCTGGGGAAACCCACAAGAAAAAGAAAAGTAAAGATGGAAGAAAATACTGCAAGACTCCTTTCTACTGAAACCGGGGTAATTCACAATTATTCCACACCTCTCAGTTTCCATACATTAATACAATTACTCGATTTTTATTAATTACCAGCATAGCCGTTCATATGCTACGCAGGCCATCCAGCTGAATTTTAACAACAAATGCACATAAGTACCACCATATACACACAAGTACACACAGTGACTGACTCTCCTGTTTTTCTGACCCTCAAAGAAATAGCTCTGAGGTCTTCGAAGTGATACTTACTGAAAATTAAGGAGAGGGAAAGTAAGATTCACCACACCTTAAAAATTCATCACAAATTACTAGTGTGAAAACTAGAGAGAGAAGCTTAATAATTTTCCCTACTGCACCCTTAACCCAAAGGTTACAAGGCATAATTATAAGGGCAGAAAAAGTAATTTGGAACCATCAACTTCAGATGAATTTTGCAATCTTCACCAGTGAAGGATGTGCTTCATATGACAAATGCACTTTTCAGACTGGTTTCTCTGCTAGTTTTATATTAAAACTAATTAGTGGCAATTAAGGTATTGCACCTGGCTGCATCTTACAATCAGTCCTCTATTCAAGCCTTCTTTCTGAGGGTTAATTTTCATTATTCTCTCAACTTTTCTCTGACCCATGATGCCACCTAAGGAAATCAGCTTAACACCTCCCTGTATGCAATGAGCAGGTCTTGCAGTTAGTCTGAGTAACTTACTTTCCCAAGCCACCAGGTCTGACATGCTGTTTGTTTCCAAACTGATTTCCTTTGTCAAGCTATTTTTATCCTCCCTCACAATAACGGTGTTTTCAAACAGGAATCCTGTTCTTCAAGGCAGCCATTCTATCCTCCATCATCCCACAAACCCTTCCGACAGCATGCACTAAATCCAGTTCACTCCCTCTTGTGGTCAAATCCGTAGGCTAAGGGATAGAAAGGATGCAAAAATGTGGTAATTTGGTGTCTCTTTGCAACAGAACGCTGAGTTCACAAGATCCAGAAAGTCAGATTAAACAATTTCTTAGATCCACAATTCGTAAACATACAATTTAAATCCATCTGGAAATGTATCATTTATGCTACTTTGATATACTGAGGAAAGCTGCACGGCAAACGCAAGAACTAGAAACTTTCATAAATTAAACCTGAGTTTCTGAAGCACAATTCTGAAGCAGAAATGGGAATTCTATAATCAGCCCCATGGTCACAGATACACACGGCCCTAAAAACTCTCCCCCTGTACATCTACCCTATGGTCAGCAGTTCTAAAACTGGAACCCATTCCTCCTTCCCCTGAGATTTCCCTGTTCCTTTCCCAACTCACCCTGCATCCCCTCTAACACAGTACATCTTTGGCCTCTGGGTAAGTGTGGAAAAGGTTAACTGGGATCACACATCTTGCCTTTCCAATCAGTTTTCTTTGGGAGACTTCCTGGCAACATAGAGAAACTAGCAGCTATGACTTCTTGGGCTAGGAACAGTATAAAAGCCACCATCCTTTCTCAAGGACAACTACTCATGCCTCACCTCCACACTGCCCAGACTGAGAACATCCTCCTACTCTTTTAATGCCTCTTGCCCCCTTACAACTAACAAACCAGTAGAGGCCAACAGAAAAATTGTAAGGTCACAGCAAAGAGGGCAGTAATGGACAAAAGAGACTGAGAAGGAAACTCCTTTAGCTGTCCTTCCCAACAAAGAATCTTACATCCTGAGGGAGAAGGTAAAGTTCAGATTAACTATCACCTCTATGAAGTTTCATGAGTTTTCTATCTGGAAAAAAGCATTAGATGATTTAATCTATTCCTTGTATATTGCAGGGCATTATATTTCATCCAGACACTTTTAAAGACACTAAACTAAAGCTACTTTAGGCCCAAGGAGGATAAACTGCCCAAAGATGGAGTGATGGAGGAGGTACTTCTATCACCTTCATTACAGCTACTCATTTAGACCCTTGTATTTCCTTCTCAGCTGTTTGGGGGGCCACGGAGTAAGTGAGGTGGTGACACAATTCATATTAAAAGTAAACCTGCATTATGCTATGACAGTAAGGAAATACATAACATCATGTCAGAAAATTCTAGAAAGTAAACCCTATGGAATTTAACACAGAAAGAAGGAAAAAAAAAAAAAAAATCCTAAAATTCCTGCCAGTCTGATGCAAAAGAAAATTTCTTCCTGACTTCACTTGCAATGACCAGCATTTCAAACGAGACAGGCATCTAAGAAAAGTACCACTTGTTTTTCCCTGCTGGAGACCACTCTGTGTACTTCAGAGCAATCAAAAAAACCTTAACTTTTCTTTTAGAGCAATTTAAACTGCATTTCTCTGGCAACCAGTTAGCACTTCTGCCTGTCTCCCTGTTTATTTGACTTCAGTTGAAGCCTGAGTTCCTTGTACATTGAGAAGTGCTGCTTTGGAAAAGTGTGAGCAGGGGAAGAATGTTCTAGTCCCCTGCAGGCAACTGCCCAAAGCCCTGACTTAGAATGTTTGATATCACTTGTTACAAAATCCAGATGTCTCATTAGCCAATGCCAGAAGGAATCCTGACCAGCATTTCTCTGATATGCCATAATATTTTTCCAGAAAACTAAATAAAAAACTGTGTTAAATGCACAGCATATAAATCATAGAATATCTTGAGTTCAAAGGCACCCTTCCGGATCATAGAGTCCAACTCTGTGCTCCTTGCAGGACTACCTAAAACTAAACCATATGGCTAAGAGCATTGCCCAGATACTCCCTGAACTAACAGGCTTGGTGCCATGACCACTTCCCTGGGGAGGCTGCCTCACCAGTTCTTTCTTTTCAACTTTGGTAATTTAGAATAATTTTATAACTTTAAGAAAACAACTTAATTTCTATTAGTAAAGAAACAAAATATTATGGTTTAGAAAAAGAGACACCAGCCAGGACTTGGTCAGAACTTGGTATTAAGCCCTAATAAAGCTGTTGGTTTGCTGTGTTTGTCTTTAGAAAGTTATTTTTCCCAAAATAATTTCCTGTCTACGATGTAACAAAGTAAGGAAAGTAATTACTTGCTTTTGTAATGCGTTTTGAGGTCCTCAAATAAAATTCTATCTAAATGCAAAATATTTCTATTACTATAAAGACATATGATAGAATATAATTACAAAGAAGAAAGGTCCAAGTCAGCGAAGCATTTTGGTATACACAGGACTCCAACTGTGTATTTGTATTTTTGTTGAACTAGGAGCATTATCATCTACTGCAAATCCAGTGTTCTTCCACAATTCTTTCTTGAAACTGACGCGGTGCCTGTCAGCTGATTCAAACGATGGTTAGCACTTAGATTTTGCATACATATATGACATCAACATAAATTATGTAGTTTGTGGACCTAAATTTGAGGAGGAATTCAAAAGCCTCATCTAAACTGAGGAGGCTCAAAGTTTCAGTTTGAACTATTTAGTCCCCCAACACTTACAGTTTATGAAAGCCTGTTTTCAACACTGAAACTTTTCAGGTGCCAGAAAGTTCTCTTTTGATCAAAAGCACCTTTTCTTATAAGGATGAGCGACTTGCCACCCAACTACACTGGCCCACTTAAGGCCTATCGCATTCCTCCAAATTAGATTTTGTCTCTTGGAAACAGAAAAGCTAAAAATCCCAAAAAATAGTCAAAAAGAGCAGGCAACAGTGTCCACAACACTGTAACCCAGTGGTTAAGACTCTTACTTTGACAGAAGGAATGGTGAGCTCTAAACTTTGCACCAAGAACTGTTTCTCTATATTAATAATGTAAAATATATAGTTCTGTATAGACTGTACTTCATCCATCTCCCTTCCAATACATACCTGACACCTGCAAAATGCCCCTGTAAGAAGGAAGGGTGAGCAATCTAGTCACTGAGACTCTGGCCTAGTGTTATTGCTACCAGTTACAACATGAAAGAGAGAATGACCTTAAAGCCCTTTTATGAAGAAAAGATATGCCAACTATGACAGCTAAAGAGTCAACTATGACAGGAAAAGAGTTGTATCTCTGAGTTCTGAATATGAGGATTATGTGGAAAAATGCCTATGGCCAAAAGGGAATGTATTTATGACATTTTTTGCCAAAGATTTCATTATTAGAGTATTACTGAGAGCCTACACACATAGAACAAAACCAAATTCTGCTGCTATTCCTTTTGTTACTTTTTATTTATTTCTATACCAGCATTTCATTCTTTGTGATGATTAGGGACCATAGTACTGGGTCAATTCAGTAGAAATTACGATACTAATTATATTTAACTTGAGTTTTACAACAATATTTTCTTCTGTTGGACAATCAATTTTCTCTTAAAAGCAAAATATTTCCAACAGTAATTATGGTAAGGCACTGTTTGCATAAGCAGACAGGAAGATGAAGTTTGTATTTTTAGTCCACATGCATATTTCAAATTAAAAAAAAAATTTAAAAAAGGCAAGGATGCAAGGATGACAGCCTCATTTCAGATTGCAATGTCATGCTAAAAATTAAATTTCTTCATTTTAATAACTCTCAAAAACTGTAGGGATCCAAAATTACCATCATGCAATATTAAGTATTTCCACCAGATGTCTCCAATAGATTATTTTACATAGAAAATTATATTTGAGCTACTACACTTCAAACTGGATGCAAGTTTAGCAAAGTATTAAAGAAATAAAGAGAAGACAGTTGAAACTAAGTATTTATCTTGTTAGACATGGATACCTGTTGTGGTTTAAACCTAGCCGGTAACTCAGCACCACGCAGCCATTCACTCACTCCCCTCTTCTTTCCCTCCATGCTCCAGGCGGGATGGGGAGAAGAATCAAAAGAATGTAAACTCCATGGGTTGAGATAAGAACAGTCCAATAACTAAAGTACAATATAATACTACTACTGCTACTAATGATGATGATGATAGGGGAAATAACAAGGGGAGAGTATATAAAACTAAAAGGGTAAAGGGGAAAAAAAAAAAAAAACAAACCAATAAACACAAGTGATGCACAATACAATTGCTCACCATCCGCTGACTGATACCCAGCCCACCCTGAGCAGAGATCTGGGCCTTCCAGGTGACTCCCCTGAGTTTATATACTGGGCATGACGTGCTGTGGTATGGAATACCCCTTTGGCTAGTCTGGGTCAGGTGTCCTGTCTCTGCTCCCTCGCAGCTTCCCGTGCCCCTCCTCACTGGCAGCACATGAGAGACTGAAAAGTCCTTGATCGGGGTAAGCATTACTGAGCAACAACTAAAAACATCGGTGTGTTACCAGCATTGTTCTCAGGCTAAAGCCAAAACACAGCACTGCACCAGCTACTAGGAAGGAGAAAAAAATAATTGTTACAGCTGAAACCAGCACAATACCTTAGGACTGTCACTAAATTGTTGTCAGTTCCACAGTGTTATCAAAAAAAACATCCACTTTTGGGACTATGATTTTGGCCAAGCATGTTAAAAATAGACACATCAGATCATGTCTTGATATCTACATTTTCAGAGTAATATCAGGTTGTAATTGGCATAAGTGAGTTTTAGGTTAAGAAGAAATATTTAGTTCCTTTGTTTCTTACATTAGAAAGAGTTCACAGACTCAAACTAAAGGCAACTCTGTTTTCAGAACTCTATCTGATGTAAGCACGCAGTAATACATTATTTATTAATAGCATTTGGGGATTACTCCCACTCAATTACCTTGAAACATTCACCCAGATTCTGTCAGCCTGAGTCAGTACATAAGCAATGCTCAATACATATAAAACAAGTGCCAGAAGAGAATTTCAAGGACGAAAAGGAAAATTTGACACTGCGAATTCTCAGACCTGCGTACCACTAAGTTATGCTTCAAAAGCATCTTTATGAGAGAACTCCTACAGAATCCTTCTCATTTCTCTGTGCCTCAAAGTAGCACTTGGTGTATCTGATAGACAGGACAGCGCAAACTTTCCCTTATAATCACTCATATATATGAACAACTGTACATACCTGCAGATCTATATTTAACTCAAGAAGCACACTCATTTATTCAAAGTAGATTATACCTGAAAATGAAAGACTACAAAGTCTCTAAAGGATCGAAGGCACATATTATTTACTAGTGAGCCAAGGATACTGTCTTGGAAGCAACGTGGGGTGAATTCTGGGCTTACATAAAAGCCAAATCCATCCTTTCAAGGTTCTCAACATATTTTGCACAGGTTTATTACAGTTTGAATTTGGTGGAATGATAGGGAAGTATACCTCTATTCACAGCAGACAGGATGGGTCAGACAGAAATCAATTACAACCCATTTTCTCGAAAGATACTTCCATTTAGCAACAGGAATTCCCTCCTCAGAATAACTGACCTATCAAAACTTTCAAGTGGAAAACCAAAAAGCATACCAGTGACAAGTCATGTACTGAGATCTCCAGCCCATTCAGTAATATAGCATGGTATCTCTGTCTCTCATTTATATCAAAGAAATCTTTGAATAGGTGATGCTCTACATAACAGCAGAAACACAGAAATTTCAAGTGCTAATCCCTAAGGCCGATACTAAAGTATAACTGTTGTGTGAGCTGGTGAAAAAAATAGCTCCTTTAAGACACGGAAAAATAAGTTTTTCCTTATTTCTATTTAATTCCCTTTAAAAAAAAATTAAGGCCATATACTCAACCCACAGTATGGAAGCAGATGCCTTAAAGTGGTACAACCCAGCAACTCTTCTGGAGTAACGTAATATGGATTTAAGCTTTCCTTTTCAAAATTAGCTAATAAACAAATATACACCACTGGACTCAATTGTTGTAGCAACATTTCCAGAAATAGTTTGGTTATCTAGAATTTTAGAGTCTGAAGCAAAAGTAGCTCAATGTTCCGAGCTCACCATACATGAACTCTGAACTCAGATGGAGTCATACAGCAACATCATCCAAGCATGCAGTGCAAAGATATGGCAGCTCATATACACATTTGGGTTTTTTTGGTGGGGTGGCAGAGGGAGGAGGAGCATCACTCTGCATTTTCTGAAGTAATATAACATGATACATAACCTGCTATCATAAAAAGTGCTACAATAAAGATGCATAGTACCTACAAGCATTTACAAAGATTCTTAGATTGCATCTGTCCAGAGAGTAAAAGACTACTTTTCCCCTTAATTATATAATTTGTTAAACACAGTAGAGTTTATAAATATTTATTATTAGGAAACCACCATGGTTCTTTCCATGTAATTTAGCACACAGAATCAATTCACATTAAGGTTTTATGAACAGCCCAGCCACCATAAAAGGAGCATACAAGTCCTACATGGTTCACTAGCTGGCAACAATGCATGTAAACAATGTTTTATCAGACAATCCCTCTAAATAACAACCACAAAGAAATCAAACCAACAAACAATATATGAAAAGTAATATCTTAAATCAAAAGACCTTGTACTGAACATCATACAAGAAAAATAATTTCTAGTACTTCTATAAAGGTCATCTTCAGTTTTTATTGCAGTTTGCTTTTTTTTGTGCCTCTTCATTTGAAGAACTGTACAATACCTGTCCAGTATATGCAAAGTCCAGGGCTTGTTTTAAACCAAGGCTTGTGACACCATGCAAATTCACCTCATCAGCTTCGCTTTCAACCATGCAGAGACTGAACATTGCCTATGGAAAGAAAAGAAATGTTACTAACCATTAAAAACCAATGCCCATTGAAGACCCAGGAAGAGGAGGGATTGATTTTAACCCCTCCACTAACCTTTGTTTGTCCTTGGATAGAATTCTAAATAGCAACAGACTTGTGAGTTAGAATGAGATCTATAACGAGTTTTGAATACTAACTCCATAGCAATCAATCTTGCAACCAGAGTCCTTTTAACAATAAAGAAATACAAAACCTTATTGTGGAAAACCTGAAACAAATCCCTTTGGTCCATGTATATATACTTCTTAACTAAGTAATTCAGGTGAAATCAATAGGAACAGTCACACAATAAGGTATCATTCAACAGAAAAATGACTGGACTCTACACAAGCACCTCTAGAAATAATACTTATGTTTAGTGTCATTATGTGTAGGAAGGAACAATAAGTCATACATAATTACTTTTATAAGATGGGCAGTTAATACAGCATCTTTTAAAAACAATCATTTCCAAATAAGCATCTCGGACCAGAATGCGAACTATATAATACTCGAGTTATTGAATGAGAAGAATGGATGGAGATGCAGCCACCTAAATTTACAACCTTCCCTTGTTACTGCCCCAGTTTCTCAGATCATAAAACCTAAACTGAAGATTGGCAAGGTGCTATGGAACTTCTCTGAAAATAACATCGAGGGGAGACACAGACCTTTTCACTCAGTCTTACCTTCCAGATCATCAGTCTTCAGTGCCTTCCTGGACTGAAGCAACCCTAGCGAGTCTCTAGATCCTCACTGGAATTTTTTTCTTCCCATCTCTGATAAACTTAGATGCCTGTTTTTGCCCTTTGCTCTTTCCTCTCAGCCTGCGTTCCCAGTGCAGTACCCCTACTTATCACTCCTTCCTTCCTTTTACCAGTCCCTTTCTCCATTCTTTGTCACTCTCCCACACATTTTTTAACAAAATATACCACTCACAGTCTTTAGACAGTAAACTGTGAACAAATAAACTGAACAGTTCTACCATCTGTCATTGGTAAAGAGAGTCTAAACTTATCCCTGGTAGGTTTTGTGCCAAACAATGCCTCTATCGAGGCTACCAAACTTCACCTTGGAGAACTCTCGTAAAGAAACACTTATGAACATACCCTCTGTCTCTACTCTGACTGATAGTTGCAGAAGCTGAAGCAGCCAACAAGCACGCTGGATTTCATATGTGCAGCCTGTACACCAAGCCCTGCTGAATTTAAAGGGAAGAAAAAAAAAAGAATAAAAAAAATCCCTACTCCCCCTAACACTTTAGCACATAGCATCCACCTAGATCCAGGTGACTTCTTTCAAGAGCTGAGTGTTTCCTGCAAAAAGTAATTTCTTCTGAAAATATTAGTATCTTAATCATTAAAACACCATAATTTGATCATAAATCTGTTGCCTGGAAATCATCCAGTATAAGCAAAAGCAACATTCATCACACAGTCGCTCCTTGTATTTTTGCACTTGCTATTTCAATAAAATGATACCAGGGCTTGGGCTTCTTTCAAACCGGCAACAGAAAAGAAGCGTCAAATAGTTTAAAAGATTTATCAAACAAATGCAACAACCATGAAATATACCTAGATAGGAAGAAAGAAAAAAATTCTAGCAAGTTCAGGCACTTTTCTAACTCTATTAAAAATGCAATCAGAGTTGGACATTGCATTGTCATTTAGGTGTATCAAAGGAGCTCTAACAGGTACTGTGAGGCTTCAGGGCTTGCCAGAAGCTGCAAGGTACTATCAAGCCACCTGCTCCTTCCAAAAGCAGACCTGCAGTTTGTGTCTGGAATAGACAAGCTTCTCTTCTCAGAAATTCAATACTAAATAAACTTTTTGGCTAATATTCCATTCACACACCAAATCCGGAATAAAGAGAGCAAAGTCTCAAAGCAACACCTGTCTACATAGGGACAGATTTGCACACATTCTGTATACTCAGTTCCACCACAGACTGCCTGCAGTAAGGCTGGAAATGCTCAGTGATACAAGATCCTGCATGCTCTGCATTCTCTGACAGTGCTGCAGCAACTGTCTGTACACTACCTACTGGTACATAGGAACCAGCAAGACAGTGTGGTTACTAATAAAGTTTCTATACTGATCAAGGGCTGATGTCCCACACAAGCAGTTAAGCTCACAAAGAAACAATCTGATCTGTAGACCATGAAACATTTCGATGAAGAACTGGCAGACTTACTAACTTTACCTTTAGGAGACTTTGTTTACTATTCGTCTATTGTATCACAGAGACTCCAACATAGTCTTACACAGGGTTTATTACTACACCTAACTTAGTAAACTCAGCAGGATCAGGCTGCTAACTGTCACTGTCCACAATCATCCATGGTGTTTGACAAACAGAGCCTCCAGCATGGCTTTGACCCACTGCCAACTAGCACTCTCCTATGGAATGCCTAAGCCATAGCCCTCTATGGTTCAGGAGGTAAATCAAGCAATGGCTGTTCCCAATACGTAACACGGATAAAGCCAACCTGTTTGCACAAAGGAGAAGGTTTAGCCACACGGGCATGAGCCATGCTGTGCAAATCTTGCTTGGCGCCAGAAAAGCCCTTATCTATCTTATTTACTAGTACAGGCATTGTCTAATAGTGCAATGGGCTATCACATTTGTAAGACAATGGCTTTGCATGCCATATGCTATATGGAATTAATTTCGTCTCCTACTATCCTCTGGGTATTTTGTGGAAGTTTTTGATACTGTGTATGAACTACAGGGTTGGTTTTTTTCCAGGGGGCAAGGCTAAAGAATATGATCGAAAGATAAGGTCTACAATGGTCCTCAGACAGTTCACATTCAGCTGACCTGGATTAGCCTCCAGGAAAGTAGTCTCCCACACAGAATCTAGTACTGCTCAGTGATCCACACTGCCTTCACCAGCAGACAAATTTCCTTCTCAGTCTTATCGTTTAAAGGTTTAATCCAGCATGAAAAAGTCTGTTCAATCATGGGCAGAAATTAAGCTCAAACTCAGTCTTTAGTTTGCACTGCTGTAGTTGCATATTGTAATTTTAACTGTAGAAACATGTGCATCATCAAATTCTGGGTTGAGACTTCACTAATACCTGTGGAATGAGTTACAGTTGGGTTGTCAAACTCTGATTTCAGATGCATCTCTGAAAGTGTTCTGAGGTTTTCTGAGCTTAAATAGATCCACCAGTCGTGTTTTTAATGCAAGGCTAGTAGTCTACTTTATTTTTCCCTTGGCTATATTAAAAAGCAATAAGATAAACACCTCAATGGATATATTCCATTTGTGGAATATATCACACTTGTTTAAGCCACAAATTAGGATGGCCTCACTTTTGTGGGGCAGGCAGGCACTTTATTAGTTGTAAAAAAGAGGAGGGAGGGAGGAAGGAAGGAAGGAATAAAAATAAACAACTCTCAGAGTGAAACCTTAAAGTTTGACTTCAAAGTAACATGGCAAGTAGGTGGGCATATAACAGACAGGACACTTACGTGCAGTTTCACTGTTATGCCCTCAGCAGCCAAAGGCACCTTTCTAAAATGGCTTCTTCTGCAAACACAGGACACAAAAGACAGCAAAAGCTCAAAACTGAATGGCACACATCAAAAGGGTGACTACACTAAGATGTGACCAGATCTGATATTACCTGCCAGAACAGCATGAGTAGAAGATGCTTAGCACAGTCATCGAGTCTAACTTTCTATGCTCAGCTTCTGCTTTTTACTTACCTTTCAAAAGCAAAATGCAAGATAGGTATAAAATACCACCAAATCAGAATAATATCTTACTGTTAAAATAAATACAAATGAGATAAAAAAAAAAAAGTCTAGATAGATTGATATTATCACTCAGGCAGCACTGCAGCAACATGTACAGACTCCTTAATAACATACAACTTCAAGAACAGACAGCGGGGTCACAGAAACACAAGATGATATTCAGAATCCCCAAAATAAAAATTGCTCACTGTCACAATGGTGAGGTACAAAATAGCTCCTTGCCTTTGAGTCATTTTCTTACTTACTCAGATGTTCCATATCCATGAGAGTAACGAGCTTGTCCTCATTTTTACATATCAATCTTACAGCCATGTCAGGCATAGCAAGCAGTAAATCATCACAAAACAACTTAACCAAGCTGTACGATATTTTACACAAGTAAACTCTTCCAGTGAATTCCACACAACTGGTGGCCTTTTGAAGACAAGAAACAGAATCAAGACATACGCAGCCTCAGGAGATGGGTAAATGCATACAAAAAGAACAAATGGTTATGCTGTTAAAAAAAAATCTAAATACAGTGACCAAAACTGTAAGTAACTTACTGCTATGACCTGGGGAAACAAACTGGAATTCTTATTATCGAGCTTTTATAAGCTTTCTGCTGGGAATTAAAAATAAATAAAATAAATAAATAAATAAATATATTTGAACACTGAGGTACCCCTGGATTCTAATTTAGATCTGTATAAAACCAGTTTCACATTTAAAAGATATTTAAAGGAAATTAATAAAGTCATTAAATGAAAAATAATATGATAAATGGGGTAAATACTGGATATAAGGGAAACTGGTAAAATACCTGGAAACTTGACAGAAAAAGAGAGGAAATTGTCATCAGAGCCTGTAATAACAGTATCTGAAGTTAGGTAGCTAAATAACAAAAATAAGTAGAAGTGTTTTCTGGGTAATCAACAGATAGAAATAAGCATGTTTAGGCACCAATTTACAGAACTTCTTGGGATGAAGTATCTTTTCTTCTCTAACTGAACAAGAAGCCTAAACACTTAGCCTAGCCTAGATGCCCAAAATAGGTGAAAACTTTAATCCTAACAGTAAAGGATTGAGTGAACTGAAGAATGAAAGTCGAAGAGATAAGATTGAGTTGTGTCCTTTTACTGTATTCATTTTAGGAGAAAAATAACTTCTGAAGATGAGTATTTCTCGAATGAAAGCTACAAACAATGACAGCAATAATAAACTGAGAAATGTTGCACCTGCAAGTTTGTTTCCTGTGACAAATTACTATATATAAGAACCACAGTTTTCTTCCACTTCTCTGAACTCATATAAAGTCATTTCCAGTTTAAAAGCCTGAGGTGAGCGGGTCTTAAAAAAAACCAAACAGTTACAGATCACCAATTATGAGAGGCTGAATCCACACAAAATGCCTTCAATTTGCCTATCTTAACCTTCTTATGCTCATCCTTTATTTCAGCTACACCAGCCCCTAGCCAACTTTCCTGGTGCGTTCCAAATGAGAGATGAGCAAATGACCATCTAAATGACTGCCTTCAAGAAATACCCTAGCTCTTCTAGGAGTAAAAGTACGTGGTTCCAGTGCATAGCTATTACCTCTAAAATATCTCAACGTTCCCTCAGCAAGACTGTGAAGAGACATGCATCATTATCTACTTTTCTTTGATTCAACTCTAAATGCAACTTTCAAAAGAAATCTAAGCTTTCAAAACCAGAAAGTAAGCTGAGCTTACTACAGCAATCTTCAGTAACCCAAAGAGCAACATTTCCAAATTTCCTCCCTCTTTTTCTTAAACACTGTTTTGATAATCAACAGCAGCCCTAGTTCCAAGTCCACTACAATACAAAATGCACATTTGGTCCTCCCACCAAGGCATAGCTCTGACCGGCACAAATTCTGTTCAACCAGAGACTTAGCAAGGGATAGCAAGCACAATAATAAAGTCCTGGGATATTTTAGAATCACTCCCATCAAAAGCTGCATTCACATGATGTTCATGGGGTTTCAGCAAAGCTTTCAGCTTGTTTTGCTCAATATATCTTAACTCAGTCCACCTCCCACTCAGCTTACCCTGCCACCTTTCATCCTTGACTAACTGGCAGTGGAAAGCTTTTGCAACTGATGTGAAAGAGCCTGCCTTTACCTCCAGCTGTTGTTCTTGTGTGCCTGTCCAGGAATCTGACACATTCTCTACTGTAAAGTGTGTAAGCATTTGCTGCCCTTCCTCACAATCACCACCAGATAGGGAGAGTGGAAAGTTGGCACAGTGAACCAGCATTCTTGTAGTTCCTTTCATTGCACCACACTCAGAAAGATGAACATCCAGGAAGACAAGAACTAACAGCAAGTTAAGCTCAACATGCATGAGCTTTCTCATCTGTAAGTCAGTACAGAGTACTGTGTTAAAAGAATCACTCTTACTTTTTCTTTCTTACTAGTTATCAACTGTTTTGTAAGCACTCTGGTCAAATATTATGGGAAAAAATTCTTATTAGTCTTACCATAAATTAAACCTAAAGTATCTATGTCATCCCATTCAGCCTCTTATTACTAAGGCTGAGCTCAACAGGAAAAAATTAAAATGCACCAAGCAACTTGTTTGGTAGTCACGTTAATTATTTAACAAACTTTCCCACCCAATTCTGAAACATGTCTGAAGAAAATGAAAAAAACAAAAAAACAAACAAAAACAAACAAACAAAAAGATGTATACTTACAGCTGAAAAAACCCCACTACAACAAGTTTGAAAGTGATTAAACATCTGTTCTATCTATTCAGCAAACTAATTGGTAAAGAACTGATCCATGACATAGCCAAGGTTTTCCTTAGCTATTTATCTTCTTGCACTGAATTCTGAAAGTAACTAACACTACCTAGCATTGTTTCACTGGTTTAGAAGAACAGAATTGTCATTTCAAATTTCTGCCTCCACAATTCCACAATTATGTTGCTTGAGATCTCTTTAAAATTATTTTTAAAACAGATAGGCATCTTCATTAAGTGCAGTGTTTTAGTCAAATTCACTTCCCACAGTATATGCACTTCTATATTCACCTGTTTCACATCTTTTTCTTTACAGAAAATTGATCATACTTATCTCAGGCATCAGAAAAGCTATGAAGAAAGTAAACCAACACTTCAGAGATCTTGGATCAATTCCCTACACTGCTCAGGGAGCTCAGTTATGATATGATACCTCAAGACATTTTTACTGTATATGTAATTTTAAGCCTGTGAGAAATCTTACTGGCATCAATCGAACAGCTCAGTCATGCATTCTTCCTAATTTGGGACCTAAGCCTATCATATACAGGCCACTCAAACTTCTAAGTATCCTATTCTGAGACTGTCTTATCTATTTGGACTATTATAAGGTCTTTCAGGCCAAAACATTCTCCTTTGCAGTTCGTACTAAAAATAGCAACCGACTTCACGTAACAGAAATAAATAAATCATAATCTATTTAATCTCCTTTGTTGTACTACTATTAGGTGTTAACTTCATGTTCTAACCCTTCACTGCATTAAGCAATATTATTTCTTCTTTGCTGTTTTCACCTATCACAACAAAAAGGAAAATATTCAGAATGTATTAACAGGAGTCAAAACACTACTTTGACAGATGACGATGTCCACATTGAGTATCAACTATGTTCTAGATATGTAATGGTAATGTATTACCATTATCCAAGTAACTAATATCCTTATCCAAACAACGATTTATTATGTGAATGTTTCTTTACTGCATGTAAAAATGTGGCTTGTTCTTCTCTTACCTAGGCATGTCATATTTTGCTTTGTTTTCCTTCCAGTTTAATGGAAGGAAATGTCTATCCTAAGTCAATCATCAGCCATGTCCTTTGGAGTCTTGCACACTGAAAAACGTATCTATCAATACCAATGGCATGAAATGTGATTAAGCGGCTCATTACATGATTCTTCTGAAAAAAGTTCTATATAAACTCCGAGAGAAAATGTCACATAGTGTCAGTCACTGATAACTGAGCCTGCCGTAATTCATCTGCTCAATGAAATCTACCTAAATACTGTTTTTTAAGCATTTGCCAAGCAACTAAAATGAATCCTGTAAAATGAAAAGGTCAGCTATCATTCACAGTTTAAGGGAATATATAGTTAAAGAAATGAGAAGAAATAAAAGAAAATCTCAGCAGCAAAACATACGGTTTTATGCACATACTGAAGTCTCACATACAGTACTGTTTGCAAAGAAAATTCCACTGAACCTTTGGTGTTTCTTTAGTACATTGCAGTGGCAGACAGTGATATATGATTACACAGCCCCCATGACCTTACCAAATCAATGATACATGCAATGCATACATTGCATTGCACTGTTAATATAAAAAGATATCATTTTCTTAGTATCTTTAGAAATAAGTAATGAAAATTGAAGTAAAGATCTAGCCTACTGTTTAGAGGGCCTAAGGATGTGATTATTTTTT
The DNA here is from genome assembly GCF_004027225.2 of Strigops habroptila. NCBI lineage: Eukaryota > Metazoa > Chordata > Aves > Psittaciformes > Psittacidae > Strigops > Strigops habroptila. The sequence continues at coordinate 21,897,759 of NC_044282.2, forward strand.
TCCTGTTTTGGGGGAGCAATTCAGCAAGAACAAAGCCATTTTCTTGCTTGTAATAATGCACAGGGTCTTCAGTCCCAGCCAAAATAAAAACAATATAACCATTTGTTTCTAAGAAGTTGCCTTCTTGGCTGCACCTGCATCAAACCTTATTTATGTTTGGATAGTCGGTTTAATAGTCAGTGTAATGTGTCTTCCTCAAATTTCTGCCTAGATGCACTAATTTCATTTATGACACAAAGAAGAAGGATACATTGTAGCACACTACTAATGAGTTGCTGCGTCATCACTAAAAAGACATACTCAAAAGTAGCTGAAGTTGTGCTGTAGAAAACTCAATAATCCTACAATTTTTCATGTGCAACCCCATACCAGAATAATTAAAAAAAAGAGTAAACTACTGCAGCCATAATAACCTTATTAGTTCCAATATTTCAAAATAAATGAATCATCACAGGTGGTCCTGAATACTAAAATCATTGTTTTCATTGTGGCAGAAGCAAGAAAACGGAATTGTAAGGACAATGCCATGCAAACGGCTGCATAAATCCGCACTAATGTACAGTCTGTCCTAACAATAGTCACTCTTAAGCAGGCCTGCCTTTTGGTACATAAAAGGAGCAGCATAACTAAAGCCACATTTTTTCCAGCATCTCCAGTCAAGCACAGAAAAGTATGAGTCACATTTGCAAATTTTGGCTTAAATTGGTTTAATGCTTCCCAGTGAATGCATAATCCTATTGTTCCTGTCCTTTGATGATTTTAGCAAGTGATATCAAAAGCAAGCCCAAAATAAAACTGGAAAAAAAAGTCAGTTAGCTCTTGAGTTAGCATTTTAACTACCACAAGACATTTCATTCAGGGAGGCAATGCTTCTTGTGATTTATTTTTGCAGGGAAAAATTATGATCAAAACTTTGACACCTTTAAGGGGCTTATTTTTAAAAGCATACTTCATACAGTACCATTAAGACAAGTTTTATCACCTCAGTGCATATGAGCTATAACTAAATAGTTGTACAGCAAGGCTTAATCTAACAGAACTGGAGTAACATAATCTTAGTTATTATTATAATTAGCTTCTTAAGAAGCCATTTATAGTGTGATGTAAATGTCATTAGGCACTGGCATCCAAATGTTCTAACCAACAGTAAACTGTGGCAATTATCTTTTATTCTGCAGCTTAATCGTAAAAGCATAGTTGTTATGTGAGAATCCTACTGCTGAAATTTGAAACAGTTCATTTTATGAAGGTTTGCACTGGATAGCTTTCACATCTTTTAAAACAATCCTATTTTCCATTATTAGAAATCCTGCTTTCCAGTGAGATTATAGCATAATTTTGCTAAAGAAATACCCATAATTCCCACTAACATATTTATTAAATTGCTTCATACTAAGATCAAAGAATAAAACCATTTTTCTTCAGTTTTCCGCATCCTTTTATTGATAAAACCTACAATACAATTAAACACTAACAATACAGATACACCACCCCTGGAGACATTCAAGGCCAGGCTGGATGTGGTTCTGAGCAACCTCATCTAGTTGAAGATGTCCCTGCTCATTATGAGGGGGGTGGGGTGGAGGGTGTGTGATGACCTTTGAGTGTCCCTTCCAACCCAAACTATTCTGTGTGATTCTGTGAATATGCTAAATAAAAGAAGAATGACTTAGCTAACCAAGCTTGGGTTAATATGGCAGTCATTTGTCAGAGTAGCTTTCATCAGCAGCTGAGCTCTGCCCTTCATTAGCTATCTCCCTATAAAATCATATCGTCATTTTATTTTTAGTAGTCTTTGGCTCTTCCTTTATCTCCAACAAACAAACCCCCTCCAAACCAACAGACCAAGATGACATCAATTTAATTATTCTCATAAATTCTATAGTCTTGACACATACTCCTTCTTGGTTGAAATTTAACCAAGGCAAGATCCTTAAGGGGGAGGTAAAGTAAATCCTTAAGTGGCAGGTATGAGAGCTTCTGAAAATGCATTTCACAAGGCATCCTAATAGTCAGTAATTTTGATTTCACATGGGCTTTGTGTACATTTGTTGTACATGAGCTGGTAGCCCATGACCTTGGAAAGCCAGGTTCTTTTGGCAGTAGCTGAGAAGGCTCCACATGTCTAAGGAGATGGTAATTGATAATTTCATTTCTGCACACATACACACACGAACATAAAATTGTTCATACATATAAAAGTAATAGCTGCAGCCTACAGGTGAAGAGTATGTTACGTTGGGCTCTAAAGATTACTTTTCCAAAAAGTGGATAGCAAAAGCTTTTGACAAAGGCCTTCAAAGGCCTTGAAGACAACTAGGCAAAAGAGAAAAAGAGATCTTTGCCTGTATATGACTGAATACATAAAAAACAGTGAACAAGAAAAGAGCAGGCCAGTTTTCACAGGGAGCAATAATTCCAGTGGAGCACCTCAGTCTGGGGTGTTTAACATATGCAGAGATGTGGAAAAGGGCAAGAGCAGTGCAGCTAGAAAGATCGTGGATGCAAAGCTATTCAAGGGAGTAAGGACATGTGCAAAATGTGATAAACTAACGGGACTGTACAAGATGAGGGGTTGGTTTCTAAAATGGCAGCTATAAAACTAGCACATGAGAGTTTCATGAAATAGTCATCCCTGTGCTCAGCCATAGTAAAAAGAAGTAATCAAAGCTTAGAAATTGTTAAGCAAGAGAGAAGAAAACCAAGATCAACCTATGCCCATGCAGAAATCTATGCTTTGCCTACTGCTGCAGGCATTTCTCTTACCCTCATCTCACAAAAGTTATACTAGAGCTGTAAAAGCTTCAGAGACGGGCAAAAAGGATCATCAAGCATATGGAAGAGCTTCCATTTGAGTAACATGTGGATGTCAGGAATTTCAAACCAGGAAGAGAGATGATTGAGTGGCATGAGAATACTACTTTGGAACTGATGGTTCATTGTCTTTTACAATAAGAACTAGAAGGAAGCAAAGGAAACTGGAGGAAATCAGATTCAGAAAAAAAAAGTAGTTCTTCACACATCACGCAGTGGGCCACCTTGTTAGAGAATACAGTGGATGGCAAATCCTACACAGGCTCAATGGGAAAGAGGATAAAAGCTTAGATGAAAGACCTGCTTAGGGTTGCTGAATAGACAGGAAATCGCACCTGCTCAGGAAATGCCTCTGAGCTGAAAACACCTGGGGAATTTTCAGAGACACACCAAGTACACTTAACCTGGATTTACTCTTTTTCTCCAGGCATCAAAACCAGTTACTGCTAAAGCAACTAGCTAATAATCCAACACAGTTCTCACCCAATGCTGTTAAGGGCATATCTCTCTTTTGAGGCATTACCTATTAAGCAATAGAATGAGAGGCAGTTTAATTCATTCGCCACTTGCACGGTACGTCATCCAGTAAGAGTGGATTGGGACTTACCGAGGTTTTAGATGTCTAAGTCTGAAAACAGGCTGACTTAGGAAGATTAACTCCTGCCAAAGATAAGCAACCAGCAGCATTTTACAAAGCTGTTCAGGACAGTCAAATGTAGAGGCTCCACTTCTTAAATCCAACCTTTTACTAGATTAAAGTCTACAGCGACATGAATTCAACTAGCCAAAATCACATTTCAATATACTAAAATGAAGTTGTGAACAGGGCATAGAAATAATTGCACTGTTGACAAACAATTGAAGGATTTGTTTAAAGAAAAGTATTTTCTCTAAACTTCCAACCAGCATGATGTGCAACACAAGAGGTGAAAGTATATGCATTGTGATGGGATTCTCCTTATACAAATGAAGGGGAACGAAAGAAACCCTGAGGGAGCACCCAAAAGAAAGCCAGAGATTTCAGTAATGTTAAAACATCCTAACAGCAGCTATCTGTACAAAGCGTCCCTGCCCATGGCAGCAGGGTTGGAACTAGATAATATTTAAGGTCCCTTCCAACTCTAGCCATTCTATGATTCTGTGATATGGATTGTGTTTTTAGCTCTTCAGCAGTCTTGCCTCTTTCTTTGGAGACTTCTCATGTTATGAAAATGGTATGTAGGTCCCAGTCACTGAAGCTAGACGTGACATGCTGCTCAAATCATAGAATGGTTTGGGTTCGAAAAGACCTTTAAAGATCATCTAGTTCCAACCCCCCGCCATGGGCACGGACACCTTCCACTAGACCAAGCTGTTCAAAGCCCTGTACAGCCTGGCCTTGAACACTGCCAGGGATGGATGGGGCAACTTCTCTGATCAACCTATTGCAATGCCTCAGCACACTCATAGTGAAGAATTTCTTCCTAATATCTAATCTAAATCTACTCTCTTTCAATTTAAAGCCATTACACCTTATCTTGTCATTACATGCTCTTGTAAAAAGTCCCTCTCGAGCTTTCTTGTAGGCCCCCCTTAGGTACTGGAAAGCTGTTATAAGGTCTCCCTGGAGCCTTCTCTTCTCCAGGCTGAACAAGCCCTACTCTCTCAGCCTGTCTTTACAGGAGAGGTGCTCCAGCCTCTGATCATCTTTGCAGCCTTCATCTGGACACACTCTCAACAGGTCCCTGTCCTTATTATGTTGGGGGCACCAGAGCTGCACACAGTACTCCAGGTGGGATCTCACAAGAACGGTGTAGATAGGGAGAATCATCTCCCTCAACCTGCTGGTCACGCTCCTTTTGGTGCAGCCCAGCATACAGTTGGCTTTCTGGGTTGTGAGCATACATTGCCAAGTCATGTTGAGCTTTCTGTTAACCAACACCCCCCAAGTCTTTCTCCTCAGGGCTGCTTTCTATTCATTCTCCACCTAGCCTGTATTTGTGCTTGTAGCCTGTGCTTGTGTATTCGTGCCCAAATAATTCACTATGGTACTTTCAGCTTCACTACACCCACAGATTAATAGCTTTAATTTCTCCTGAGGTTGTGTAGGAAGACACTGATGGAGACTGCAAAATATAGGAGTGTCTACTGCACCCAACGATGTTCTAAAATATAAGACTTCTTCAGCAGACTATAGGGACTGAGAAGAAAATAGGCATGAAACAGTTCTCTACCACAAACCTGCCCCAATAAATTGTCTTTGGATGGGCAGACACTTAGCAACACAGAAATCGCAGCTGAGCGCAACCCACCTCCAGAACACTTTGTTTAGAAGCACTGAAAAATTGAACCAAGGTAGCTTGGAGCAAGCAAAGATGGTAAAGAAAATTGGCAATTACAGCAACCGGGCTGCATTGATTCCCTTCTGTCCCGCTTTTAAACTGAGAAAATGTATCAGCTGAATAGTAAGCAAACACCATATGTTTTTACAACACTAAATTAATTTGCGGCAATGAGATACAGTCTCCTATGGCCTATCTCACTAACCGCAGAATTGATTCTGCCATACTTACTCATGGTGCACTTACCTACCATATAAGGACTTCAAAAAAGAAAAAGAAAAAAAATAATCAAGAGGATAGCTCAGAGAATAAAACACCATTTTGTCTGTCATCCCACAGTGGCAGACCTGCAAATAACTCATTTACATACAATGAGAATTGCAACAGGAACATATTTACTCCAACAGCATAACGACTGTTGGGAATTCAAAAATAGAATTCAGAAGAGAGAAGATCTTGTAAACGTTTTTAATAGCACCCACATTGCTGAGCTGTGGGAATTCTGTCTGCAGCAAAGGAAAATTGCTTCATAGACTCACAGAATAAAAACCCATTAATTGCAGAGATAAAGAATGAACCAAGTAAAATAACACAGATATACTCCCGTACCCCAAGTAAAATGACACAGATATACTCCCGTACATGAATTCTTGCATGTATTCCACTTTGAAAGAATATTACAATACTTATTTACAAAGGTTTAAAACATTTGCAATCCATTTTTGTGTATACTTCAGATGCAATATTTATCTAAAACTTTTTCTACACAAGCCACCCCTACACTTGTCCATGCTACATTGCTTCCAATGATTTGATTAAACTTAGCAAAACCATTGACAATGCCTACAATCAAAAAATATTTTAGAAGAGGGAATGTGTTGTTTTCTTTACATTCAACTGTAACTGGATTACTGAATAATTAGTAACAAAACTCTAACCTGTATTTAAACCTTTGCATTACGCTAGGAGTACAACTTTGAAAGAGAAAAAAAATCCAGGCCTCTTCTTATTTTAGGGAAGTTTATGGGGTTTTTCCCTAATGAGAAGAAACAGCACTGAGTTCTTGTTTCTCAACAAACGAAATTAAAGTGATCGCAGGAAAAGTTTAGCCATATAAGAAGAGGATGTATTTCTCAACCTACAGAAGAAGCTAAAAGTGAGGATACGAGCATCTTTTGGCGCAAAAGTCTCAGTAATGACTAGGTATTACTAGAAGAATAGAGTTCATTTGGACCAGTGGAAAAAACATTTTTAAATGTTATCTGGAAAGACAATTTCTAAGTAGCAGCACTCCCAGGGTACAATAGCAAGGAAAATGCCATTTGTTTGGTACGTGTACCTCACTGGTAAAATACTGAAAGACAAAACCACGTTATACTGCAAAAGCAAAAGTAATTGTGATTTCTCAGATCCCAGTCCTTAGATCTAACCTGAAGACAGGTTAGGGAGAGCCTTTTCCTCTTTATGATTCATGTAAGGAGACCTAGAAAGCTATTGCATCATACAGCCTTTCATACCTCAGGGATTTCTTTCTAAACATTAGTTCTCTAACCTTACCAAGAAACATCATATATTGCAAATACGAACAATCAGCAGCGGTGTGTATACAGGGAGAAACTATCTGTTGACAGGGAGGAAAGACAGCACAGAAAAAGCCTGAAAAGAAACCACTTAAGAATCAACTATGTCAGTTACACTAGCAAAGTCTATATGCAAAATTTATATCTACTAGTTCATTTCAGAGAAGAAAGATTCTTCCAAGAAGAATCATGGGGGGGACGGAGGAAAGAATATTATTGACATTTTAAAATCTATCCCAGGAAATAGATATAATTTTGTTCATTCAGATTACATGGAAAATCTGCATCTTTTTGAGAAAGATCAAAGTCCTGTGACTATAAACCCACTCAAATGAAAAATAAGGAAGAAGAAAGTTGTTCTGACTGGAAAACCAATGCATTTTGTACAAGAAAATTTTGAGGTTATATAATCACCTGCCAACACTGTAAATGCCTACTAATGAAGTCATGCAGTAACATTTCATTTTGCTCCCAGAGGGGAAAAAAGAAAAAGAATCTTTTAATTGGAAATGACTTAGCTTGCAAGAGTTATCACAATGCACACATACTCGCTAACTCAACTGCCTTGTCTCCCTGCAATAGACAGCATGTCATATGGAAAAGTTTGCCTAAAATGCTGTTTGTTGCTTAAAAAAGAATTCATAAGAATACCTATGTTTACTGTTCATTATACGAATCTTTTAGGGCATGGAGCTAACTACTACATTCCTTAGCTCATTTTGAAAGAAGAGTTCCTTCTGAGAGAGAAAATAAATAGAAAACCTAATTTTCAAGGGTTTTCTAATCTTGCAGTTTAACTGTATTTTTAATGCAGTCTTTCTGTGCAATTTCCTAAGGGATTTTTTTCTTAGAGAAAAAGAAACCCACACCGTTTTTGTGTACAAATGTAACAAATTCTCAAATCAGGTGCTATACTTAGGATTTAAATTCCAGTGTTTCTGCATAGCTGGAACTACAAGACTGTATCAACTGGAAGAAAGGATGGCAGGCTGCTACCCTAGAAGGCTGGCCCTTAGTATCTTGCTGAAGCTCAGGTCTCCTGCTTGTCTTAGATAAACAAATGAAAATTTTATTTCAGACTATAACCTCAAAGAAAAACTGATCAGGCAAGCTGTTTGACCACCTCTGCTCTTCCACATAAAATGGCTCCCATTCCCTCTGTAACATGACACATATTTAGTTACCCTTCTACAGTGTTAACAAACTTTTGTTTGCAGTAAAAGAAAGAAAGAAGTGGCAATTTGGAAAAAAAAAAAAAATTATGCTGCTCAGCTGATTTGTTATTCTCATCAAGAAAAAAAAAAATAAACACCACAATTCTAGAAGTAGCTCTATCTAAATCAAAATAGATACAGAACATGTAAAAAACCTTAAAAAGGCTCTGTAGAAAGCAGATATCCAGTCTCGTGTACAAGCTGGTTTACTGGCAAAAAAAGAGATAACAAAGGGAAAAAAAGAAAAAAATAAAAAATAACCATGATTCATTCTGATAGACCCCTGTGTAGAATTGAACATATTTCTGGAGTAATCTGTGAGAATATAAGAATTGGGTGACAGCCTCTCCAGATAGAGCTGAACATAGGCTGATATACTAATCAAATCTTTGCGCCATAGCAAGCACAAACTATGGTAGGCAAGTTCTGTGTGTCACACTGATGTATAGCGGTACCATCTTAGTTTTATTCAAGGCAACTCCAACATCTGATGTTCCCAGAATCTCAACCACTGCAGTCCTGTGCTTACATCTCACAAAAATTAGTGAAAGGTAAGCTTTCCATGGCAATGACTTCTTCATAAATGACTTCAGGGCTAGAAAACCTGCAAGGTTTGGGCAAAAATTCCTCCAAGAAAATCCAGGAAAAACTAAGGGTAGAAATCATTTTATGTAATATTAGCATCTAAATACGAAACATGTGAGTCTGGTCTTTACAGCCAGTGGAGAAAGATCTGGCACTTCCAGATGGTCATTCATTTCATTCTAAATAAATCTTTTATCCTCCTTTATCATCCTCTGGAAATGCCTGTTTCTCTTCACTGACTCTGAATGAAGCTTAGCATCATTCTCCTAAATCTTTGAAAATCAATACTCGGATAGCCCAAATTAGGCAAAATCCCCCTAGATATAAAAACATTAATAATCTCAGTTTAAATACAAAACATTTCTACTTTTTAATCAACTCTTGCTTTTTTTACATTATTAGAATCAGGAATAAAGCATATAGTAACTTTTGCCATCTTCCTACAGAACATAAATCTCATTTCACAATTTTCTAACAAGGCTTTTTGTCCATTAATAATAGAAATGGTTTGGCAGATTTCAGATAGCATGAGTTCCATATTTATAGCTGATATCTAAAGTCTAAAGAATATGTCGTAGCAAATTAGAACAATTTTGAGGCAGACCAAATTACTAAATACTGCATTGATCATTCTCTCAGGATTTTTTTAATAGGAAAAGATTTACATAGCAATTAGCAATTTGATCTATGGTAAAACTGTTGGGTTTGGTTTGGTTTTTTCTTTTCTGTAGGGCATTAAGATTTTAATTTGCAATAACTGTCCAGCAAATACCAAGTAACTCAATTGGAAATAACAAGGCGAGTCACAGTGCCTCAAAACCTTGCGATCAATCCATAAGTGACCAAGGTAGAAGCTGTCCTACCACACTGCTTGAACAGTGGGTACAGCTGCCCACTCTACGATGTTTCTGTGCACAGGGTATGATGACCTCTTGAAGCAACATACATCACAGGTGCAGAGGAATTATATGACACCCTTATTAAAATATTTAAATCAAACCAGAACAGCAGCCCTGTAGTATATCTATCATCAACAAGTATATATAGCACTTGCTAGAGCTAGAAAGCTCCCAAATCCCTCTCTGTGCACTGGGATAAAAGGAAAAAAGTGGTAAACAATCTGTGTTACAGCAGGCCAGGGCACCATGACAAAGCAACATTAGCAGCTACGGTAGTACAAAGTCAGCAGCAACCGAACACATAAGCATGCAGACAGGCTTGAAAAAACAGCTATCAATTGGCTCACCATCATCACAGCGAAAGTAACATCAAGGTTAACAATATTTCTGAAGCACACAGACTAAATTAACTCTCAATTCTAACCAAAAGAGAGAGACAGAGTTGACAGGAAGATAAAAATACTGCTCAGGTAATTAAGGATATAGAACAGTTGCCATAGCCTGTATTACTATTGTAACAAAACAAAAAGGTCACCATAAGAGTTTGTAGCATGCAATTACAGTGCAGGCAAAATATTAAATAAACTTACTTTGTTAGAGAAAACAGACCTTTAAATTAATTTCAGCTTTACTCTCTGAATAACTATAGGATGACTCATGCTTAGAAACACCAGTCAACTGAAGAGCTATAGACAGTCCAACATTTTGCACTGGTGCATTATAATGAAGGTTAGTACAATTGCTTCATATGAAGAATACTCTTCCTATTAGAAACCTCAATTTTCCAGTTACCCCAATTTTAGCACCTGGGTTAAATTTTCCATGCTGAGTGTTTGAATTAGATTTCACAAGGAATATTTTAATCTTTACATTTCAGAAATGCTTGTTTCTGAAAATGTTTTACTACCCTTAAGAAATTACTGTAACTCCCTCGTTGACAGTAACCATTTACATCCCTACAAAAAGCCACTTTTGAGCTTACTTAAATTGCATTTATTAACACTCAAACTCCCTGTGCCCATTCTTCCATGCTCTAATCACAACTGTCTCAGACGTACGTGCCCTACAAAAAAAATTAAAAAAAAAAATAAAAAAAAAAATCATAGAATCATAGAATAGTTAGGGTTGGAAAGGACCTTAAGATCATCTAGTTCCAAACCTGCCATGGGCAGGGACACCTCAAACTGGACCATGTCGCCCAAGGCTCTGAAAATCTTCCACTTTCTGACTTTACTGGGGCATAAGATTCACAGGCAAATGTGTATTGCCTCTCTCTATTAAGTGATGGAGGAGGACTAATCATAAATAATACTAAAAACACCTTAATAATCTTAACATCTCTTTCCTATGACATGCATGCGGATATTTGAAGTTGTGTACTCTACTGAATGTGCAATAGTCCTGAATTTTCCACAGGCTCAGATTTAAAGTTTGTTCAGTATAGTATCTATACCATCCCTGCCCTGTCCCTCCTCAATAATTTTTAATATTATTATAGTAAAAAAAAAAAAAAAAAAAAAAAAAAAAAAAAAAAAGTCTTTGCACTTACTCGGAAGTAGTCACTGCAGGCTGCCAGGACTGCTTTATGTGCGTGGAATTTCTGCTCTTCAGCAATAAGTGTGATATCACATAGTATGCCATCACTTCTTTGTTGGTTCAGGGCTGCCAGGACAGCATCGTTATGTGAGCTGGACTGACAAAGCCTCTGACCTGTCAGCATTTCCTGAACGCTGGGAGGCAAAAGGAGAAAGATTTTGTCAAAAAACTGTAGGAAATAAGCAGGTTCTCCCTTAGAAAAAGTTCTTCAATATTTCTGACAAGACTGTTTGATAATTCTTGGAAAGAAAAAAAAGTCATGAACCCTGTCAGGCAAAAATTATTACATGGTATAGACATAACAAGAAAAGCTCAGCAAAACAAAAGTATTAGGAAACCTGATTATATACTTGAATTTAAAGACCTCAACTGGTCTGATTTTCATTTGCTGCACTGGAAGCCAGCTGGACTCTTAGGATTAATTCAGAATAATTTTAGAATTAAGTGAGAAGAACAAAGGGCCGAAGTCAATGGAATGACAGAAAACTCAAACTGACGCATTAGTGAAAAACTGTATGTATGTATGTATGTCCTACTGGTCCTACTAGAAAGGATGAAGACTAATGTTAGATGGCCTGCTTAGGTCTCATATACTGCATTACTGATTTCAGGTCATTCACATTTACAAAGTGTTGTGGGGTTTTTCTGTTTGTTTTGTGTTGGGGGAGGGATGTGTGCTTGGTTTTAATATGCTGAGGCCTTCTACCACCTGTGAATATGTATGAATACAAATTTCCATCTCATCCAGCCTAAGACTGTCTGATTGCAGTTTCTTACTCTACAGTAGAAGAGACAATGTAACCGTTGATGCAAAGAGAAACAAATCAAACAAATCTGCAAATCCTCTTTGGCACAAAACAATGCAGTTTATTTGAAGTCCGTGAGACTAAAGCAATTTTTATTGCCCAAGAATCTAGGTTTTTACTGAAGGTGAGTTTCAAGAGAATGATTCCTGAGTAAATCAAAATATAATTTTTTTTTTTTTTATTAAGGGGTAAATAAGCCATTGACTTTCCACTACAATCATGTAACTCACTCCATACACATACTACGCAGCAGCTGTGTGGCTGCTATATTCTCCTTTTTCCCAGCAACACACACTCTCTGTACTGCCTTTCCCACTCCTGCACTTTGGGCATCTGTCAACTAATGCAGACCTGCCTGGCAGATTGTTTGCTCTAATCTAAGCTAATATTTTTAAAAGAACAAGGACTAAGACATTAATTCTAGAAGGCGGCAAGCCAAAGTGGAATTACACAGGAATAACACGTATCTGAATTTCATACCCTCTCTCATAGTTTAGGTTTCACACATGGACATACCCTACATACATTTCAAACTGATGCATTCAAACGATTCTTTTTCCTTCAGCTGTTCTGTTTGTGGAATCCCACTGATATTCTAAATGACAATTTTCAAGAAATGTAACTTGTTAAAATACAAGGGAATTATTTCTAACAATTACTTCTCTTCTGTAATTTCTACAGCAAAGTGACTAAATCAAATTAGTGCAAGTATAAAAAGCTAGTTATACCTAGAGATGGCATCTCTTTATTTCTGTTTTTATTAGCCCCTCACCCGATGTTGTGAACCAAGACCTACATTCCTACATTGCTTTTTTCATCATCATTCAGAGGCCAAAGTCCTTTTCCACAAAAAAAGGACTATTTCACTCCACAGAAAACAGATCAGAGGGACAAGGTACAAGGGTAATTTTTGTGGGGAAATTTTATACACACGTGTGTGAATATATACATACACACACACAAAATCAGGCACCTGTGATAGACTTTAAATTGAAGTCTATCATAATCCTCTTTTCAATTCAATGACCATTTCCATTCAAATGGAAAATCAATTGCCTTTAACCCTTGCATTAACAACATATGAAGAATGTGTACATATGCAAGGCAATTTAACTGGAATTTATGAATGAGAAAGCACTGACTCATAAACATAACGTGGCCACCTGGTAGTGATACTGTTAGTTGATAAAACACAACTGGAATGATATGATGTCCCATTAATATCATCAGGTAGGTGTCTGAGCTCCCATAACAGCCCATGAGTGTTAACTACTCTGTAAAACAGCAGCATATCAGACTAGTGCAAGGTTCTGCAGAAAAGCAGCTAGACTGATAAATTCTGCTGAGTGTTCTGCCTGAAAGTGCTCCCAGAAACTAATTAAACTATAAATAACAAACTCTCTGATGACACAATGGACAATGCAAATAAATGAGAAAGGCTACACTGGCAAGTACATATATATGAATAAGATTCTTCAAGAGGGAAAGAGATTGGGAGATTCTTGGAAAGAACGCTTTGGAGCCATTTCAAAGGACTGAAATAGTCCTGAATAGTTGAACACTATACACACAAATGATCACCAGCCACCAGTTCAGGTGCATGAATGTAAAATGCCAGTTGCTACCACAATAAAAAATTCCAAGTATAGACAAAGGCATAAAGAAGATAACATATGAAGAAACTATGGCTCCCAAATCAATCCCAGGCATGCTTCCCTTTGCTAGAGGCAAGTGGCAACAAGAAAGTAATATTTTGCAGACTATAACATGGATATGTATTTAATAATGTGAATTCCTATCTAATGAACAAAACCATTAGTTTCACATTTCTACTTTCTGTTACCTGATTTGGTAAACACCATCCTACATGTGAACAACTTCTTACACGCTACCAAGTACTATACCTCAGGCACCTCTCAGATGGCATCTTTCAGTTTTGCTCTTCTGAATATCAAAGTTTATAATCCTGCAGGGAAAGCAGCGAGCATTCCAGCTAGAAAGAGAGAAAGGAGAGGCACATTAAAATTCAAAGCATACACAGCCTCAGCCTTACAAATCAATACTTTTCAGGATGTGTAATTCAAAAGCAACTTTCTTCAATTCTTCTATTGCAGAAAGACATGCCATATAGATGAAATTTTATTGGCTAGATTGAGTACAGTCCGAAAGTGGCCTTTCCCCTAGTCTTTTCTAGAAATTCACACCCTACCATCTGAACTTCCTGCACTTAACTGCCCTAGAGGCATGTCTCCTTTCTGCGAACTTAGGGACACATGTTATTTCAAGAAAGTAGAAAAGCAGTGAGGAAGGAAATATCTTCCCCAAAATCCCTCAATTTGAAGAGTAGGCCAGAAGCATCTATAAGTGTTGCTTGCCTCCCTGAATAACATACAGCTATAAAAATCTTACATCTCTTGCAGTGTAATCTCACAGGCCTCTCTAGGGTCTAAGAGGTCTGCCATACACCTGAACTCATGCTTTGACTATATTAATTTACCCTGAAAACTCAATTTAATAGGGAAGAAGGGATAGGTTTACTGCATGCTCCAAAAGGCAGCTCTCACTTCCCCCACCGCAACACTCTCGACTGACTAGTCAGTGCTATGACCAAGTACCTTTGTTAACCTGGATGAAGGGCAATGAAGCTGGTGAAGAGTCCAGAGCACAAGTCCTGTGAGGAGTGGCTGAGGAAACTGGGGTTGTTTAGGCTGGACAAAAGGAGACTCTGGGGAGATCTTATCACTCTCTACAACTACCTGAAAGGAGGTTTGTAGTGAGGGGGGTGTTGGCCTCTTCTCCCAGGTAACAAGCAACAGAAGAAGAGAAAATGGTTCCATGTTGCACCAAGGAAGGTTTAGATTGGATATTCGGAAAAATTTCTTCACCAAAACGGTTGTCAAGCATTGGAACAGGCTGCCCAGGGAAGCAGTAGAGTCACCATTCCTGGAGGTATTTAAAAGGCGTGTAGATGTGGTGCTTAGGGACACGGTTTAGTTATCAACTTGGCAGTGCTAGGTTAACAGTTGGACTTGGTTATCTCAAAGGTCCTTTCCAACCTAAATTATTCTATTAGTCTATGAACAAACTTGGCAAATACAAACAGTCCAGTACATACAAGCGATATGATCAGATTGATAAACTCTACAGCTTTTTTTGAAAGGCAAAATATTAAAGTGACCACATAAATTAATCCATGCAGTTTAACAACCACTGAAAGTTGCTTTTGTAGCAAAAAGGATAAAGGATACTGTAACAGATAATTATTCCCCAAAAGTTGCCACACCGTTACAGGTCTTACACTGATTTCCCAATACCTGAATACAGTGACACTGCTGGTTGCCAGTGTTCCCCTGTAAAAGCAGCTGTATTTACTACAAGGGGTTTTTTCTGCTTTCCAATTAACATTATGCCCTATTCCAAGCGCTATCAGAGGCTTCCAGCAAGATCAATACTGAAGCACCACAAACACCCTTTTGTAGTGTTATTAATTAAAGTGAAAATAATTCAGTTCTTTGCTTATATTAGTTTGTTGATAATTTTCCCCCTTAATCTTACATTGACTGGCAGTTTTACTTTGAAAGCCTAATTTCTAATATTTTGAAAGCACTAATTTCATGGAGACTCTGCAACAGATATGTGAAGGCAGAATTAAGCCCTTAGTTGTTCCCAGATAACAACCAACCAACCAACCTGCAAGAAAGGACTATTAATCCTTTTCTTATTCATTCTACAGACAAAACTACAGTTCTTACTTGCCAGAGAGGCACAGTGACATGTACCTTTTGGCAAGAGCTGTCACCTGCACCACTGCAGTAGAAGGACCAAGTAGAACCACACAAGAGTTTTTAATTTTGGAGTCTAGTAACATTGTTTAGCTGATGGTCTAGGA
Organism: Strigops habroptila; assembly: GCF_004027225.2. Lineage (NCBI taxonomy): Eukaryota > Metazoa > Chordata > Aves > Psittaciformes > Psittacidae > Strigops > Strigops habroptila. The sequence continues at coordinate 21,913,463 of NC_044282.2, forward strand.
ACACAATAGAAGGAACACTCTTGAGATTCCTTGTATATTTCAAGTCCTTACTCCAAACCACAGAAGGAGCAACAGCCACTCATTTCACATACAACTGTGTGTTTAGCTAGGTAAAATGTAGTTTTTCTCCATCTTGTTCTCAAAAAGAGCAACTCCTAAAATTTCAACCTGGAACAGGTACCTGGCATAGAAAGCTACATCCTGAACAGCTGAATTGTCCAAAGAAATAAGCTGTTGAAAACAGGGTTGTATGGCAAACTATTAACTGGTGTAACAGCCAGCACAGCCAACACATGACATTTCAACTCCATATATCATGTATAAAAGAAAAAATAGGTTTTAATGGAATAGTCAACATAAAGGTATATTACTTTCTTTGGCTGTTTATTTAAACCATATGTGGATCATTTAATGTAATACTTCATTGTCACTGAGTTACAATTCAACAAAATTTGAAGAATGGAGATGTTTTCATATTTCCCTCCCTTTTCCAAAAAGACTACAATGCTGAGCAAGGGGCTGAGGTCATTGAGAACTCATGCTGATGATTCAGCTGGATGCTGAGCAAATTGGTATGCAGTGCTTCCCAATGACGGTTTCAGAATATTTCACTCTCACCACCAACTTCATTTCTAGTTATATTAAGACACTTCACTTTATCCTTCCAGAGACAGAAAAACACAGCATATTAAGTTAGTGCTCCTGCTGCCGGCAACTAACAAAGCACATATTTCCTGATCAAAGCATCTGCTATGTATACACTCACATGTGATCTATGCAACATTTCACTTGTCAAAACAAGCTTTTTTTTTTCTAGTTCAAACTTTGCATTCATCAGTACCAAAAGGCGAAACTCAACAGCTGACTGATATACACAACAGTTTTAACTAGGTCCTTAAACGGCCTAAGTCTTGCGCCAGAACTGCTAATACAGAACTAATATCCGCAACTATTACACCACTACAACATCCACATAAATGCCAGCGCTACCCATACTAGCACAAAGGACTCTAGGGCTAAAATTCCTTACTCCACCACAGTTGTGAATATGGACATCCAAATACAGGTTCGAATTCTGTTGTTTGGAGAGACAGTGGCCAGAAGCAACTCACCTCAGATATGCAGAATTCCCTGTATCATAAAACAATGCATTACAAACAGAAACCAGAAATATACCTAAAGAGGTGCCTGAGTATTCAGCTAAATCAAATGAGAACTTTTACAATAATCAAGTCTATGCAGATATATTTATCAAACATTCTGATGAAATATATAATATATATAAATACATGTATACAAAACACCTGCATAAGAATAAAGATCATAGCATACTGGTTTATTAGCCACTGTCCCAGTTTAAAGCAATCCACCTTGATGTCACACCTGAACAAAGTTACTTTTTTCAGTCTTGGGGCATCAGAACTTAACATTTTCTGAAGAACGAAGGAAAAATGGCCATTCTTCTCCTAGGAATGCAAGCTTCAGAACAGGAAAAATCTCTTAGATGCCTTCAAACAGCTTGACAGCATTTTTGAGGGGCCTTCCACCAGGGTTTGCAAAATATGTCTAGGATACACTGCCTTTTTTCCACATTGTTGGACTTGTTCTCATGCCACCCTGCAATCACATACAGGGGTACCTCAAAACATCGGCCTGACTGGGCCGTTGAGTGCAGACAGGCTACTAAGGGCTTTCTCTCTATTTCTGTCCCTCTCATGGACCAGAGTCAGCACTACCAGAAATACAGCTCAGCAAACTGTCAATCGAATAATCCGGAATTTCAGCAGGCCACCCTCCTCCCTACTCATCATGGTACAGCAGAAGCAAGTATTTTTGTAATGATAAACTCCTCTGAAAACAGTAGAGCCCAATTCACATTTTTATAAACAGGAGTAGGAAACTTTAATCAATTATTCTTCCTCATCTTCTCCAACCTGCCAATTTTTTAAGTCAAGAAGTGTCCAACACTCCTGATATTGCTGGCTGCAGTTAGGAAATCTTATGCCAGCCCAAGATTAGTAGGGAAGAAATCTGAGCTTTTTCTGACCTTTTCAAGAGGTCCAAACTCTCTAGCCCACAAAAACCCCCAAGCAGCAGTGAAAGAAAACAGGAGAAGGGCCAAGACCAGCAGGGAAATAACGAAGGCATATTCTTCAAAGAATTAATAAAACACTTAAACAGTCCCATACTGAGTTCAATGTTTTACCCAGACAAATCAAGTTTTCCTAAGTTTTGCCATACATCCTTTCTCCTCCCCAGTGCCAGTGCAGCATGCCTCTCTTTTTAAGTCTATGTTACATTATACAAGAGTACTACAACACTATAACAGCATCTTAATCAGTCTATAGTGCACGGATTTTGTTTAGACATAGAATTACTTCATGCAACTCAAACTTCTTAATAATTGGAAATTCTCATGTATTTATTTCTCCTTGTCAAAAAAGACAGGCACTTGGACCTGTTGCCTGGATGTGCTGAGTCTGACAGTTCCAAAATTCTGTGTACTAAGAGTTCTTTTCTGTTTCAGATAGCTGGATCCCTCTTCTTTATGTAAACTGTCTGATACATAAGGAAACTCTTTGCACTAGAAAGCTTAAGACATTTTATTGTCTTTCTATTTAACTCCTTTAAGTAATTAAATCGGTTCAAAAGATTAGTTTATAAATTTAAGGATAAGACTTTTGATTTGAATGGAAAACTTTAATTCCACCTAAATCCTTCTGTTCTAGTGAAACACTCCATTACATTGGAGATTAACAGCAAAAATATAGGCCAAACAGAAAACACTCACTAGATCTTAGGTTTGAGATACATGCTAAATTTGCCATAATTTTTTTCTTTTTGCATTTTTCTTTGAGACATTCACTTCTTGCAAATAACGAAGATCACTAACCACTGATCCTATTTTATAACTTTTATTTTCTTATTGCTTCATTGCTTTGCTCACATTCTAGAAAATCACAAAAATTAAAAATCTGAAAATAAAAAAATTATAGTGATCCAGCTAGTGCTGAAAGAATGTAACAATGATTTGGTGGGACACGGGGGGAGACCAGTACTTTTTCATGAAAACACAGCAGTGTTCAAGGCCAGGCTGGACAGAGCCCTGGGCAACATGGTCTAGTATGAGGCGCCTCTGCCCATGGCAGGGGGGTTGGAACTAGATGATCTTACGGTCCTTTCCAACCCAAACCATTCTATGATTTCAAAGATGAGCCATTCAAAAGAAATCACACTGTCCATGCAAATGATCATGTCCAGCTAACACATCAAACCAGGGTTTGTTCTGTGGCAGCCCCACAAAGCGTTAGTGTTTCTATACATTCTTTTGTCTTAGTCTTATGATGCAGCGGTGTAAAAAGTAGGTTTTTTACTCTCCCAGGAAATCTTGGAACAGTGTGCCATTCTGCTGCATCCATCACATACTGTTAGGCTATGCTGCTTCTCCAAATTAGAAGTGTAGTTCAAGAACTGTTTGTTCAAACATTATTAAAACAGTATGTAAGCAAGCAGTATTTCATCCTTTAATTTAGTTGATTGCAATATTGGTTTGGAAATACTAGACAAAGCAGTTTCTTTCCAAAAAAGCATTTACTGGCAGAATGCATGTGTCCTTTTTCAGAAAGAGTTCCCATTCATTTAAATTAGTTTAATCTTGAGGAGCCAATACCACATTCAAGGTTTACACAGAATCCATCTGAGGCATTGAGAGAATTTCAGTTACACTTCTTATCTTTTTTTTTTTTTCCTCCTTTCTATTTTTTAGAAATGAATTGCAGGAAAGAAAGTTCTTGAAACTACAAACCAGCAGAATATGGATTAGATTAAGGCAGGGAAGGGTACTGGAAAAACAAAACAAAACTCCCATTTAGTCTAGTTCACTACTGAAAATAACTTGAATGCCACAAATTTCACTATTTATCCCCCTAATAAGCTTTTTTTTTTCTAGCTCATATTTGCAAATTTACATAGGGACTTAAACCATAGCCCAGACTATCACAGGACTAATTCTGTGCATAAACAGGCTCCGTATTTCGGTTCTGGTGCCTAAGAAACATTTCTTCCCCTCTAATCATGCTTGCTTTGTCTTGAAAACTAGTAAAAAAAATATATTTATAATGGAAATGTCTATTAATAATGTCTGAAAATATGCATCTTTTGTACATAATTCAAGTTTATAAAAAATAAATATCACTTTGACAGTTTCATCAATAATTTTCATATTTCCTGTATGCAAATAAGAACCGAGCTACAATCACTTTCAATGTGAACTCACAGAACATAAGCATTAATTGTAATCAGAACTCAGAAATGAAGCGATTTGAAAAATCCTGATTTTAAATGTGTTCCTACTACAAAAATAATGTTTGACAAGAAATGAATTCTGTCTCTTTACTAAGGTGATTACATCTTAGGTAGCGGTTACTAAACTACCCCTCTTCTCAATATATTCACTCCTTGCCCATGCCCTGAGCCCCAGCCTGGGTTTAGAGGAAAGCAGGATGTCTATTGACTATCTAGAAGTCAGAAAATTCCATTTTAATGGAGCTGTACAGATCACTTAATCATTGGTCATTAGCTATAGCAGTTTACAGAGGAGGATTCTCTTCTACCTGGGCTGGGCTGCTCTTTCCATCCATTTGCTTCCCACTTGTCTGCCTCTAGTTCTAGGTAACACTCTGTGCTGCTGTGGGAGAAGTGAGACTCTGCCCTTCCCAGAAATTTGGCAAAGACCAACAAATTGCAATTTAAGAAAATCAAAGTGAAACACAAGCAGCTACCAATTCAGGGTGTTCAGCTTAATACAATATTCAAGAGATACTGAAAGATGGCTACAGAGAAGACAAAGACTCCCTTTTTACAAGGAGTCACATGGAAAAGACGAGGGTAACAGATACATGTTACTCCCGGGGAAATTCCAGTTGGACACAGGAGGAAAATTTTTCACAGTGAGAAAAATTTGCCATTGGAATAATGTCCCCAGGGAAGGGGTGGATTCCCCCATGTTGGACACTCAAGATTCGTCTGGACAGGGTGCTGGGACATCTAGTCCAAGTCATGATTTGTTTAGAAAGGTTGGACCAGATGATCCCTGAGGTCCCTTCCAACCTGGTATACTATAATTCTATAGTGCTTTTGTAAACAGACAAGATCCTCTCTTGCAATCATGGCCAGCACCAGAACCCCTTTAAAAGACAGGTCATAAAATTACATAACAAATTATACCTTTTCCCCCACCAAAGAGTTAAACTGTGAAATTTTGCAAGACAAAATCTGAGCCAAATACCTTTCAGACAGCTCACCGAGATCCACACAGCTATCATACAAAAACCTTCATTGCAACCAGATGTGACACCACTGCTCTTCTGACGATTCATATTTAGAGTGAGGTAGAAGAGCAGGTTGCCAAAAAACCTTGGCAAAAAAAGCTACTTCAAAGTGGAATGAAGTAGCTACTGCTTTGCTCCCCACAACAACTCCAGCTGCTTCGGACCCACTCACACAGCGGCAGAAAGACTGGCTTGCCTTGTGGGAAGATCTATGTTATTCATCTCCTATTAAACGATGCTGTGAGAAAGTTTGGGAACTGAGGAGTCCTTTACAGTAGTACAGAGAAGGCTTTCAGCCAGTTAATCACAAAAAAGGTTCCTGATCATCTATTTACCATTAAACTTCACAGAATGTCACTGTATTATTTCAGTATTACTCCACCTATGAACTCCTCTAGCATGTGAAAAGCCCTTCAATTTCTCTCTTCTTTTTTTTTTTTTTTTTAAGTTTGAATTGGGAAAGCCACTCATTTATCTATTTCCATACTACTAAAAACAATACTGCCTATCAAAATATCTATTTTAAATTATAAATTTTAACACTCATTCAAACCAGCTAGACAAACCCTGAGGCTGCCCAGAGAAGTTGTGGCTGCCCCATTCCTGGCAGTGTTCAAGGCCGGGCTGGACGCGGCTTTGAGCAACCTGGTCTAGCAGGTGTCCCTGCCCATGGCAGAGGGGTTGGAACTACATGATCTTTAATGTCCCTTCCAACCATTCTATGATTTAAGTAAAGATTTTAACATCATTTCACATATACAGCTTTTAATTATCTTTCTAAACTGAGGTTGTCTCACTTTTCGGTAACCATTAAAATGTGTTGATTTGTAATACTTCACACTAGATGTTATTTTTTTCATTTGTTTCTATGAGCATCTTTCTAGTTAGCAATATTTCATTTAGATATGTTTATTAATATTCTTAATTCCGACTCTTCAGTTATGTTGGAAAATGGTGAATCAACATTGCTTTCATTAAATTTGCAGTTTGCCAAAGTAGATTAGATAGAAACTTATGAAAATTCATATAAAAAAAATTTGTTAACAAGACAAGAAATACTCAATATATATAAAAAATTCAACAGATTTTGCATTTTCAAGTAGCTATCTTCAATTAGTTATCTTCCTTGCCTCCAGGCTCTCCTTTTCAAATTATGTATTTTAAGCACTGAAAACCAATTTCACTTGTTCCACACTTCTTCATTTTAAGTTAGAAGAAATAACATCATAAACCAGATGCAAAAATGAATTGAAGGGCTCATAAGCATCATGTTACTCTTTCCTATAGGAAAGCAAAATTTCAAACCAACTAGGTATGTCATGAAATAAGGCATTTGGATTCTGTGAAATGTTATTTTCCCTTTGACAACTTCAAATATCTGGTTTAAATTTGGTCTTTATTTAGAAAGAAAATGCAACATTTACAACTATCAGCAGTACACTACATCCATTTCCTTCCAGAATGACTTCATAGCAGATCTTGAAGGAGGCTGTCACGGACGCAGGGTAAGACCATTAAGATTTACCCATGGCAATTTTCTGTCCTAGTTTAAATCCTTATTCATAGGAGCTTCTGGTTTTGTCTTTAAAGTACTCTGGGTTTAGTAAGTCAGAATAAATCATCTTTTCAAGCTATAATTCACCTTCTGTAGGTAAAAGTCTCTTCAGAAAAAGGAATATATGAGCTTACTATTCACAGAAAATAAAAAACTAGAAGATAATGCTGTCCTTTCTCAAATTAATTTGTCAAAAGGGAAACAGCTAAAAAGAGAGTTTGATTGCAAACTTGTTTTTCTGAGCACTTCTCCCCCTTACCTGGAAGGCACTACTTTTTCCCTTTTTCGTTGAGAGTTTTGAAGATTGAAAGATATTCTTCATTCCATACAAAAACATTCAAGAATATCACAAGTGTGAGGAAAACTCTGCCACTGCCCACTGCTGTCAGTGAAATCATAACTCAGCTCAACTACAAGCTTCTCATCTAACACAGTGCCTCAATATAGTGACTTTCAAGAGAAAGCATTCATAGCACTGAAAAAAAATACCTTAGATTTAATGAACTTAATACCAAGGAAGTAAAAAACTTGAAAACCTGGATTTGTTTGGAAAAATAGGAGTCAGTCAAAAGAATGCAAGAAAACGTCCAGCAAAATCAATAATAAAGTAAAAACACACTAAGGAAAAAAAGAAACAACAACAAAAAAAAACAGACTATTATACACTTATGGTTAGTTACAAACCATTTTCTTGTGAGACTGGAAAGGCCATTACAATCTTTGGGCCATCAGCTACAGTCGTAAGTTTATTGTCTATGACTACCAAAATGCCATCTGACTTCATGGAATTATTAAGATTTTAAACCACAGAAATTTAAAATGAAACCACAGGGATAAAGGATGTATAAGCAGAACCAGATCTTTACATCTTTATATCCTCTTTGTGGCTTTATGTCTTCTGTGTATCTGGATACACCAGTACTTGGAACAGTTTTTTCTGAAGAGGCATTCAGATTAAAAAATTAAAAATAAAAAGCCAGGTTTACGGTCATCTGTGCGACATCAGACAGATTTTGCCTACACTACCACTTGAGCGAAAGGTTGTTGCATTCTACTGATAAAACCGCATGCAATCATATAACTCAACGCAGTAGCATACTACCCATGAAAGGAGAAAGTCCACAGTTCTACTGGAAACCACACATTCGGAGTTTGATGACTTTCAAAACACATTTGTTTCCAGGATGTGTGTATACCATTTAACATTTCTCATTTGAAAAAAGATCAGTTTTATACAACTGTAATAACATAACATTATGCACTATCAGCTTAGCTTTTCAGAGCTACTCACTGTTGCTATCATTAAGCTATGATATTAATTACTCACGGGGCAAAAGAAGTCCGTTCCTTACAGCTGACCCACGTGTCATTGTTAGGGAATGGCTGGGAGAACAACATCACAACTTGGCTCTGATCTAGCTGAAGATGTGCCTGTTCATTGCACAGGACTGGTCTAGATGACCTCTAAAGGCCTCTTCCAACCCAAACTATTCGATAATTCTATGAACTAATTCTCTCATCTTTCTGAAACTTGGACAACAAATATGCAAAGCACTCTCAAAGTGAAATATCTAAACCACACATTGAGTCCACAGTCATTATAAAGGGTCAGGGTGAAAGCTCTCTGGTATTTTAGTTTTAAGGCATATTGCTGCTGGTATGAACCCAAATCTTCAGTTACTTTGCTAAAGTATGCTTTCAAGATTTTTCCTGTAGACCTCAAGAAAAGAAAAGACAGGGTGACTTAACTAGTTCGTAACTGAACTTTCTTTTGGTATTTCACTTGCATTTTCATTGGATAAAAACTAACAGAATAATCTCCCCAAACCTGTTCTTCAAACCTAAGCATTTTTCTTCTAGGAAATTTGACGTTTGCTGCAAAATGTTAAAGTTTTCTCAAATGAGGTCAGAATGCTTTATAGTAGAAAGCAACATAAATTTAACTAGAGATATCGTAATTATTTCTCCTGATAACTCTAGAAATGAACACTGAAGTTGTCACACAAGAGCGAGGCATGCTCTGAAACGCTGTCAGCTTCATCAAGGCCTCACTCAGATAAGCCTTGGAGTTTTAACTGTCACAACCATCAAGGTGCTTTTACTGAATACAACCATCATTCTTTTCTAGAGTAGTAAGAGTCAAAAATACATGGGCATGTTTTTGAAACCACTTCAAATCTGCATATGGAATATTTATGCCAGATGGAAGTATACAGTACTATAGCTAGCATATAATCTTGGCAATCAGTCTACATGAACTTATATATTTTATACCTATGACTGAAGCATAAGTGATCACGTTTCCTGCTTAAAACCACACAAAAATCCTAAGAAAAGCATAAGTGATTGCTGCATATGCATCTTGCATAACTGAGGTGACCAGGTGACCAGTTGTGTGTCTACATACTACGCTATCATGAGATTTATAATTAATGGCATTGCCAGTGAATAAGTATTTATATTTTTTAATATAAGCAAAGAGAGTTTATACATCTCCATGGGACCTACACTAGTCCTTCAACTTTCTCCACAAAATAGCATTCATGGATTTTAAAGGAAAAAGGCTGTGAGTACCAGTAGCTAAGTAATCATGCACCTTCTAAGAACGACCTTCAGTAGCCACAGGGTGGCAGAACTTGACTTCAAGATAATCACCTCCAGGCAGCGACCAGGCTATTTCAAGGAGTCTTCCCCCCCACCCCCCCACCCCACCCCAGCATAATTGCAATAGCACAAAATACTTGCTTGCTGTTCAGTGGGTGTTTTCAACAGCAGGAATCAGGAAAAAGAAAAAAGCCTGTACATAACAGTATGACCAACTGGCAGTTCTCCAAGCATCAGACCACTGCAACAGGTTACTGACCATGTTTCTGTTTTGACAATTTATTCAAGTCACACAGTAACTGTTCACTAAAATCACCATCAATTTTACATTATATCATTAAATGAGCATGAAATTTATCATATACTTTTACAGGCCAAAAGAAACCCTAGACACTTCTTCATTGGAAGTGTAGATACTTTCACCCACATGCATCTTCAGAAGGCTGGGAAAATTTCATCAGTATTGACAAATTTAACTATGCCAGTGCTGGTTCCATCGCCCATACAGCCAACTAGCCCACATTTTGTCTCTTGTGGCCCCCAAAACAACATGGCCATATCCAAACAGCTGGGAAAAATCAAGACAACATCTGTATACATGACAATATAAAAAAAAGATAAAATTCAGAAAGGCTCTAGGAACACTTGTTTCTAAAATAACATGTATATTTTAAAAAATTTAGTCAATAATTACCATGTTAAAAATCACTAAATGCTACAAAGAGCTACTCATAATTCAAGTTAAAACATTGCTTCTTCTATAATGTAATGGGCACAAATTAACACACATGAAATTCCATCTGAACACAAGAAAACACTTCTTACCGTGAGGATGGTTAAGCACCAGAAGAAATTGCCCAGGGAAGTTGTGGAGTCTCAATTCTTGGAGATACTCAAATCACTTCTGGACACAGTCCTCGACAACCTGCTTTAGCTGACCCTACCTGAATAGGGGTGGGTTAATTAAATGATCTCAAGAGCTCCCTTCCAACCCAGATGATTCTGCGCTTTGTGTGATCCTCTATGGTACAGCTGAGAAGATTACGAATATACAGTATGCATGCATTAACTTCCACAAAATTTCAGGTCAAACCTTGCTATTTTCAAATTCATCAATAATTTTGCCGAGGTTTTCCATGAGAGTTAGGCTAAATAAACAGTTTAACAGCCTACATTTCTGTGAATCTTTATTGCAATGTTTCATAATTTGCTGGGAGAAATGCTGCTGCATATTTGAAAAAAATTAGTGAAATATTAATGCTAGATCACTCCTACAGATGCAGCTAGGCAAATTATGAAATGCCTAGCTATTGGCAAGCAGTTCTCCAAGGATAAGCATAAAACATTCCCACTACTGAAGAAAAAAAAAAAAAAAAATCTTTAAATAATCAACCACTCATATTTTAATCATCACCTTGGAATAAAAGGAACTGAGCTCCTTACACAGTGGGGGATAGGTTTTTACACTTCTCCCTGATACCTAGGATTTCAGCATGGAACAGACCTTTGGGTTTGAATGGGAAGAACTGGAAAAGGCAGTCAGGCAACTGGCAAGCCACAGCTGAGCAGAGTGGGGACAGGTGGAGCCCCTGGAGAAGATGCACTTCATTCAGCACCGAATCAATGGCGTTAACCGTAAAGCCAACTTAGCCAGCAGCTGTATCTTCCTGTGGGTAGGCTCCAAGCTGGGATTCCTAGAGGCCATGGTGGACACCTCTATCAAAAACACACTGCTAGGCAGAGAAGGAATTCAAAACCAAAGGAGACCATGAATTACAGACAGGACGACAGTGGCCTATTACTGTTATTACCATATCCCAGAAAACAGTGAAGATTTTCCTGCATATGGCAACATCAAAATTCTACCAGAGAACCCTGCAGACATTTTTTCCTCCAAATCTTCTCCATGGACACATTTAAGGCCAAAACAGTTCATTCTGACTTCTCCACTATATTACGACACACTAAGATTTTCCTTTATTCCAATTACTTTTTCATTAGTTTACATTCCCAGCCTCCAACCCACATGCAAGGTGTCTATGTTGCCTCTACATTTGGTCCACAGCAAATAATAAAATTTAGATTTATCAGTGCTAGTACATCTCCAGAAAAAACAACAAGACAGCATCACCACTAAAAGCAACTGACCTTATAAATCAAAATTTGATACAGACTGATTTAGGAAGAAAAATGCTAATTCAGTCTCTACCACTAGAGAAAAGTTTTGTTGCAACCAAAGATAAGCAGTGATCAGAAAATAAATATGTTTAAGGTAAGGAAAACCCAAATTAAAGCAGTTGTGGTAGTTTCCTTGCCTGTCACCAAAAGTATCTCCAGAAACCAAACTGCACCTGGAGCTTTCATTTCAAACAAAGAATAAAGTTTATAGGCCTGAAGATTACCAAGAGAAGCTTGAAAACAACCTAGTCCCAGAGGCTTATAACTTCTAATGCAAAAGTCTGAATTTATTTAATTACTGATGCCTGGGAACTGACTTCTGAATGCTTCAGGCTGACAATGTTAAAATTAAAAGCCATTGAACGACAAATGGAAGCTATTCATCAATGTCTTGAGCTCGGAACAGACACACACTGGCCCAAAAGCTGCTGACTGGAATAAAGATGGTGCGAAGTACTCATCCATCCCCTCCAGTGACTAAGCCTAAGGATACTGCAGATAGATCCAAGGACTAAGAGGATAATTAAACGGTGTTTGATTTCTCTCTTTACCAAATGGCACACACAAGAACCTGGATTTGAATCAGAGGATTTGCAGGGGACAGACTGCTCCTCACCTTGCCAACAAACTGAGCAGTTGCATTGTACATGATCCAGCAACCCAAGCACAGACTCACTGCTTCTTTTCCATCTTTGGACAGCAACATACTGAATGCAGCCAACAAGTGCAGGACTGCATCTAGATGACCTGAGTCACTATAACCAAACAAAGGGTTGACTTCTAGCTTTGGCCAGGTTCATTCATTTAGCTGGCAACAGCACAGTCACCCGTACCTAATAAGGAGACACTTGTTCTCTAATAAATAAATAAATAAATAAATAAAAGAAGGTTTGAAAGATCTCTTTCTACCTTGCAGCTCTTTAACTTTTCAATCTGACAGTGTTGCCAGTCAGTGACCAGACAGAAGCTGTTGCATCACCACTATGACTAGCTTTGCAGCATGCTTTCATGCAACAATTGGTTATATTTGAAAACCAAATGCAAGCTTTTACCTCTGGATTTATACTGATTCTGAGATAACCAAATAAAGGCTCTTCCCACATACCTCCAGGAGAGAAAGAGCACAAACTACAGACCGACTAGAACTAAAAGAAGCTATTTGATCTTAAGTATTTATGAAATTCTGTCAGTAAGCATTACTGACAATACAAACCTTCTCAGACATGACTTGAAATCCGATGCAGCAATACCGCTGGGATTCAAGTATTTGCCCAATTTGCCATTATGTAAGTGTGGTCTTTGAAATCTATTTCTCACAGAGAATAAAACCTCTGAATCTGGATTGGAATTTACCAATCTGCAATTCCTGAAAGATCACCACCTCACCTGCATTCAACAGCCCAATGCAGAAGCTTGCAGAGACATCCGAATAGTTTCTCAATGTGTTACCCACACAAAACACCGTACTAACAGTACTTCCTTTATGATAAGTTTTGTTAGAAGAAACGGTTCTTCGCTTTAGTTAACTGCTACATTGTAAGTGACTGCAAGATTGTAACACTCAAACAGGTAGGAAATGTTCTTGAAACACCTTGGGAAGATTCAAAAGACTTCTAGCAGTATTGAATGCAGTAATTGAAGAAGGTTTCCACCCTTCTCTAAGGCCGAAGTTGGTTAAATCATTGCCTTTGGTTTCACAATATCTTCTACAGACTAAAACCAGGAGAACATGAGTTGCTACTGAAATTTGTCCCAGGTTTGCAAATAATGGTTTTCAGTATTTGCAAATAACTTGCTTCTTTTATGCACAATCTCTTCTGCTTTGTAAACCATGAATAACAGCTCATCTTTTATTTGTTTTCAGTTTCTCACAGCACCAGTTTGCTATGATTGCTCTCTCCTACACAAAAGCTGGTCAGGATTTCCAAACACTGTTTCTGTTTATTTATGGCAAGCTGCAGTAAAAACACTTGCTTACTCCAATTCAGTGCAAGAATATGGTAAATATAAACACTAATTTAACACCTATTACCCCCTAGTATATGAAAGAAAACGTACAGTCAAGATGTTTTTCTCTAGTCTGCATGTATTCATTACAGGGTAAAGCAACTGGTTGCTCTTTTTTTTTTTTTTCAAGGCAAAATGGGTACAACCTCAGCAGCAATGCTGGCCTTTATGCTTCCTTCTCTTTCCTGAGCTGGCTAAAGAGTGTATAGAGACTTCAGTGAGGCTGCTTTTCAATTTTAGGAAGTTTTGGTGTGTTTTGTTTTCCTTAAAGCTTTAAGAGGCATACTGGTGATCCATAGCACACCTCCACAAACAGTAATGCCAGCAAAATACAAGACCAATAAACTGCAGCAGGAGAGCAGAGAGATCACAAGTACCTCAAGCCAGTATTGCTGCAGGACATCTGTCCTGGGTTCAGCTGTAGCAGTCATTTTTCACCTTCTTAGTACCTGGTGCTGTGCGTTTGACTTTAGCCTCCAACAACGCTGAGTTACCGCCTGGGTTTAAACCACGACAACATCTTACATCAAACCATGACAGAAAGGCAAGGAGAGCCTGATCCATAACTTCTTGTTGTTCTCCATGTACCCAGACAGGGTGCATAAGGGAACAGAAGTCCATTAGATTGAATGTTCTGATAAAGCCTATTTCTGACAGTTTTCAAACATGTGTATCATACAGATAAACAGATGGAAAATGATCTTAATCAACAACAGATGCAGGGACTTTTTTTTGTTGTTGTTCTAAATTTACAGCTCAAGATTTTCTTCAACATTTCCCCAACCTCCTTAGTCTGAGACACAACTTTTCCTTATTTGGAGAAAAGCCTCTGTTCAAGGAAAAACACCCAAAAAGAGGGTCTTAAATTATTTTAATCTTTGATCTTTAATTAGGATCAGAAATTAAATTAGAAAAGAAACAGACAAATGTTCAGACTTCTGTGCCCCCTTCAGGTCTATGTGAAAGAAACATTTCTGTTTGGAAACCTTGTCCTTTTTTACTCCCTCCCACAGACAATATTGACTGGTTTAGGGGGGAATAAAAAGGAAAAGAAACAACCTAAAAAAAACCAAAAAAAACCCCCATAAAACCAAAACAACCCCACATAAAACAAACCCAAACAAGCAAACAACAAAAGCTCACCTTTCACCTCTATCCTATATTTAAATCACCATAGCTAAACCAACAGGGGTTTTTTATCTCCTCCTTTTAAATGTTCAGGGCTTCATCTGGTTTGCTCTGAGCTCCTTGTTAATCACATCATAATCCCTCTCACTACCTGGAGCAAAGAATAAATCTCAGAAACTAAGTATGCAGCCTGTGAAAATTCATTCCTTGGGTGTCCAGCAACAACCTTCAAAATTCACAGCACACAGACCAGTGACAGGACAAAAGGTAGAAACAAAACGTGTAATTCACTGAAGCAGTCTATGCTATCGAAGATGCTTCCACTCCCCTTCCCAAGATTACAGGCAATGCTTGCGTTGCCACCATCCCATTGGCATTACAGTACAAACCCATACTGACATCTCATGACAGTGCCTACAACTGCCAAAATAGAGGCACATGCTCTACTCTACCAGCCCTGTTACACAAGAGGAGGGAGGTGGAAAGCTGGAGGTATTTACATCTTAAACTGCCACAAACTACAATGACAAGGCTAAGTTATTACAGCCTTAATTCTCTTCACTTATCCAGCAACACCACTAAAAATCAATGCAAGTCCATAGTGCAAGAGTAAAGACAGTAAATTCAAATGGCCTGTCTAGCAGCTTTCCTCCCTTTAAAGTAGTTTAGAGTTGCACTATGCCAGATTTGGAATCCTGTGGAAATGTGAACAGCTACAAGAAGTATAAACTACATTGGTTATGTGCATGACATTCTCATCTTCAGTCATCTTCTGTCATTTGTATCCAAAGATCTAAAGCATGGAATCTGACTCCATAAAGCATCTAACACAATGGACCCAATTATAAAGTCTTAAAGAAACTAAACAATCCTAATAAAATAAGTAAAAATGTACATGCTTCAAACTAAGTCCATACTTGAGGGTCCAGTCGCATTGGTACAAGAGAACTCCATGTAGGAGCAAGGCAGCCAGCCCTGGCTACAGAAACATTGTAGAGTTTGACTTGCTTCCTGTAAAGCTGAATTCCTACTTTTGTTCCACCTCCATTCACAGTTATCCTGCCTAAGTAAGCAAACAAAGCACAGCCACTCCTCTTACATTTCAGCAACTTCTACGGTTTTCCATTTCTGTAATTCTCTTTGGAGGATGGAGCACATACATGAAAAGTAAATGCACATGTTTTCATAGCTGTACCACATCACTCAATTTCCTATGCACTTTCCCAATGAGCAAATAACACTTGCATTTGTATGAAAAAGTCACCACAGACCACAAGAAATGCAGAGCGTATTTTAATGTAACCTCACTGAGGATGAGAAGCCCAGCACAGCAGGGGTATGGCAGACTCTCCAGTCCTGATGCATTAAGACCCTGACAGAAAGGAGTTCTGTTCTCTTCCTGCTTGTTTGCCTGAGGTTTCTACTAAGGGGGGCTGAGGGGAGGGTGAGGAGGAAGAGTGTTCATCTAAGGAATATACCAAACCCACAGAACAGGTACTGTTATCCCCACTGAAGAAGTTCCACACTTCAGCCTTTAGCTCTTAGGATCTCTATTTTGATCTCCACAGTTTGCTGAAGTCAAAGTCCCAGTTCTGTTCTGAAAACATCACCTCAGGTTTTTTTCTTGTTTTATGCAACTAAAATAAAGGTCAGTGACTGAAAGGGAGTTTTCAAAACCAAGTATAACATGGAAAAAGAAAAAAAGAAAAAGAAAAAGAAAAAGAAAAATCCTTAAAGGGAGAACCTTTTAATGGTCTATTATTGTTTTAAAAACATCACTTATTCCTGATCTCTTATAGATTTTAAAAATATTATTCAAAGCTACTCTCTTCATATAAATGTAGCTGTTGGAAAAAACATTAACACCAATTTTCAAGAATTTCAAAAATAAACCAGGAAAGAATACATTCCACGTATCCTGATGACATTACTTTAATCACAGGTTTTTATCTGTTCTGTCTTGATAAGCCAGGTACAGTCCCAGTTCAGCTTACGAAGGGCAGGAGCCCTTTTACTTTACTTAACCTGAAGTGAATCCTGCTGGAAAATGTTCCAGACATAATAAGGCCATAAGCTTGCTCACGTCCACTTCAAAATTTGTTATTAATTTAAGCAATGTGTTTACACTTAACCAACCATTTCTTTAAGAGAAAGAAACCAAACAGGACAGAAATCAAGTCATATCAACACAGCAGAAATGGACCTCAATCACTCTTAGATATGATACCTTTAAAACGAAAGCCCCTCCTGTTATCCGAACTAGTGATGCTGAGAATTTTTTCAAGCATATTCTTCTGAGGAGTAGAATGAAAGGCTATTTTGGAGGTACAAGGGGTTAGAAAAATTGAAGCTGTTAAAGTTTAGACTAT
Organism: Strigops habroptila; assembly: GCF_004027225.2. Taxonomy (NCBI): domain Eukaryota; kingdom Metazoa; phylum Chordata; class Aves; order Psittaciformes; family Psittacidae; genus Strigops; species Strigops habroptila. The sequence continues at coordinate 21,930,634 of NC_044282.2, forward strand.
TGGGTGAAAAAATACACATACACATTTTTAAGATAAATCCTAAATAATCACAGCATTCATGAAAAACACAACAGTAAATTAGGCTGCAACAACACATCTTCTATACTGTCAAAACCCACAACTATACATCATTCCTCTCAGGAAAAATAAAGACAGATGGCTGCAGAAAAAGACACTCTTCAGAACAACCACAACCTTTCAGCACTGATGAATCAAAATATTTACAATATTTATCTCCCTATAAGGCTCATTCTCTACAATTAAAGCTTTTCTAAATTGCTGCAGCATATTGCCACAGAAATTTTGGCAGAACACATTCTCAATTTACATAATTGTTCAGAGTAGTCACCTATCATAAGAGAAAAATCATATTTTCGCAAGTATTATTGATGTTCTGAAGCCTCTGATTTATTTTACTCAGAACTGTTTACATATTTTGTTGCTTTCTTATCACAGAGAAATCCCCAACTGCTGATATCCAAGTCGTTATCTTCAAACTGGCACAAGTGTGAATGGAACTTGCATGGCATTCACTACTGGAATGTAATTTTTTGATATGACACCTTTCATTTGTCAAGCCAACAGAGAGACATATTTTGATGAGTTTGCAATGTATGTAGGTGTATAAAGGCCCACCAGTACTGCCCCAGGTCCCACAGGGCACTGCCATTTGAGTGACTTAGCTGTCAACTGACAGCATGGAGCACAAAAGATACTCTAATTCAGCTACATTGTGAGTGCAAAACTTCTTCCCAAGAAAGAAACATTGCTGTGGTCCACAGAAAGTCTGGTAAGAGACTTCAGTGTCAAATCTTAGCTATGTCCAACCTTTTCCACTCTTGGCTAGGTTACTCAGCAGTCAATAGCACCAAGTTCCTCCATGTATGCTGGAAATCACAAAGACACAGACTCCCCAGGGCACGGACTCCCCAGGGCACAGACTCGCACCTGCCCACAACATGCTGCAGTTCCTTCCTGGCCTACATGAGGCCTTTCCCTTTCTATAAAGGTCAGGGAGATTCATATTCAGGGTGGTTGATCCACATGGAAACACCCAGAAACAGGAGCTTCAAAGCTCTCCTGGTCTCCCAGTTTAAACTGCCAATTCCAACAGCATTGGCATTCATTTCTTCTCTTGAAGCTACGCCCTGGAGGTGCTTCTGGCCCATGGAATTTCTTCAAAGACTTGGCAAGAATGCCCCTCAAATTCTCTCCTAAGCACATTTATTCTCAAATTGAAGGTTCTAACTGCTCACCCAAATTTCAGTCAAAGGTAGATCCAACCCATAAGCCCACATTCAAAAAAAAAATAAGAAACTGTTTAAAAACCATTGTAAAAATTATCTGCTCTTCACCGATTTTCAGTAACCTAAATTTGGTAAGAAAATTTAAAAAAATCCCTCTGAAATCAAGTTAGTAAAAGCCTGTAAAATAAAAGCATCCCATCTAAAACCGCATACTCTTGCAAACAGGTAAGCATACAGAACATCAGAAGCAACATCAGAGCTCATTTATCTTATGAGTGGTCAAAAGGCCACATAAGTCAGAACACAAAGTGAAGATACAGAAATTGCCATATCAAGGATCCTATGTCTTTCACTAATAAGTATAATTGTCAGATAGTTCAAGAAATTGAGGGGTTATACCACCTCAACCAGTTAGTAATTTTTGTGGGGAGTAAATAAATATAAAAATCAAAATAATGTTTCTAAAAATTCAATTATTTGTTAGGAAAACCTCTCATTTTCAGTCTTTTGGCCCTGTTTCTCTAACCATCTCCAAAGAAGTGAAACACTAAAATTTGAACACAGGATTCCTCTCCCTGTCCCCACAATCAGTTCTGGAGCAACTGAAGTCCTCAGAGCATAGAACACACTGGCAAATGCCATATAAAAACCCTAGATGTCTGAGAAATCTGAAGGATAATTTCTTTACACTAAAAAGAATTAAAATGAGGCAACTATGTGGTTACCATAGGTAAGCATAATTGCAGTGGATGATATTTATGGCTAGTTTCACCTGATAACACTGTCAACCGCTCTTGCCCAACTGCTTAAATTAATTTCATTCGTCACTTAATCCAATTTCTAGTCCAATTTATAATCATCACTTCTCCAGCCTAGCATGGCATTAAATTACTGTCATTCTTGGCCATTAAGTCAATCATATTCCAGTCAGCAGAGTCAATCGAAAACACCACAGCAGTGCCATCAATTTCATGCTGAAAGCATTCCTTTTTGCTGTGTTGTAGAACCTGACCATCAGTGTCAGAAGCTACATTATATCGATTTCTGATTTTTCAGGCAGAAGCAAGTCATTGAAAATCAAAAATGGAGATAACAAAAAACATCATTTATTTTAATGAACACTGCATTTTCTCTGGTCAAATCCTGCTCACTTTACAAGAAAAGGCCCATGCAAGCCTAAATTTCCATCTGCTACCAATGTTTCAACAATACTTCTCCTGACTGTAACTGCACATTTATTGCACCCCTTAGTGCAAAGGGAATGATCAGGGAGGAAAAAAACTAAACTGAAACCACCTTCCCCAATGTTACTCAAATATCTTTGTGTGCTCAAATTCAAATCCCGAGCCAAGCTAACTTACACATTTAGCAATACACAGACTTTGTAACAGGAGTTGCCATTTCAAACACAGCTATCCACATCCTTACTTTTAGAATATCACATGGTTTTCTAACAGTAAAGACAATGGTTAATCATACTCTGTGTTAAACAAACACCACCTCAATTTCTGTATTAAAATTCTTTTCCCTGAAAGTGTTTGCTCTCAGAACTAAATGCAAGATACACCTGCAAATTCAACTGAATCGTTTTTAAAGAAACCCTGAGGCAACTTCTTCCCCCTTTAAATATTAGTACTATTTTCCCCACATCTGCCAACTCAATAGCTACCCAAATGCACATTTCTCCATGCATGCTTATACAGAAAGTAACAGGGGCTTTCGTTTCTCATATGCACAATAAAACACAATATTTTTTTATGAACACTGTAAGCATCTAAAAAAATCTTATACTTAAGAGGCATTCATTAATTGGTATGACTGCATTATTTTTAGTGTCCTACTAGAGCAAAAGCTTATTATTCCCTACCAGTTTCTCAGAGTAGCCATACCTAGCTTCATATTTCATACATAATAACTGCAAAGTGCTTTACAAATATCATCAAATTATTCACAATCTGAAAAGGAGACAAAAGATGAAAGGGGTTTTTTCCAGAATACTTTCAAAGTTAAACAAAAATTTCTTTCTAATCATTTGTAAACTTAAGTAAAACAAAGAGATCTGACTGAGCAGCTGTATACTGCTAGATTTTTAAGCATCTGTAGCAATTACATTATTCGTTTGGCATATCACTGGATTTCTGTAGGACCTAGTTAAACAGTAAACTTGTTTTTTGGATAACAACTCTAAACAATTGTTGAACACCCCTCAGAGGCCTTGCCCCTGCCAATCACTTCATGCAAGCAGATCCCTGAGTCGATCCTTGGAACTGGTAAGGCTACAGTAATTCTTTACCCTCAGCGCTACAGTTAACAGGATTGCGGCCTCTAGGTCTACTCCTGATCTTTTCATGACTGAACAAATGCTCCCATTAAGATTTACACAAATAAGACACCTCACTTCTGAAACATTTGTAAGATATCCTCCCACCCCTACAGAGCCAAACAAATTAATAACAAGCTTAAAATATATATATAAATTCACACTATTTGTTAAGATCAACATCTGCAGTTTATCTCACTGTGCTAAGTTTTAAACTGTAGCTCTATTTCCTCCACATTTTACTGCGGTGTACGGTGCCAAGTATACTGCTTCCCAGTGTTTGTGTGATGGTTACCTATATCAACTGTCAGACGGACTCTGCCAGAGACCATACAGACAAGCCGGGTTTGCTCTGCAGGCTGAATTCACCCTCCATCCATGCCCAGGGCGTCTGCCAGCAACGACACAACTGCAACACACAGCATCGCAGGAACCGCTGGGGTTTTTTGGTGGGTTTTTTTTGGTGGTTTTTTTTTTTTTTTTTGGTAGAATTTCTCCAGATCGACCAAATGGGAGATTTAGAGCCAAGAACCAAATCTTTTCCTAACCTGAGCGAGGTATTCAACCACCTGAGCAGTACCTTTTAAATTCCCAGGGCTGCAGATTTAATCTCCCGGCAATCCAGGTGCCTAGCTCCTTCCCAGCTGGGAGCTCTCCCGTATTTAAGCACCGGAAAGTAGCAAAAGCTTATTTTTGTCCCCCAAACGAGTAGCTTCGAGTCCGGATACACGAAGAGAACAGCTCGTACTAAGTACGGAGCTGCATTTCATCGCCCGCTTCGAGGCAGCAGAGCCATGTTTTAAGAAACCGCCACAAGCCGAGCACCTGGAGCACGTCCCCACACAACCCCGGAGGGAGCGGGACTCACCGCGCAGCTGAGCCACCCCCTCAGGCTCCGGTTCGTCCTCCCCACCGCCACCGGAGTTACACCAAGCCCAGGGCCGGCGGGACCGCCGAGCCGAGCGTCGGCCGTTACCCTGGGACGCCCCAGCGGCCGGAGCTGCCGTTTGAACGGTCTCCCTGGCAACCAGGATACTCACCCCACCGCAACGTCCCCCCACAGGCAGCGGTGCTGAGAGGCCGGAGAGCGGGGCGAGGCTGGGGGGCTGCCGTCGGCCGCGCCCGCACCTCGCCCCGCCACCCCGGTTAGGTAACGGCGGCGGCGAAGCACCGCCTCAGGCCCGGCCGTTCGCTCACCTCACGGCAGGTGCCGGGCCCGCGCACAGCGGTGGACGCCGCCTGTTCCGCCCCGCTCCGACGGCAGCGGGGAAAGAAGCTCCCGCTCTGCAGAGCAGCCGTCCCGGCTGTGCGGCTCCGGTGCCTGAGCAGGAGGAGCTGCCCCGCCCCGCTCCGCCCAGTGCGCAGCGGCGGCCCGGCGCGGCAGGGCCGCACCTGCCGGAGGAGGGGCCGGGCCTGGGCTGCGGGATCGTGCCGGCGGTTCTCGGTCACTCCCGAGGCGCGGCAGGGCCGTCGGCTTTCGCAGGGCGCCGGCAGCGCCACAGGCTGCCCGTCCGCCCGCGCCGCGGCCCTCCGAGAGGGGTGGAGGGAGAAGGCCCAGCCAAGCCCGTGAAGTAGCGATAAGTTTGTAGTCAGAGCACCTGAGAGGTGGGACCACGCAGGGCCAGGAGGGTTGTCAGCCGCGGGGAGCTGCGAAGGAGGATTTTAGGACAAGAAATAGGGCTGGAAAGGGAGAGGCCTCCGGAAGGGCAGGCCCGCTGCAGGGTCAGGGCCTGAGCGCTACATCCTGGGTTATTAAAGCATCAGTGCTTTATTATCCTATTAAGGATTTTGATGCGGCTTTTTAAAAACCTTATTGCCAGAGTGACGAGTACATCTCTCTGAGATAAACCTGCTGCACGCAGGCATGCTGCAGTCATGTATTTTTCCAGATGCTGTCTTTGGAGGGACACGATGCCCAGTTTTGCGATGAGGTGCAGTAACTGCCTTTCCTTCATCCTCACCTCGTGGAACTGTGAGGTGATGGGAGCTTTTCTTCCCCCACCCTCTAACTCATCCTCTAATATCATTGTGGAGAACATTCAGGAGAACTGAAATCTAATGACGAGTGACCCACTCATATAATTCAGAAAGACTGGACAGTGCATTTAATATATAGGAGGACAAACTATTTTGAGAATTGCATGGAGGAGCTCTAGTTTTGAGCAGAGTCTGCATCTTGCTACTGGATATTCTTGGGAGTCAGTTCTGGTTTTCTGATCTGTACAGTTAATACAAAACCAGCAGATCTCCAAAACCTCTGCCTCCATCTCCAATACACTTCCATATGAAAATTTACATACATGTCTCATCAGAAGAGTTCAAGATTTTTTCAGATGACAATTCCCTTTCTCCAAACATTTCTCCAAGTGTGGGCCTTTAGTTAAACCTACTGACAGATGAGTTGTTCTGCTGTAATTTGTCCACGAAAGCATTTAGAAATACCACGATTCCTCATCTGCAGAGCAGACAGTAAAAGCTGGAAAGTCAGTTCAGAGAGTGCACAGCACTGGATGCTCTATGTGGTGCCTTTTGTGTAATAATGCAAAGCTTCTCCAAGTCAAGCCTAAAGGAGGTTGGTGCTGATGTGGTGCAATACTAGGCAGAGGCCTGTTTCTGTTTCAAAACAGAGGCATAAAGATAGGGCCACTGCTTCCTATCAGGGCCAGTTAACTCATGTGTCTGCACTGGAGGAGTCACAGACAACTGGTATGTGCAGCAGTGTTGTCACATTTTGGATGAATTTATTACGGGTAGAACAGTGATCATTTACGGCCAAACTGGTATTGGAAAGACCTGCACGATTTAAGGGGAGCCTCGATGAAGAACATGCTTGGGAAGAGTATTTGCTACCAGGTACAGTACATTGTACTGAATATTACAGAAACTTACAGAGATTGATACTGATTTTTTTTTTTTTAATTCTTTCTTATGGAAATCTATATTGAAGAGCTTTTTGATCTTCCGAATCCTATTCCCAGTGCTGGAGAAAGAATGCAGACGTTTGATGATCCCATAAACACATCAGGTGTAAATGTGAAAGGCTTGGAAGAAATACCTGTACACACCAAAAATGAAGCCTAGCAAATCTTGAAAACAGGCGCAGCAAAAAGAACTACTGCAGCTGCTAACATGAATGCACATTCCAGTTGATCCTGCTCTGTGTTTTCATTTACCATCCATATGAAAGAAACCAGAGCAGATGGACAAGAGCTTGCTAGAACTAAGAAGATAAACTTGGATGATCTTGCAGAAAGTGAAAACACTTCAGTTTTGGGCAGTTGATAAAAGAGCTTGTGAAATTGGAAATACCAAGTAGTCTGTTCTGACTGGTGAAAGAGTTATTACTGCTCTTGTGGAAGCAGACACAGAGAATCTTAACAGAATCCTTCAAGACTCTCTCAGAGAAAAACAAAGAACATCAATAATTGCCACAGTTTCTCCCACATCTATAAATCCTGAGGAAACATTGAATACACTGGTGTATGCTCACAGAGCAAAGAACATAATGAAGCCTGAAGTTAACCAGCAGCTGCCAAAAGGAGCTATTATTAATGAAGATACTGAAGAGACTCAGCATCTAAAAGGAGACCTCGCTGCTGCACAAGAGTAAAATGGAATCTATATTTTCATCAAAAATTCATGAAGCCCTTTAAGGAAAGTTGACAGTTCAGGAAGAACAAGTTGCAGAATATACTGACGTAATCAGCACCATGGAAGAAGTGAAAACAGTTACTAAACCATCCACAATTAATGAAAACGAACCTTAATGCAAACAGGCCTGAAAATCAAGGAGAAAGAACTGAAAGAAGCACAGACAAATCTGCGAGAAACCAAGGTTCCTCTAGCTGAGAAAGAATATGGGAATTCAGTTTTGGAAAACACCAAAGAAAAACTTCATGGCACAGCTAGCCGTTTATTGTTAATACAAAAGATGTATCTATATAAAACTGTATCATAAGAAGGCAGTTGATCAACACAATGCTATTGTGCAAATACATTTGCAGGAGAAGTGAAGGGTCTGTTCGATAAAATACAAGTTTCAGTTAGAACAGTCTGAAGCAGCAGCAGGTGTTGACATCTTATGCATATTTTATAGGCCTCCTATCTACCAGTTGTTCAGCAGCTAACGTATTTGCATTAGTTGTATCAGCGTCTTTTCCCTCTGTCAAAAATTGTTGACCACTGCTTTCTTATACGTCTGAAAAAAACATGACTCTGCCATTTGCTAGTAAAGCTGAGCTGTTGAGGTTGACTGAGGAGCGTATATGTGGATTAGGAAAAGCATTAAATATATATTAGCTATATGGTAGAAATTGTCCTGGAACTGAACTGTCAGTTTCAGAATAACACATTCAGATCTATGACTCACACTGAAAAAATATAGGAAGAAACAACCAGTGTTTTTTCTCAGCTGAAAAATATGGGAGAATTTAAGAGAAGTGGAAATTACAAAGTTTGTATGTTCAAAGAACGCAAAGGTATTAGTGTCCTTGCTGCAAAGCCAGCGGGACCTGTCAGCACAGGAGATACAGAACTTAGCCAGTATACTGTCAAAAAATAGAAGTTTGAAGACCACCATCACTGCTGGGCAAGAAAATGTTTACCTGGAAACTATGAACCTAGTCAGCAGTAAAACTTCTGCTTCAAAACAAGTTTATTGCATCTCTGGATAATTTATTTCAAGAGCTCAAGGACATAAATAGTGAAAACAAGAAGACGCTGGTGGAATCCGTTGTCTGTTCTCAGCAACTTCTTAGCAATCTGACAAATGTGTCTCGGGATACTGGTAAATGGAGAGAATTTGAAACTGCTCAGTCATCTTTATGGATCAGTAGCAGTCCTTCAGCAATGAGAAACAGCAGCTTCAGTGTTTACAATAAAAAACAGAAGGTTTATGATTGAGATCAGTATTTTGTACTGGATATTTTGTTCTGCATTAAGCTGCAGTGGATATGGTTTGGAACTACCAGATTTTATGAATAGATCCTACAATAGATTTTATTATATGCGTATCAAGAATACAAAGAGTCTTTTGTGTTCAAAGATCCTTGACATACTGCTGGCACTAAACCAAAGTAATTAATGATTTTAAAAGCACTGAAAGTCACCTACAAGATCTACAAACTGATGGTCTATATTGACCTTAAAAAAAGAAAGAGCACGTCATGTTGCTGCCAGCCATGGTCAGGGTCTCCACATCCGAGCTCTCATTTAGAAGCCTAACTGAATGACTGCTAAAAAAAGAATCTTCTTATCGATTTCCAGTATGTGCTCACTACCTAAAAGCCAGTCAGTGACAACTTATTCAAGGAATTGAATTGTCCTATGGCTATTGGAGAATGGGAGCTAGACGGCAAGCAATTCTCTGTCACGGGGAAATGCAATGGATTTATGTATTATATACAACTTCTCTCAAGAACAATAGTGAATTGTGGCTTGCAGCATTTACAAAGTGCGTGACTGTTACAGAGACATAAAAGCTATCCTTAAATATAGACTTGTCAGACTCATATATATATATAAAAGCTTATACTGCTACAAATATACTCCCTTAGATATTTTTTATAAGTCTGACTTCAGAGACTGGCATCAGTGTAATTTCTTTATCACAGCAACATATGGCAGTTTTCCCTGCTGCCAAAACATGGCCATGTTTCAGCCTCAGGGTACAGCTGGGCTGAACTTAAAACTGAGACTGTTTTCAAACATAGATAGAGAATTTTATGTTACTCTTTCTGACACCATAACAGAAAAGTAAATTCAGAATTCCTGTCACCAGAACCTCTGTGAACACTACAGTGCCTAGTGGTTCCAGCCATGCTAAGAAGTGGTTTTTCCTTCTAGTTTTTGGGTAACATCTAAAATGATAACCATCCTATGTCAGGATCATGTATCACTCAGCTATCCACGCTGAAAAATTCTTCAGTTTAGGCCTCAGTATGGATTTGCAAGATTCTGAAACTTAGGGTGATTTATGGTGAGTTTCCCACATAACCACAAGTTTCAGTGATTGCGTGCAATCAGTGATTCTGTAAAACCTTCTGTTCTCAAAGGCTCTTTAGAACTCATCCGTACTTAATCCACCGTTTCCTCTTACAGTGCTCTCCCTGATTTGCAAAGCTGAATGTAAACCTGCTGTACCGGTGCATGTTATCTCAACGTTCTGAAAATTAGCCAGACAAATGCAGCCAAATCCTAGTTACATTTGAAAGTACACCAAGCAGCACCATTTTGATTAAAACCATAAAAATATCAAACACTAGGTTCTGAGCACTTTGCTCAGCTGAGCATGTTCCAGATTACATTGCAAAACCACAAGCATCTAAAGCAAACAAACAGAATAAAGGTCCAACATGAAAAAAAGGAAGAAGAAATATCTGCAATCCCATTCTCTAAGCTTGCAACTGGAACTAGAAGAAAATCTGTTAAGTGCCTCAGGTGTTCTGCTTATTGGTGGAGCTGACAAACACCAATTGCATGACAACGCCTGCTTAAAAGAAGCTCAGTGGGCAATAGGAAATTAAAACAGGTAAGGGAGTAAGTCAGTCATAGATATATAAACAGTAGTGTTAGCTGTAACATTGGAGTTGTCTACATTACTGCTTTGGCCTGGTTCTTTCATTTAGAACAGGTTTAGTCCAATGATGTGACATTCCCTACAGAAGGAAGGAAGCTTCCTTATGGGTAGCAGAGTGCACAAGGTCCTGTTTTGAAACTTGCAATGCTTTTTCTGCTACATGTGTTTTTCTGAATACAGCTCTGGATGCAGTCCTTAACAGTTACAAAAAGGAAAAAAGAAAGTGGAGGTTAGACAAGAAACTAACAAACAGTTCTCTAAGCAACCTATATAGTACTGTTGGCACGTAAATTGATGGCCAGTGAAAGTTAACAGTTTTTTTATTCCTTCATCTCCCTTCTCTAGACCCCCCCCCCCCCCCTATTTCCAAAGAGCAGTTAAACATGGCTCAGCCTGGGACTGCTTTAAACAAAATCATTCTCCACTTCTGCACTGTTGAAATCAAAATAGTCTGGCACGTTAAATGTGACACACAGCTTTTATTTCTGTGAAGTAGGAGGTGTATCTCTAACATCAAGCAAGCATATTTTACTGCCAGTACTCTGAAAATGTAGTTGCTCCATTTAGCATGTGGCTGCTGCAAGAGGGCCTGAAGGCTCTGATGTGTTGGAAGTTCCATGACCAGATGAAAAGGGATCATGGTATGGCTGGTAAAGGAAGAGCAGGGGTAGAACCATAGGAAGAGGTAGCGAGACCATGCACTCCTGCAGTGCTTATTCCTCTTTGGTGGTTAAGCTTGTATATATCATGCTTTACTGAGGCTGGTGCAAACCTTGGCATCATCATGCTGCTGACGAAAGCGTAGGCCTCAGTGTAGAGCACTTTACATGCCTTTGTTTTCAAAACCAGTGTTCATAAGGAACCACAGCCTCTTCAGGTTACTCTTCCTTCAGCTTTTTCTTACATTCAGGTCCTTCTTTCTTACAATAGAAATTAGCATGGAGATAGTGAAGATCTGAAAGAATGACAAATTTTGCTGCACTTTTAATTCTGGGACAATTAGACAATCAATAATTTCCCCAATAAGAGTAAGAAGGAAGATGCAGGTGTTAGAAACTGAAGGAGAGCTCATATAAATAACTTACAGCTAAGTAGCTGTAGTAGCTTAGTCTGTCTGCAGAACCAGCATTGCTGACCAACACTGTGCTGCCTTCAAAAGTCTGAATAGTGAGTAACATAAAGTTTTGTTTGAGCCACTTGCTACTAGTCCGCTCTCATGATGAAAGAAGCAGTAGCTACGCACAGGGCCTTACTGCAGGCAAGCTCTGGAGCCTGAAATGGCTTCCAAATGACCAGAAGGTGAATATCTAATTCAGCAGAAAATTTGCCACTGCCTAGAATGTTCATTAGGAACAAAATAACTATGCACACCAGCAATTTGTTCTTTGCAGTGTTTAATTCATAATCATAAAGCCCTGCAAGTTAGAACAACATCTGAAGATGAGCAGAACAAAAAGAGCTAGCAAGTACACATTAGAAACACAGCATGTGGCAGAAATATGAACATGTGTAGCACGTTGGTCTTAGTCTTCCTCAACCTAGGACTATTCATTCTCCAGGCACCACCTTGAGAATAGTTGATTCCATAACTGATCAAGGAGTTCCAGTCTTTCACCACACAAAACCACCTGCAGACATCAGCTACTGTACGCTGTGGGAATAGTTATGTATGTACGTATTTGGAGCTGAACTTCTGTAATTCAAGGGTTTCTACCAGGTACACTAGTCCGCAGCACAATATATCTCTTTTCATCATTACAAAAAATAAAAAACAAACACACAACAACAAACCAGACCTTGAATGAAATATATGATGGATTCACACGATTGACAGTTAACATTTATCTGGAGTTCAGATTAAGTCTGTTGAGCTCATTTTGGACAAAGACGCCTGTACGCATGGAATAAATAACTTTTTTTAGAATTCAGGTCTAGATATGCCCTCTAAGACCATATCTGAAAGCCCTAAACAGGGTTTATTTCAGAGGGATCAGAGAATATGGAAATCCCAGTAGGTTGCCACATAAAAGATGAATGACAACAGCATGATGGAGAACAGTCACCTAGATATAAGGAAGAGGAATCTGGCATTTCTAATGCATGGTTCATACTAGAGGAAGGCAGTTTTAGTCCCCCAAACTAAAATATAAGAGATTGTTCAGTCTGTTTAATGTAGACACTTCATACAGTCAGTAAGAGGAAGATCCTTAGAACACCAGTTAGAAGTCCTCCTCTCTTCAATGACAGATTAGGAGATAATATCCCCACCTTAGATCCCAAAGTCTTGAAAACCCTCAGCCACTTTCTGGATTATGATTGTACTTGAGGATGACATATGTGCTATGCTGCTTACTCACACCTTAAACAAGGGGTATCTGAAAAAAAAAAACTGAATGAAATATTATGCAGTAGTTGAATGGTGGCTTTCGAGATCACAATTTTGGACTTACCTACATTCCCCCTATGTCCCATTTAGGCCCCTAAATCGTTTGTTATAGATGGTTCTTGGTCTTTCATAGCTGCATCTGTATTTGTCACCATGTAAAGAGTGTACAAAAGTACCTTCATACCTCTAGGGTTATGTAAAATTAGAATCATAGAATAGTTAGGGTTGGAAAGGACCTTAAGATCATCTAGTTCCAACCCCCCTGCCATGGGCAGGGACACCTCACACTAAACCATGTCGCTCAAGGCTCTGTCCAACCTGGCCTTGAACACCGCCAGGGATGGAGCATCCACAACTTCCTTGGGCAACCCATTCCAGTGCTTCACTACCCTCACTGTAAAGAACAACTTCTTTATATCTAATCTAAACTTCCCCTGTTAAGTTTGAACCCATTACCCCTTATCCTATCACTATAGCCCCTAACGAAGAGCCCCTCCACAGCATCCTTATAGGCCCCCTTCAGACACTGGAAGGCTGCTATGAGGTCTCCACGCAGCCTTCTCCAGGCTGAACAGCCCCAACTCTCTCAGCCTGGCTTCGTACGGGAGGTGCTTCAGCCCTCTTATCATCCTCGTGGCCCTCCTCTGGACTCGCTCCAACAGCTCCATGTTCTTTTCATGTTGAGGACACCAGAACTGTACGCAGTACTCCAAGTGGGGTCTCACAAGAGCAGAGTAGAGGGGCAGGATCACCTCCTTTGACCTGCTGGTCACGCTTCTTTTGATGCGGCCCAGGATACAGTTGGTTTCTGGGCTGCAAGCACACACTGAAGCCGGCTCATGTTAAGCTTCTCCTCAACCAACACCCCCAAGTCCCTCTCTGCAGGGCTGCTCTGAATCTCTTCTCTGCCCAACCTGTAGCAGTGCCTGGGATTGCCCCGACCCAGGTGTAGGACCTTGCACTTGGCTTGGTTAAACTTCATGAGGTTGGCATCGGCCCACCTCACAAGCATGTCAAGGTCCCTCTGGATGGCATCCCTTCCCTCCAGCGTATCAACCGAACCACACAGCTTGGTGTCGTCGGCAAACTTGCTGAGGGCGCACTCAATCCCACTGTCCATGTCACCAACAAAGATGTTGAACAGGACCGGTCCCAACACCGATCCCTGAGGGACACCACTCGTTACAGGTTTCCAACTGGACATCGAGCCGTTGACCACAACTCTTTGCGTGCGGCCATCGAGCCAGTTCTTTATCCACCGAGTGGTCCATCTATCAAATTGATGTCTCTCCAATTTAGAGACAAGGATGTCGTGCGGGACAGTGTCGAACGCTTTGCACAAGTCCAGGTAGATGACATCAACTGCTCTGCCACTGTCCATCAGTTCCATGGCTCCATCATAGAAGGCCACTAAATTGGTCAGGTAGGATTTCCCCTTAGTGAAGCCATGTTGGCTGTCACCAACCACCTCATTGTTTTTCATGTGCCTTAGCATGCTTTCCAGCAGAATCTGCTCCACGATTTTGCCACGCACAGAGGTGAGACTGACTGGTCTGTAGTTCCCCGTGTCTTCCACCTTCCCCTTCTTGAAAATGGGGGTTATATTACCCTTCTCCCAGTCATCAATATGATGGACAGTGGTTTAGCAACTTCATTCGCCAGCTCCTTCAGGACCCGTGGATGGATTTCATCAGGTCCCCTGGACTTGTGCACGTTCAGGTTCTTAAGACGATCTCGAACCTGATCCTCTCCTACAGTGGGCCTAAGGTCTTCATTTTCACAGTCCCTGCATCTGCCTCCCAAGACTTGAGTGGTGTGGTCAGAGCATTTGCCAGTGAAGACTGAGACAAAGAAGTCATTAAGAACCTCAGCCTTCTCCAAATCCATGGTAGCCAGTTCTCCTGATAGCTTCCGGAGAGGGCCCACATTGTCCCTAGTCTGTCTTTTATTTGCTACGTACCTATAGAAGCCCTTCCTGTTATCTTTCACATCCCTTCCCAGACTCAATTCTAACTGGGCCTTAGCTTTCCTAACCTGATCCCTAGCTTCCCAGACAACATTACTGTTTTCTTCCCAGGCTGCCTGTCCTCGCTTCCACAAATTGAACACACAGAAATTGCAAGGACTGTACTAACAGAGCAATCTAAGAAGTAGAAAGGCAATATGGCTTTTGAGTAACTCAAAGTAGAAGATTTAGCTTGTACTCATCTGATTCTGCTTTTTAAGGTTCATGCCTTTATGTTACTAAAAAAGAATTGAAAATGTGACCTAGCTAGGATGCAGACAAGTCTGAGTCCTCATTTAAATTTAAATCTTTTGCTGACATAGATATCTTGATTGGGATTGCAAAAAAAAAAGAAAACAACCCACCCCAATTATAATCACTTAGCATAGCTGTTACAAAAAGATTGTAATTATACCTGAGGCAAAAAAGCTACTTTATCAGCACACTTCATTTTGCTGAGTACTGATAAATGGCAGGGATAGTATCAGAGCATACAGCTATGCCCTTATATCTTCAGCAGTTTTTAGGCTAACCAGGCCAAACTTGTACTGAAACAGAGGAGTGCTTACACATGTTACTAAAATCATCTGAATGTAGCTGCAGTAACTATCAGCTGTGGGACGGTATGTAACACTATGGATAAAAAGGGGCAATAAAGATTTATACGTATTGGTGTGGACTTCATGTGCTGACCTGTGGATCAAAGAATGATCACTGACCTCTTTTATTTGCTGGTATATAGAACCAATTTTAATCTGCTTTGTATTTTTCAGATAGAAAGCTTTGATAAAAAAACCCAAGTGAATGGTTTTCTGCACAGGCAGTGAGTTGAGCTGGCTTACCTTGCAGGCAGAGGAGCCCTTCTTGCAAGAGGGTTGAGGGGGAGCTACTAGCAGAAAAAGGATTCTCCTTTAGAGACAATGCACTATTAGATTGCAGCCTTAAATTGCTCCTGTTAAGCACACAAAAAATACTTGAAAGTAATTTCAGGATGATGGATTCCACTCTGGGAACCAGGCACCTTGTGCACATTTTCTGCTCAGGCAGAAAGTCCTACCTGACTTTCTATATGATAGAAACGGCGCAAGAGACACTAAAAGGCAGACTGTATCTAACTTTCAAGAGATGTACCTCTGATCTATGAAAAGGTCTAAATCCTATTTAAGGTTAGTAGGAGTGATAACCTACTTCCATCCCAGCTACAGTCAAATACAGAAGTCATTGCTCAAATCCTTCACCAGAATGACAAGCCTGGAGTGGAAGTTGTACAATCTGGTCTGAAGCCAGGAGGGTTAGGAGGTGCCTGCAGGGGAGCTCCATACATCTGAGACAAAAAGCAGCAGGGAGCGAGACAGATTATGGAAGTTATTAAATGAAACATTTGGCTTATGACAGCAGGGGCTATAGATGACAACAGACTCTCCTGTCCATAAAAGCAACAAAAGCATACAACACTGTGGGGGTGTGTGTATGCGTGTGCCTGAATGTTGTCTGGTGGGGGGCCTGAAATTCTGAACATGGAAACTATCCCCAGTTCCCTGCTGTGTTCAGAAAAAAAGGGGGGTTATGTGTATTGCTTGAAAGGAACAAGACTCAAATGAGCAAGATTCCTTCAGAAAAGTCATCGTGGAAATGACCTGCAAAATCAGAAATGCTGGCTAGAACCCTAGCATTAAAACAAATATGGTTGCCATTCAACTCTCAGTATATAACAGCAATAAAGAAAACATAAGTATGAACCTCTCTGGCAAACACAAGTAATTCATTAATAAAAGTCTAAGTTGTAAGAAGTATTAACATTTAAACCTTTCAGAGTTTAACTATTATTAGGAGACAAGAACTTGCGTAGTTTTTCATATTTTTCATAATAGCTTTAACTTGTACATTACCTTACTATACCTTGGTCTTCTACTCTGTTTTCAATTTCTAAACTGTATTACAAAAAAAAAAAAAAAAAAAAAGCACCTTATTAATTTATGCTTCAAAAGGACAGAACACATCTGAAAAAAAAGATGTCATTTTAGCAAAAGGTGTAACTACTGTTTTAAAAATTGCAGTGTTACTTTCCACTCCGTTTTCTAACCTGTGTTAGGAAACGATGGAAGACCCCAAAATACATGTGAACCAATAGAAAAAAAAGTAGGTAATGGTCATCATCATCTATTCAGTAAAAAGAGAAAAATATATCTAGCTTTCTTACTGCTATCTGCAACAGTCTGAATTGTAAAGTTCATTTTATGACGATATCCATGCAGAGTATGCTGCAGTCTGCTAGCAGTGATAACTGATACGCCACGTTTCAGCACTAGAAGAGAGAGAGAGAACAGATTCTGAGATTGACATTCTTCTGTCTCCTCTCTGAACAGGCTGTAGCTCTGCTTATCTGCCCTGTGCCCAAGGATGGAGTATGGTACATTCACAGGAGTGTAAGAAACAGAAGAAAACACCACATCATCGTAGCAATTGACCATTACAAGATCACCCACATTTCCCAAACAGATTAAGGTATTAAAGAACAACAAGTAACTTTTCATGTTCCCTCTGATGTCTGAACAAAAGGTAAAAGAGTGCAGGAGCAGCTCTCAGAAATCTAAAAATCTCAGTTCTTGGTGGGGCGAGAGGTGAATTTCCCCATGCTGCAAAGAAAGATGCCCTGCAGGGAGCCTTTCGATAGTCTTGTAAGAGATTTTACACCAGGGTGAAGCTGGCCCATGTCACAAACTACTGAAAGAGTCTGGCAGTACTTCTGGCAAGGGAAGCTGGGCTGCTGTAATTCAAAAAGGCCATCAACAGATATTTCCTTTGGAGTAACTCAGTGTATCGAGTTATTTCAAGTCTCCATCATCCAGAGGCTGAGATTCCTGCTACTTGTAGGTACAGCAAAGAACCTTATCCCAAGACAGCTGTTAAGATGTTGAGGCCTGATCCTACAAAAAAGTGCTCAGAGGGATTTTTGTCACTACCTTACTGGAAACAGATTCTAGCAGTTTTGTGCATGTGAAATTTGTCATCTGTTATCATTCAACATTACAGCCTTCTGTGGAGAATTCAATTCCTTAATCCATATTTAAAAAAACCAAACCCATGAGTCATCCTGAAAAAGTGTTTATCAACTAAAGAAACCCTGACCATTTCAGTGTTAATCTAACCAGAAAGTATGTTAATCTCTACAAAGTTCCTGAACTCATTCTTGAAAACACTGGTTTTGTATTATATTATGTATATAGGAATGTATAGTAGCTTCATCTTGATCCCGAAGACATCTTACATAAAGAAAGAACTCTGCCTTCACGGAGTCTCAGTCTCTCTCAGTCTCGGGCTGCGTTGTAATGCTGGAGCTTTGAAGCTTATTCATGTCCTTATTATACAATCTAAAAATGAAATTTCAGTGCATAGATGTAGTACTTTAAATATTTTGGGACCTCTTTAACGGTCTATTTTAGTAGCCTCCAGAGGAACCTGACACTGACATATTTAGTCACTGTATCTCCATATATAATTAGTAAACGCGATTGTTCAAAATTCATCTGTCCCCCACATGCTGCCCCCAGATTTTTGTTGCTGTGGAAAGAAGAGACACATAAAAGGGCCCTCTAACTTCAGTAATGATTTCCAGTTGAACTCTAATACTGGAAGTCACATGTTGGTATCATTGAAACCTTTTCTTGTTTCTTTAATGCATTCTCTAGCAACACAATTTATATTTGTCATTTGTGATACATACAAATGAAAATGAAAAGCCTCAGAAGACCTGTAGTAAGAGTGTAAATAATTTTTTGTATTACTGTACATCAAGTATACTATTTAGGAATAATGCAAAATTAACTAAAACAATACAGCATTGTCTTAACTATACCCTCCTCTGTGAACTAATGTAACCCCAGATGTTCTTTATATACATTAATGGGTACTACTGCATTAGGTGTAGACCAAATCCTTTGTAGTGGACATCACTCCTGTTACAACAGGCATTTTTTCTGCAATGTGCTGCAATAATCCGTAGTGGTTTATTCCTAAATCAGATAAAACATAATTTTTTACAGTAAATGAAACAAGTAAAGAGTAAGTCCATTTTCCCCTGATAAGAAATATGAATATATGCTATCTAAAACAGTGTCTCTTATAATGGCTTCCACAAGATATTTCAGAATAAGCTGTGGAACAAACAAACCCTATGTAATAGATAACAGTAGATGGTCATGAAAATCTTCCCTCAGGACTTTCCTTCCTGACCCTCACTGGATCATGTCTCAAACCTGATAATTTTGGATCCATTTCAAATGTAGATTCTTGTCTAGAGCCTTGGATTCTTTCATATTATTTTTATTCCTATTTACCCTATTCTGTATAAATGTTACGGAAGTCAACGGGACTTTATATGTTTTATATGTTTTAACATCAGCCCCTAAACAGTTACTATTTAAAATATGAGAAAAAGTGAATGCAATCACAAATTTAAGAAAAATTTGGGGCTGAAACAGCAAGACTTGATTATTGTAACTCTACTGGTGACTGCATATCTTAGAGAAGTTAGATGATGGTTTGTCATTTGTTTCTTGGACTAAATGCTAAATTACTATGATGTATCTCTCAAATCATGTTCTGTAGTTTAGCTTTTGGTAATACAATGTTATGTATTCTGCTTTACTTCAAGGCTTTTACTTAAAGGCTGTCAGTTGTAACTCTATGGTCACAATGTGTAAATGGAATCAACAAAACTGGTTCTGCAACTACTTACAGAAGCAGGGAATTTCAATCCCCTGATACATCAAGTCACAGATAACAAAATTAACTTAGAAAGTTCTGTATACAAAATGCATCACACCCACATAAATATTTATGCATGATCATAAATCAAAAGCATACAGAGAAAATATAAATATCCTTTACGGAGGGAAAAATTTTACATGAGAGTAGAACAGCATCCTACCAGCACATATAGGTTATATATTTCTATGTGTTATTTCATGAAAGAAACAGATGACTATTCCAGTGGATAGCTGATGAATGGATACAGAATAGTGGCTATCTTCTGTACCATCAGATTGCTACTGCAGAGGCAGTACAGTAAAATCATGCCTACTACTACTGCATACAGTCAGCTCTCCCTAAATTGCCACTGTGCTCCCATGGCCATTCTTTGCAGTACAGCTGATGGCATGACACCAAACATTTTTAATTCTCTTGGGTTTTATAGCCTATGCCTACAAAAGCAAAAATAAAACTCTCTTTTCCCAAAAAACTTTCAGTCTCCCTTAGATTATAAGTCCATAATAGAATTTCATATAATTCACCAGATACAAGTATTTATACTAAAAAAACTTAAGTTTTTTTCTTAAGGTTTCTTAAAGTTCCTACCAGATTTTCCTCAAAGCTGGACACATCTGAAAAAAACTAAAATTACATTCACTGGTGGCTGTTTTGACCTACTATAATAAAGTTTCAATTAGAAGTGAAACTAATCTATTGTTAACAACAAACATTATTTACAGCTACTATTACTGATAATAACATATTCATCCTTTTTTTTTTTCTTTTTTAAGAGATAGATTATGACATTCTTGGAAAAAAGAGAAAATGCTAAGAACTTCCTGGCCTGTTATTGGCAATTTCCATGGTCTGAGAAAGTCAGTGATAGAGCTGGGAAGAGAGCCTTCTCTGCCTAGACCACATTCTTACTAAGCCATTTAGTATCTGATATGCCAGATACTAGAATAGCTGTTGGCTTTCCACAAAAAGAACATGTGAGTAACTTTCACTGAATATAATTTGGTGATTTTAAAGAGTAATTTTTTGTTTTAGCAAAAAACTAAGAGGTGTTTGTCTGAAGAGTGTAATTACTCTGGTTTGTGTTGACTTTTTCTCTTTTTTTTAATGTACTTATAGTTCAAGAGAGTTGCACATCCTTGGTTTTCACTTGTTACTTTCACAGTAGATCTTTATATGTGTAACATAAACTTAAGTCAGAAAAAGATAGACACAGAGCAAATAAAGCAAACACAATGTAAAGAAACATGTTGACATGGTTTAAAAAAACATTAGGGGAAGGACAGGATGCCCACAAACATTTTTCTCAGGCCCAAAGGGATGGTGTTAATCTTGGGTGATTCTGGTGGATCAGCAAAGGCAGCCTGAGATGAGCCACCTCTCCATTCCACCCGGTTTCTTCTAACTGCTGGTTCACCTCCTCCTCACTGCAGCCGGTACAGCCGTTCCCATGACTGCTGGAGTGAAGTGACCTGGATGCAAAGTGCAATCTCTTAAAAACAAACCAACCACCCAACCAACGTGAGGCAACACCAGTTCAAGGTATTCACACTCCTCCTACCATATGCCTTTTGTTTCTCCTCCTGTGTTTCTGGGAGCTTTTTGTGGGACCAGTCAAACCATCAGTAACTGATACAGCTTGGAAAAGTTCCAGGACTTCTTTATTAAATCAGACCAGGTATCTGATGTTGTTTGCTCTGAAGAGTTCCTACACCCTTACTCTGGCAACAGGGATGAACAGAAGCCAGAATTACAGGAAAGAATGACAGTGTCAGTTCTCTCAAATAGTACTGCCAGTGAGAAAGGAGCATGAGGAACTGACCTACATGAGTAGAAATGAAATAGAAACGCACATGTAATTGCTATAATTAGTTAAGTCCACTACCAGGCTGCCTCATTCTCAAATATGCTGGCTCCTACTGTGCATTTCCAAGTCAAAGTAACCTGCCAATTGAGATATAACAATCAGATAAGAAAATTCTGAAAGATGATGTCAGGTAATCCAAGCCACAGTCAATTGGGAGAATTTAAATGTAATGTCTTTGAAATGAATGTTATTTGACAAGCAACCAGTGACCTGTCTGGGCTGGTGCGTGAGCCTGTAAACGTGAGCTTGCTGAATTCTCCATAAACTTCATCCATGTAAGGACTTGACAAAAGCTCCTTTACATAAAGCACTGCAGCCACCTAGCCTTGAAAAGATGCAAGTGTTCAGCAACACTCATCACAGCCTGGAATTAAGCAAAAGCTTCCCGTGTATTTCTAGGTTCTTGAGGAGCCAGTAAAAGACAGATCAGTTGAAGCCAGTAACACAAAACCAAGCTGAATTAAGTAACAGAACAACCAGAAATCACTGAAAGGCAGCAATGATCAAAATGTTCGTCTTTCTTGAGGTCGTCTTTACAAAGTTGCAGGACAGCCATTTTTGCTTGGCTCATAATCAATTCTTGCTAATGCTGTGTTCTCTGGTTGTGCCTAACACTGATGAGATAAGGAACAAATGGATCAATGTTCTCATTGTATTTACTGGGAAACCAGTAATCAGGACAGAGGACTCAATTCCCTGCATCCCAATTATACATGAATTTGCTAGAGTATCCCTTTAGATTGACATAAATTATGAACCAACAGCAACAAAAATATGAGGAAAACAGTAACAGTGGTAGAAAATATGGACAGCATCAAATATAAACCTATGCCACTGCTGTATAAGGGCACTTGTAATTTTCCTCTGTTGTAAATCTCTAGGTTGTTCCCAGACCATAAATCATACAGCAAACTTCACCTGCCTCCTCTCAAAGACTCTCAAGTTGGGCATTAAAAAACCCCCTCTTATTTCACTGAGATTACTGTCCATGTGGACTAATACCATGATTCCTGTTCCCCTGAAGAGCAAAACAGCAGAGGAACCTTAGCAGAACTCAGAGCAAAACAAGTTAATGCCAGACATTCCTATTCTCCCTTCTCTAAAGGGAATTTTCAGTAGACCAGACTTTTGATGCTAGTTGACTAGCAAAATAGATCTTTGATTTTCCATTCAGCTACAGAACTAGCTAAGAATGAAAAATGAAGAACACACAATGTAAAATCAGAACTGGAATGAAAAACTGAAACACGAAATTCAAAGAATGGTCACAAACATACTTTTTATTTTCCAGATGCAGGAGATCTAGTGTGGCAGCCCATGGCAGACGTGTATTGTGTGAGTACAGTATTTTTCTCTGATGTGTTTGATGCTGTCCGCTGTTGAGAACAAGCTGATGGTATAGACGAGCTCAGCTGGATAGTCTGTGTTCTTCTCATGGGCTGCTTTCTTAAAGAGCTACTTGAGAAGTGATTTATTTCTTTTGGTATTTTTAAATTCCCTGGAAAAATTCAGGCTCCTGAATTTCCTGGTTTGAGGAAAATGCATTCCATTTGTAACACTGTGAAAGCTGAATACACACAGATTTTACATTTTGAGGAACTACACATTCACTTTTTTATAATCACGCTTGCAGTACTTTATATAGAAACAAAAAAATCCAAGCTCTTGATTACTGATATTTAATATCAACATGGTCACATTGGTAAAATACCAAATTATCAAAAAAAAAAAAAAAAATTAATCTTAGTTCTTCTGCTCACTGGAGTCTAAGAAAGATTCTTCAGAATAAAAATCTTGTACTCCTGATGCTTCCCTAGACATAAAAAGAACAGCCTTGTGCCACCCTCAGTGATAGGAAGTGACAGGCAGAACATGACATCACTCTTTATTTTTAACTGACTGCCTTCTGGTGAATTTATTTTGCTGTCAGTAAATATTACAGCAGTGTTAGTCACATTCAGACTTTATGGAGACAGAAGCCCTGTCCCGAGTTTGATCCCAGAAGCTGGCAGTTCTTAGCTTTTGAAGGGAGGATCTTTATTCCCAAATTGGGCACAGTGGCTTACATCCATGGACAGATAGTAAGGATATGTCTCAGAGAAATGCTAAAGTTCACTTCAAAGGTCTACAACCACCAAAGGCATTCGTGTGAATTTTACCATTACAGCTGCACCAGACAGGCTAACCACTTCAAAAGAAAAACATCAAATCCTGTACTCAAGAACGTAGGTTTAGTCAGCAAGTAATTGACTACTGATATTTAATTGAACTTGTCACCAGCCAGAGTCCAGCAGCTCCTATCAGCATCCATGTTCCTATTATCACTAATGTCATTTTTCTTCTTAGTTATCACTTCACATGCAAGTGCCTAAAATAAGACAGAGTCGGTAAGTTTATTACCAGAGAATATAAATTAAAGTCACGTTTCTATCCTTCTCCTACTGCCAGTGAGTCTTTAAAATGATGAATGGGAGAAACTGCATGGGATCCCCCAAGAGAGCAGAGATCCAGCATGGACCATGCTTATGCTACCTTTGTCTCTACTGCCTTTGTACACCTATTTGGCTTTCCTCACCCACCAGCTTGTCTTGGCTTCTCTCTACAGAAAACGATGGCATTCATTATGGACTACTCAAGCACACTGTAGCTTTAATAACTACCACATCACCATTGTTATTACTAAATAATGCTACTAGTAGCAGACCAAGTTCTGAAAAGCCAAGTTTTGCATGCCCACGGTAATAAGCATGACCAGATGGATGCGAGGGCAGAAAGTATGTGTTTTCCTCCTGAAAAAGAACACAGCAAGAAGCTGGGTCCTGTCTCTGTCCTTCATTCCCACTCCCACTCCCACTCACTTCATTCATGTTACTTTTACCATGTATTACAAGAATCTGCAAACAGCACATACACAACTTAAAATAATTATTTATTGGCTAGTAAGTAATCACAGAGCAGCTGCAATTAATGAGCCACTAATAACCTCCTTTGATAAGACACCCTCTGAGCCTTGGTTGACCCCACAATTATATGGAGGACCATCAGGCTCTACTGCTTTTTGCAGCAGGCTGAGTCCTTACTGTTGCTTTTTCTCCTTCCTTAATCTCTGAGGAATTTCTGCCTTTTCATACTTACAATTTTTCTTAAACAGCTGATTCCATCTCAGCAGTTTTACCTCTGTCCACAATTTTACCTTTCTCATCTTGCACAGCTCTAGCCTAAGTACTTTCCCACAGCTCTTTCCCAAAGTTTAACCATTTTTGCACAAGTCAGACAGAT